>NC_036851.1:40073147-40242146 GCF_002910315.2 Salvelinus sp. IW2-2015 | reverse complement strand
CGTCGAGGTTAATCCAGTCAATCCATAGCAGGTCCATAGCAATGTTATATTATATTTTTTATGTTGGCAGGGTTCACACACTAGCTGAATTTGCAGAGCTAGCGCCGCAAACTAAAGCAAACATTAACTTTCAAGCTAGCTAGTACCTATTCCATTTATGTGGCGTCGTCAAAAGATGGAATCTTTGCTATCGTCAGTTTATTCCAAGATCAGCATGCAGCTGTAGTGCTTCGACGTCCCTGTGATAAGGTTAGCGATAAACTGAAGTCCAAACTGAACAGAACAGAACTACACTCTCTCTCTACCATTGTCTTAAATATATATATGGTCTCGTTGCAAAAGATTAAATTGTCGCTAGTGAACTTTTTTTATTTTATTTTATTTTCGCCTTTATTTAAACCAGGTAGCAAAGATTATAGCAAACACACAGAAAACGGAATTGGTGCTCGCTAGCTTTACAAATTCAGCTATTGTTGGAAGCCAGCCAATATGAAACAAACTATTTAATTACAAAAGGTTGCAGCATGTGTTGTGTAAATGTGTTGTGTGCTGCAGCTAGATCTCTCGTCCACCTCACGTCAGTTACGTACATGTCCCTTTCGGACAGTAGATACGAACCCTTTATTACCTTGCCAGCTAAAGAACTGGCAGTGGATCAAACCATTGTGAGGCAAAGGGCGGGGGGGTTCGCTATCTTTTGAAACTTAAACGCGCTATTAAGTGTCTATAATCAGCACAAGTGCTTTCATTGCGTATTATTAATATTATTGAAATTACATAGTTATGTTTACAGTGATATATTGGGGGGGACAAATCATATTTTTCCCAAGATGGGGGGGGTCGTGTCCCCCCCGTCCCCCCTGGGATTTCCG
Organism: Salvelinus sp. IW2-2015; assembly: GCF_002910315.2. Lineage (NCBI taxonomy): Eukaryota > Metazoa > Chordata > Actinopteri > Salmoniformes > Salmonidae > Salvelinus > Salvelinus sp. IW2-2015. The sequence continues at coordinate 40,241,274 of NC_036851.1, read as the reverse complement.
CCTATGTCCCTATCCTATCATAGGTTCCTCAGAGGCCTAGCCAGGTTGGTCCAAACACAGTTTTAATTGTTCTTCGGTATTTTACTAGGCACACACACACACAAATTCAAATCCTAAACTACGCCTTGCTCACACAGTCTGTGTTTTTCCACTATACAGATACATTGTTTAACCTAATTCCGACTAAAACTACACACATCATCAGATTATAATTTTATGATTCTAATCAATTTCATACAGTTATAAGGTTTCAGAGTGGAATTATTTTATCATTATCTTTCACATATACATTATTTTATCACACCGTTGGCAGCAATTACAGCTGTGAGTCTTTCTGGATAAATCTCGACGAGCATTCCACGCCTAGATTCTGCAACATTTTCCCATTATTCTTTAAAAAATTATTCAAGCTCTATCAAATTGGTTGTTGTGTCACACACTGATCTGTTTCACCTGTCTTTGTGATTGTCTCCACCCCCCTCCAGGTGTTGCCGATCTTCCCCATTATGCCCAGTGTATTTATACCTGTGTTCTCTGTTTGTCTTGTGAAACCTAGCAGCGTTTATTCCCCTGCGGCTGTCTGGTCTTGCGCCTGTTTTCTAGTCCTTCTCTTTTTTACCGTTCTGCCTGCTGTTCTATACCTCTGCCCCACCTCACTGGATTGGCCCCTGCCTGCCCTGACCCTGCCTGCCGTTCTGGACCTTTTGCACCCTCTCTGAATTACTGACCTCTGCCTGCCTTTGCTCTGTAGTTTGCCTGCCCTGTACTAGAAATAAACATTTGTTTCTTCGGCACTGTCTGCATCTGGGTCATACCTGAAACCTGACATGTTGACCATTGCTAGACAACCATTTTCAGGTCTTGCCATATATTTTCAAGCAGWTTTAAGTCAAAACTGTAACTCAGCCACTCCGGAACATTCACTGTCTTCTTGGTAAGCAACTCCAGTGTAGATTTGGCCTTGTGTTTTAGGTTATTGTCCTGCTGAAAGGTGAATTCGTCTCCCAGTGTCTGGTGGAAAGCAGACTGAACCAGGTTTTCCTCTAAGATTTTGACTGTGCTTAGCTCTATTYGGTTTCTTTTTATCCTGGAAAAACTCCACAGTCCTTAACAATTGCAAGTATACCCATAACGACGCATCCACCGTTATGCTTGAAAATATGGAGAGTGGTACTCTTTGTTGTATTGGATTTGCCACAAACATAACACTTTGTATTCAGGACAAAAAGGGAATTGCTTTGACACATTTTTGTATACCATTACTTTAGTGCCTTGCAAACAGAATGCATGTTTTGTAATCATATTATTCTGCACAGGCTTCCTCCTTTTCACTGTCAATTAGGTCAGTATTATGGAGTAACTACAATGTTGTTGATCCACCCTCGGGTGTCTCCTATCACAACCATTAAACTAACTGTTTTAAAGTACTATTGGCCTCATGGTGAAATCCCTGAGCGGTATCCTTCCTCTCCGGCAACTGGGTTAGTAATGACGTGTCTGGGTGTATTGATACACCATCCAAAGTGAAATTAGTAAATTAGTAACTTCACCATGCAAAGGGATATTCAATGTCTGCCTTTTTTGACCCATCTACCAATTGTCAGGACCCGGTTACGAACTCGGGTCTCCGGTGTGAGAAACAGTCACTTAGCAAACTGAGCCACTAATAGTCGGCAGAACCCAGAAGATGAGGCAGACACAGCAGTACTTGAGACGGTGTTTTAATAAAGTAAAAAGGTTCTTCAGGCAAAAATATAAATCCACAACGTCAAAAGTAATTCCAAGAGAAAAAGGTAATCCTCCAAGTCAAAAGGTAAATCCACAAGGTGGTAGGTACAGCAGAAAAAAGCCTCAAAAGATAATCAAAAATAAATGAGACCAAAAAGGTACCACAAGAGAGTCCAACTGGAGCAACAAATGTTCACAGCATCGCTAGGGCTGGGTGCTAACATTCAAACACAGAGCAAAGAACTGAGGAAAACTATGGGTTTAAATACATTCAAGGGAAACGAGGCACAGGTGCAAATAATAACTGGAAACAAGGGAAAACAAAAGGGTCAAAAAAGCACAATTGGGGCATCTAGTGGCCAAAACCGGAACAATCCTGGCCAAATCCTGACACCAATAGGTGCCTTTCTTTGCGAGGCATTGGAAAACCTCCCTGGTCTTTGGTTGAATCTGTCTGAAATTCACTGCTCAACTGAGGGACCTTACAGATAATTGTATGTTTGGGGTACAGAAATGAGGTAGTCATTCAAAAATCATGTTAAACACTTATTTCACACAGAGTGAGTACATGCAACTTACTTTGACTTGTTAAGCATATCTTTACTCCGGAACTTATTTAGGCTTGCCATAAAGGGTTTGAATACTTATTGGCTGAATACAGTAATTTGTAATCATTTTGAAAAACTTAATTCTACTTTGACATTTAGGTATTGTGTGTTAGCCAGTGACAATAAATGCAGGGTGTAACAGAACCAAATGTGGAAAAAGTAAGAGTGTGAATACTTTCTGAAGGCACTGTAGGTAATGTGGTTTCCAGAGTTCAATAACACTACTTTGTCAGGGTGAACAGCTGCTGTTGATTAAGTATTTTATTTTACCGTTATTTTACCAGGTAAGTTGACTGAGAACACGTTCTCATTTGCAGCAACGACCTGGGGAATAGTTACAGGGGAGAGGAGGGGGATGAATGAGCCAATTGTATCAGCTTGTAAAGATGTGAGCTGGGGGTTATGTGTCAAACAGCTTCCCTCCTGATCATTAATCTGCATTTTCAAGTGTGTCTGTGTGTGTGAGACATGTGACATGCAAGCATGCTTACACCTGTGGGTGAACTAGGCAAAAATACAACAGCCTACAGCTGCAAGCAGTCTGATCTCTGAGAGTTTGGAGGTGTGCCATTTTTGTCACATGCCTGTCTGTTTCCTTAACTTTGTCCCCAAGCTATTGCACTCAGCTTGCGTAGGAAGTGTCTGGTGCACAAGATTAGTGTTTCCTTGGTACAATCAGACACCATCATACAATATGATACCTCATTTCATTGTGATTGGTATCAGGCATATGCAGAGTGTGTGTATACACACACACTACAGCACATTATAATATTTCCAAGCTAATATCCTCCTGTCTTATATATCTTCACATAATTTACTATGGTCTATCTGTTATCAAATTAAAAGTTGAAAACATTACCCTTTAAATTGACAAAAATTAGCAAAACTTTCACYGTTTTATTAAGATACTTCACACACTCTTTTCCTCTCTGCACTTGCAGCATCTCTACCTCAATGCATGGTATGCCTGTCCTGTTCTCTGAGAACATTTAGACATCATTCCTCTTTCAGTAACTTTGAGGCAAAGTAAAATCTTAATCTTCAATAAACCAATTTAATTCCCACCAAAAGCAATAAAAAAGGCTGCTCTTTCAATATATACCTCTGATCCTTTAGACTTCTGCTTCACATTTGTCGTGTTGTTGGGTAACACACTGGCTTTCCCTTTTCTCCCGTTGGTCTCATGGGTCAAGTGTAGCCATTTTGTAGTTGTCCTGTTTGCACTGAGTGGATCTGTTATAGTGATGCTCAGTCTCTCCTCTACATACCTTATCACACTGTGTTCTGTAATCTCATCAGTCAAGGATTACTTTAAGATCATTAGAGTGGCGCAAAGATACCAGCAGTGCACGAGGACAGTAGAGAAAAAAAACACACAGACACACCTCACAGACACAAAGATTTACAAATACATAGAGGAAATTAGTTAGAATAGGAATAGGTAGATGTGTGTATTCTGGTAGATGTGTGTATTGTGTACGTGTGTATTGTGTAGGTGTGTACTAACATACCTATTGTTTTGATGCCAAGTTCATGGATTATTGCCAGTATGCTGGGACTTACCTCAGGCAGACACTGAGCTAAGGAGGACAGGTGGTACTGTCAACCGACAAACACAGACTAGCCTACAAAGAACTTAAGATACATTTTTATACAGTGACATACACAAAACACATTCATGTAACTAACATGATACAGTAAGTGATGAGGAATACTATAATATGTAAATAGGTTTAGGTCAATCGTAATATACACCGGACAAAGACTTCTGTGAAGTCGAAACGTAGTGTATTTGGGTGCAAGAATAAAGCACTTGGAGCAGTAATAATCTATGTGAGGGCCTCTCATTCATTCCACAATTGTAACATAGTGCCATGTGTTGTGTATGCTGTCAACAAGTCATAACAGGTTGTCATGTATTGTACAGCTTGGGATCAGTCCCACCTCATCATACACACCTCATATGAATTGACCTTTGTATGAGGGGTGTTGTGTGTGTGTACCGTATTATTAGATGAGATGCGGTGTATAAGAAGTGTTCTGGGGAAGAGAGTGATTTTCATATCCACTGGACAGCCTTCCATGAGATCACAAAGAGGCTAGAGGAGAGACCGTGGGAATTAACTCTTTCCCGTGCATTGTTACTGCAAGGTCCTATACACATGCAACACATCTCTTCTGGTCCACCTTAAGAGAGCAGAGAGGCAGCCTGTTGTGGGGAGAGCCTCACCAGCACATGTCTGGCTCTTTAAGGCAGACTGGGGCAGTTGTATTCCTGTTTAAAGGCACATACACACACAAAAGTTTATACATTCAGACAGACCTTGAATATTAACTTCTGAACAAAATTAACCTTTACTTAGAAAACAGGGTGCAAGGGTCAAAATGAGATTTTCTTAAACTTAAGTCAGTTTAACACTCCCTTTTACATTAAAACATTAGGATTTAATATATGGATGTTTTTTTGCCTAACAATAGGCCAACTGAGAAAATGTTATTGTAGCCTGTGTTTGTTTTGTAATTATAACTTTTTTTTGTTTTGCCATTTCAAACAGTGCTTTAGGAACCAGGGTTGTATTCGATCCTTGAAAGGTATTTGGTAAGTTTCAGAATGTACAGTGAAAAAACAAAGATAGATGTGATTCATATCAAATATTTAATTGACATTCCACAACTTCCTGATTCTTTGAATAGAATAAAATATAATAGTCCTATAATTTAATAATTGTATTGAACCTCAAAGACAAGCATCCTTTCTGCTACTAGCATGCATGCCTTAATCGTGACCCTTTCCAAGCAAGTACTCGCGAGAATACGTGCCCATTCGAACTGAATGTAAAATGGCGCCTTCCAACAACTGTGTAAGAAATTGTAAAGTATTGAAAGAAAAGTGCTAGTTATTAATAGAATATACAAAAGCTGGGCCTAAGAGGATCTTCAAGACACATCACAATTTAAATTGTAACAGATAAGACCGTTAGATCAGAATACAGAGGATATGGGTGGGAGTTCTTACTATATCTCAGCATCTGTACCACAACACGAGCGCCCGTGCAATGCACATTACGAGATTACGAGTCCTGTTCGCGTACATGCGCACGATACATGTGGACGCGGGGGCGAGCTGGACTCGAAATCAGGTGCTGCGGGGGTATCGCCGTCCAAATCTACAGAAAATGCAGAGAATTAATAGTTTGAATAATTACAAGGCATGTCCAACTATATTTACAATGCATTATCACAACACACTCATTGACTGTATAGACACAAACAGTTTAATCTTATCAGTGTCTGTTGACATATTTATTTAATTGAAATACGAACCTTTACAGTCATATGTATTTCTTGCAATAAGAAAATAGTTCGCTGGCCTGCCACCAATCTAGGGTCCCCTGGTCTCTCGGGTGCACGCCATGCTCGTTCCCGTAAAAATGAAATGTGTTGTTGCGAATGACTGTATATGGTTGTTGCCTCGCCTTTACAAGTGGAATTTGCGGTAAAGGACCTCCGACTCCTCGCCATGTCTGATGTGGCCGTTGCTTGTCAGCAGTCCGGGATTCACGTTGTTCCACCGGGCTTACTTCCGTAATTTTCTATGTATCGATTAAATAATGTTCTCTTAATTAATAGTAACATTTTACAGTTAGACACATATTTTCCACAAACGCTCGGAATTGTATTGGATAAACTTGTACGCGAGCCAAATTCTTTGTGTGGATTTTCCCACATTGTTCTATTCGAAACGAGGGTAAATATCTCAGAAATAAGCACACGTCACGTAGCTGGCTAGCAAGCTAGTTAGCTAATTGTTTAGTTGGCTAGCTAGCTGTTAAATTTAAATTCTTGCAATTCATTGCATGCTATACAATGAATACTAACAAATGGCATGTGGAAAGCAAATGACTTGGGGTTTATCGAATTACTTTTGAACGCCGTGCCTTGGCCGAACCGAGGGGTTTTGGTTTTTATTTAAGGTAGCATGGGAAGATGTACTGCTAGTTAGCTAGCCAGAAAACGTTAGCAACTAGTTAGCTAGGTATTGTTGTAGAGTGCTTTGCAGAAGTTGCACGTATATTCATCACTCAAGTACACTATTCTTTTTCAAATGTTAACTAAATTCAGATTGTGGGATTTTAGTAGTTAAACTAGGCAGCATGAATATAATTAACATAAGAAAAAGCAATCATGTGATAGATGGCTAAGGATGCACAGAGGCTGGTGGCTCTGCCCCTGTAGTAAATGTAGCTAGCAAGCAAATCTTAGCATCATAATAATAAAAATACTATCATATTTTTTCAAAGACAGATAATGTATACCACAACGGCCTAATACAGTATACAGAACATAGTGCCAGTTGTTCAGATGGAGGAATAATTGGTTAAAAGTTCATCATAGAAAGGGGTTTGCTAGTGCACTTTGCCCCAATTGGCTTCACTTCCCCCTCTAATAGAGCTCGCCGGCTTGTAGTCCTAAAACCCGGAAATTAGTCACCTCTGGTTCGTTTAGCAATCCCTATGAGGAAAATGAATTGGGAATTAATAGGGTTTTGGAACAAACCCCCAAAATAAGGTCTGAGGTTAAAGCAGGCTTGGGGGATCTTATACGTTTTGTTCTATGAGATAATCAGTCAGTTAACATGGCATTTATGAGCTTACATTTTTTTTTTTTTTTTACATAAATGCATCAGAATCCACAAAGTGGCGTTAGCTGATTTAAGATGATCTCATAGAATAAAACGCCTCTATTTACCAGACCCTATTTATCTCTATGCAAACAGTTGTGTACCTGGGCCTTTAAATGTCTAATAGACACTGGGGCTCGTTCAGCCTGAAAGAACGTTTTGGAACCTGTTCATGACATTTGTCTGCAATGTTCGAGGCTACTGAACATGGCACTGAAGTGTGTGAGGTTGTATTGGTGACTGTGGCTGCAGTCTATTAACACCAGAGTTAAAGGATGTGATATTGCTGCCCAGTTATTGACCTGTGATGCTGGACAGGTGTGTTAACTATGTCCTTTCTTTCCCCACCAGGTGCCGTGGAGGGCAGAGTGAATTGTCATGAACGAGCCCGTAGAGAGCGGTGTGGTCTCATTTGACGAATACGTGCGTCAGAAGGCCCGCAGCGTGCCCCAGCACCGTATGAAGGAGTTCCTGGAGTCCCTGGCCAACAAGGGCCCTGAGACGCTGCAGGACTTCAGACAGCAGGGCGACGCCGCCACTACCACCACCATGGTTTACCAGCAGGGGGGCAACTGTGTCTACACAGACAGCACAGAGGTAGCTGGCTCACTGCTGGAGCTGGCCTGTCCGGTAAGAGGAGAGACCTCCTTACGTGGTTCCTTCAGTAGTTCAGTTCTTTTGAATACACCTCAGGCTGCCGAGTTCCCTTTGCCCTTATCTAGTCTATATACATTAAAGAACAGATCAATTGACCAAATTGAGAGTAAAGCCCAACTAATCCTTCAACACTGGCAGCACCTATCTTATTGTCACTATCATTGCTACCTTTGCTCTGCGATTGATTCATTCTCCTGTGGATTAACAGGTGCAGGTGACCTCTGCACAGATCTCACCCCAGATGGCTGCTGGTGTGCACCAGGGGTCTGAACAGCTGATACAAGTACAGGTGAGACCTTCCCTCACTCACCCTACCTATTACACCATAAGCAGTGTTTCCACTCAATTATTCTCCAGACTGGACCGATAGGCGTCTTTATTGACATCCAGGGCCTGTAACCAAAATGTTCAAATGAAAATGCAGTGGTCAGGGAAACACAGAACCCCACCACCCTCAGACATGTGGCATGTGATGGATGGTGGTGCACTGTGCATTCTCTGTGATCAGGTGCAGATCCAGGGGCAGCAGGACCAGACGGTGGACCTCCAGGGCATCCCCACAGCAGCGCAGCTGGTCCAGCAAGGAGAGCTCACAGAGGAGCAGCACCAACAGGTGCACACACACACACACCACGCTGCATTATTAAATACACACCCACCCCATCCATGTACTCTCCTCACCCAGTAAGTGTATACACCATGCTCAGGTGTTTGTTCTGTCTCGTTCAGATCCAGGCCCAGTTGGTGGCAGCAGTGTCAGGCGGTCAACAAATCCAGCATATTCAACTACAAGGGGGTCAGCAAATTCAGCTCCAAGGAGGTCAACACATCCAGCTTCAAGGGGACTTACAGGGTGGTCAACACATCCAACTTCAAGGGGGTCAACACATCCAACTTCAAGGGGGTCAACAAATCCAGCTGCCGGGCGGGCAACAAATCCAGCTACCTTGCGGTCAACAAATCCAACTGCCAGGCGGTCAACAAATCCAACTACAAGGTGGGCAACAAATCCAGCACATTCAGCTACCCGGCGGTCAACAAATTCAACTACAGGGAGGCCAGCAGATCCAGATCCAGACGGTGGAGGCCATGTCTCCTCAGCAGCAGCAGGGCTCTCCCCGAGAGGCAGAGAGGAGAGCTGGCGTCCTCCAACCTGCCAAGAAGCGCAAGATGGATGTCCCCATCCAGGTGTCCTATGCCCTCCCTCAGAGCCAGCAGGGCCAGCAGGTGGTTCTGGCCCTCCCCCAAGGGCAGGGGCAGCAGCAGCAGTACTTGTCAATCCGGCCAGACCTGCTCACTGTGGACAGCACCCACCTGTACAGCACCACGGGTACCATCACAGGCCCTGCCGGGGAGACCTGGACCATCCCTGTATACTCTGGGGGGCAGCAAGGGGGCGTGCATCATATTGCCATTCCCCAGGAGGCCTACAGCACGATGCAGGTGTCCTCCAGTCACCACGACAACAAGGACAATGGAGTGGCCCACTCCTCGACGTCGGGTGCCTTGTCCGTCCAGTCGGGTGGCACCGTGTCGGTGTCCGGGACGACGAATGAGGAAGTGGTGCAGACGCTGTTCCCAACGCAGTTCATGAACGGGAACATTCACTGCCCTGTGGTGGTGCAGACGGTGGGCGGGGCTTACAATAGCACGCAGCAGCTTCACATCTGGGACCCCCAGCAGCAGCAGGAGCACCAGCTCCACCTACAGGTCAGAACAGGACCTTCACTCCTTGGGTTAGACCATGACTTTGTCCTTGCCTCCGATTTCAAGGTTTTCCACAACGTTAATGTAGATTTTTGCTTTATGACATATGTTGGATTAATCAATAATTAACAACACGGTGATAAGTTTGATGCTCCTTTTCAGGAGCATCAATGGACTGTTAATGGACTGTTAGATTAGACCATGACTTTGTCCTTGCCTCCGATTTCAAGGTTTTCCACAACGTTAATGTAGATTTTTGCTTTATGACATATGTTGGATTAATCAATAATTAACAACACGGTGATAAGTTTGATGCTCCTTTTCAGGAGCATCAATGGACTGACAATGGACTGTTAGATTATGTTGTAGGTTAAGTCAGTACTCTCCACCAGTTAAGCAGGATATGATTGTTTCAATTAATGAACACCTATTCCCTGTTTTATGTCCCCTGTGCCGTCTTTCTCCCCTTGAAGGCATTTTAGGAAATGTAATTCCCTGCACCACAAATGAGCAAAGCATGTAGTGTGCATGTTTCTCTTCTAACGTTTCACTTCTAATGTGTCCCCCCCCCTGCAGGGTCACGGGGAGTCAGAGTCCCAGGTGGAGGCCCCCCAGGAGCTACTGATGCCCATCTCTCTGAAGCCTGAGGAGGGCCTGGATGTGTGGCGCCTCTGGGTCCAGCGCAAGAACGCAGAGCTGGACAAGGATGAGCAGAACAAGCTGGCGCCCATTGGACGTGAGTTTCAACACACTCCCACTCATTAAATTGCCTTCGCCAAGTATGTGAACTTCTCTTCCACTCTCCTCCCTTCCTGTCTCTCTCTTTCTCCTGCATCTTTCTGTCTTTCTCTTGTAGGTTTGTAGGTTCTTAATTCTGAATATGTCACTGAATGTTCTATTAGTCAGAGTTTGGATAAAAGTGTCTTCCAAATTACCATATTTATTTTCTCTCTCTTTGTACAGGTCGGCAGGCCCTGCGCTTCCAGGAGGACCTGGTGTCGAGTGCGGTGGCTGAGCTCAACGTGGCTCTGGCTCTCATGACCCAGGAGGCCCAGGGGCTGGAGGGAGAACGTTTTGAGCCTGATGCCCTCTACTACATCTTCCTGTGTATACAGAAGGTATGCATACCACATGACCAGTGGCGTGTAAATCTTGGTGGGGCAAACATCTTCTCTTTTTTTTTTTGATGAATGGCAACAAAGCCACTACACAACACATTAATTGCACTATAACAGTGACAAACGTTGTGCACAAACTGTTAGGGCCTACATAAAGCTGTCCCAACAACAGAGTCCTAACAGCAGTCCCAACACCTTACCACTGCTACACCTGGCTATCAGCGAAGCCATGTCTGGCAACAAAACAGTTCATTCAGCCTCATTTACTGCCTTTTAAAAAAACATAGCTGATATGGCTGACTTGCTTAAACAAATGTGGTTTCTACTGACAATTGAAATGTACAAACTATGGCATGCATAAGGGGATGACGAGCTGATAAGAAGCAATCCGTAATTTCGATTAAGACATTCATGAGCGAGCTAGGATGGACGTAGTCAATATAACTATTTGTTCAGCACTTTTAAAATATTGCGACAGAATTCAGAACATGGGCCGTTCTTACAGTATTCTCTCTGTACACCAAGTCAGAACCGTAGAATATATAAAGGGGGCATATAAGCAGACAATAAAAGCTCTTACAATATCCAATGATGACATTTCTCTAAAACAGATTATAGGCTAAATGTGCACCACCAAGTCAGAATAGTAGGCTAAGCAATGAGGGGGAAAGGGACCAAATTATTAGGCACATAGGCTACTAACAGCTTACTGCACAACATACACTTTGTGTATTTCTTTCTTAGCTACAGTATACATATCTCCCTGACATATTACATAATTTATGCACAGCATACAATACATTTTTGGACTCACCTTGTTGTGCTGTGCTCACTTGAACAGGAAGGTGGTGCAGTGGTTCTTGGTGGCAAATTTTGTCATCAAAGTCTGGCAATCTCTGGATTTGTGGTGCTTTCAAGACAACTGGGAACTCTGAGCGGGGGAAAAACAAGGTCGTATCATGCCGTCCGTGATCTTCAGGTCTGTTCTAGAAAGAGGCTTGAGTTCCCAAGTTTGACAAACGTTCAAAACTTATTTTCATAGTCAGAGCTTGTTTCTTTGAGTCCCCAGTTGTCTTGAACTCCCTGAAGTCTGAGATTTCCGAGTTTCCAGTTGTTTCGAACGCGCTAGAAGTCATGCTGGATTGACAGCATGGCCAATGTTTAATGTTTATCCTTTTTAAGCTTGGAAAACAGACCCTTAAACCCAGACTTGGACCACACACCCACTCCACTGAATAACAGGCTAGTGATTGCTTTGCAATGCTTACAGAAGGCCATTGATTCCTTCCAAACCACTCATTGTTGAATTTGTGACGTGTAATGTTTATGGCTGATGAGCACCAATATGTTTTGTATATAATTTCTCTTCATATGACAAGGCTTGAACAGGATTTGCCAGTAGATTGTCGACTTGATTAATGATAATGTTTTCTAGCTAAGATTTTGAAAGTATGATGTTGACATGATCAGTCCAATTAAAGCTATGGTACATATAACGTGATTTGACGTCATTTTATCTGTAGCCAATGACCTTGAGCCTTCTTGGATGGGCACTTCTAATGTAACTCTATGGCAGCACCCAAGGGGTTTGAATTTTTGAGCTCTCCCGTAGATTTTGCAGTGACGTAGTGTCCCCATGAGTGACAGAACACTTAGCCAATCATGGCTCAACAATCCATATTTTCCACTGGCTGCCCCACCACCAGAGAAAGCACTGAGCTAGGCTGAAACGCCTGCATTTTGGAGCCTCCTTCAGCAAAAAAGAGACAATGTTTGTATGCGGCTTTATTAACTCAGTGATTATTATACTTTTTTACATTGTTTGCAAACTGATATGTGACACCTATTAATGCCAAAATAACAGTGGGGCTTTGCCCCACCTGCCCTGTCACTGACATGTACCACAAACACACATGGTACAAGATACTGACTGAAATGTATTACAGTTGATAGAGGTTGTATTTCTGCTGGCAGTACCTCTTTGAAAACGGACGGGTGGATGATATCTTCTCTGACCAGTACTACACACGCTTCTCCCAGTGGTTACACAAAGCCCTGGATGAGTGGAGGCCCAGCATCCATCCACTAGGTAAGAGCCACACCGATTGTCTTTTGTGTTTCTGTGTAAGTGCAAGAGAGAGTACAGGTAAAAGCCTGCTGAAGGTCTTAGGGTGGAACTGTCAAAGCACTTTGGAACATTGATTGTTCTGTGCATAGTCTGATAGCTTTTTGTTAAGTGCAAGAGAAACTCACAATTCTGTTGTGTATTTTCGTGACTTCCATACCTGAGTACATTTCTGTGCAGAATGCAGTGGTCTCATTAGAGGAGAGTGTATCGTGATTGGCTGCTCTCTCCTCCCAGGGTACATCATTCCCAGTCACGTGACAGAGGAGATGCTGTGGGAGTGTAAACAACTAGGAGCCCATTCACCAGCCACGCTGCTTACCACACTCATGTTCTTCAACACTAAGTGAGTCTCACACACTTACATTTTAGTCATCAACCAGAAGCTCTTATCCAGAGCGATTTACAGTTAGTGCATTCGTCTTAAGATCGCTAGGTCGGACAACTACATATCACAGTCATAATAAGTATATTTGACCTCAGAAGCTATCAGCAAAGTCAGAACTAGTAGAAAGAAAGTGAAGTGCAAGTGTTAGTTCAAGAAAAGTCAGGAGGAGGTGCGAGGGTTGGTTCCACCATTGGAGTGTCAGGACAGAGACGAGCTTGGAGTACCAAGAGACCATAGGTGGTTGGGGATGTAGGGTGTTAGCATAGCCTTGAGGTAGGGAGGGGCAGTTCCTCTTGCTGCTTTATAGGCAAGTACCATGGTCTTGTAGTGGATGTGAGCTTCGACTGGAAGCCAGTGGAGTGTGTGGAGGAGCGGGGTAACATGGGAGAACTTGGGAAGGTTGAACACCAGGCGGGCTGCAGCATTCTGGAGAAGTTGCAGGGGTTTGATGGCACAAGCGGGGAGGCCAGCCATCAACAAGTTGCAGTAGTCCAGACGGGAGATGACAAGTGCCTTGATTAGGACCTGCGCCACTTCCTGTGTGAGGTAGGGTTTTACTCTATAGATGTATAGAATATGCAGGAGTGGGTCAATGCTTTGATGTTTGCAGAGAATGGCAGTGTTTAGGGTCACGCCAAGGTTCTTTGCACTCTGGAAGGGGGACACCGTGGCATTGTCAACTGTGATGGAGAGGTCTTGGCCTTCCCTGTGGGAAAGAGCATCTCTGTCTTGTCGAGGTTGACCTTGAGGTGGTGGGCCGACATCCAAGCTGAGATATCTGTCAGGCACGCAGAAATGCGTGTCGCCACCTGGGTGTCAGAAGGGGGGGAAGGAGAAAAGTAGTGTCATCCGCATAGCAATGATAGGAGAGACCATTTGAGGATATGACAGAGCCGAGTGACTTGGTGTATAGAGAGGAGAGAGTGTAGAACCGAGTCCTGGGGGACACCAGTAGTGAGAGTATGTGGTGCAGACACAGATCCTCTCCACGTCACCTGGTAGGAGCGGCGTGCCAGGTAGGATGCAATCCAAGAGTGTGCAGAGCCTGAGACACCCAGCCCTGAGAGGGTGGAGAGGAGGATCTGATGGTTCACTGTGTCAAAGGCAGCGGAAAAGATCTAAGAGAATGCTGACAGAGGAGAGAGAGTCAGCTTTGGCAGGGCAGAAAGCATCTGACACAGAAGATTAATCTCGGTTGATAGACCCGTCTTGAAGCCTGACTGGTTAGGGTCAATAAGATCATTCTGAGAGAGGTAGCGAGAGAGTTGTCTTGAAGCCTGACTGGTTAGGGTCAATAAGATCATTCTTGAGAGAGGTAGCGAGAGAGTTGTCTTGAAGCCTGACTGGTTAGGGTCAATAAGATCATTCTGAGAGAGGTAGCGAGAGAGTTGTCTTGAAGCCTGACTGGTTTTAAAAAAATTTTTTTTTTGTTTTTTTTAAACGGGTCAATAAGATCATTCTGAGAGAGGTAGCGAGAGAGTTGTCTTGAAGCCTGACTGGTTAGGGTCAATAAGATCATTCTGAGAGAGGTAGCGAGAGAGTTGGTCAGAGGCAACACGCTCAAGTGTTTTGGAAAGAAAGAAGGGATGCAAACTAGTCACCTTAAGGTGAAATTTGCCATTTTGAAACCAAAATGAAAAGCATGACCACAGACGGGTGAGAAGGTGATGAAGCGTACTTCATGAGCTGTAACCGAAAAACAACTGGCATTTGGAAAGTTTGAGGTAAGGGAGAAAGAGTGATGGAACAAGTACTAGTATTGTTAGCATTGTTAAGTAACGTTATCTTGCTAGCTGGATCGAATTCTCCATTAGCTAGCCAGAGAAATGTTGAGCAACATTAGCCTACTGATCAAGTAATTGAGTTTATGGTGTGACAATTTGCTGGCTAATAAAGTCAGACAGCTAACGTTAGCTAGCTAACTAACGTTACAGCTGGTGTTGCACTGATATGACATTTTTGGCCGATACCGATATTTCCCTTGAAAAAAAAMCGATACCGATATTTAAAATTTTAGCGGCCTTTTAGCATTCTAGTACATTTAAATAGGTAACACATAGACGCAGCGGTCTAAGGCACGGCATCTCAGTGCAAGAGGCGTCACTACAGTCCCTGGTTTGAATCCAGGCTGTATCACATCCGGACGTGATTTGGAGTCCCATAGGACGGTGCACAATTGGCCCAATGTCGTCCGGGTTTGACCGGTGTAAGCGTCATTGTAAATAAGAATTTGTTCTTAACTGACTTGCCTAGTTAAATAAAGGTTAAAAAAAATGTAAAGTGTAGCTCGGCCAGGCTTAAGCTGGATGACAGTATAGAGGTGAAAGGAACACCACACACTTCCCCTCTTTCTCACTTTTCCAATACAGTGGATTAAAGGGGTATGCCAGGTGTACTCTGCCTGAAAGAGATCAATTATGCCAGCAAAGGGTCTCATGCTCTGCTGCTGGCACATTGTAGAACAGATGTCAACAGGCAGGAAGTGTACAATGTAATAACCTGCACTGTAGCCCAAAGATATTGCTTTTGTGTTGAACTTGACAGTACAATTTGTGTGTGTGAGTGAGGGGGGATAATTAAATGTTTTACTCTGTGAACGTTATTTTTGCACACATGTAGCCTTGTGCACTTGATCGATGTCTACTATAGTGGCCACTATAATAGAGAAAAAATAGAATGCCTGTTTGTTTCATTCTGTTTCTACTTTAAGATGTTTTTTTCACAAGTGCAATATTTAGATGTGTGTGGTCACAAGCATTCTATTATAAAGGCTGTCATGGCTAACTGCAATATTAGTGTATTGTTTTTTCTCTGGACTTGAGTGTCATTTGCAGTAAAGTCTAGGCAACAAATAACATTGGATTGCAGATGCCTAACCAGTCCTCAACTGGCAGCTTCATTAAATAGTACATGCAAAACACCAGTCTCAACAGACTCGGCCAGACTCCGGGATGCTGGCCTTCTAGGCAGTTCCTCTGTTCTTTTGGCCGTCTTAAACTTTTATTTTTATTGGCCAGTCTGAGATATGTATTTTTCTTTGCAACTCTGCCTAGAAGGCCAGCATCCTGGAGTCTGTTGTTTTCCTGACACCACACTCCGAGTGCCCTCATCTCCTCCCTGTAGTCTCGTCGTTGTTGGTGATCAAGGCTACTACTGTTGTGTCGTCTGCAAACTTGATGATTGAGTTGGAGGCATGCATGGCCAGGCGGTCATGGGTGAACAGGGAGTACAGAAGGGGGCTGAGCACGCACCCTTGTGGGGCCCCAGTGTTGAGGATCATCGAAGTGGAGATGTTGTTTCCTACCTTCACCACCTGGGGGCGGCCCGTCAGGAAGTCCAGGACCCAATTGCACAGGGTGGAGTTGAGACCCAGGGCCTCAAGCTTACTGGTGAGCTTGGAGGGGACTATGGTGTTGAATGCTGAGCTGTAGTCAATAAACAGTATTCTTGTCCAGATGGGCTAGGGCAGTGTACATTGTGATGGCGATTGCATCGTCTGTGGACTTATTGGGGCAGTACGCAAATTGGAGTAGGTCTAGGGTGTCAGGTAAGGTGGAGGTGATATGATCCTTGACTAGTCTCTCAAAGCACTTCATGATGACAGAAGTCATTGCTACGGGGCGATAGTCATTTAGTTCAGTTACCTMWGCCTTCTTGGATACGGGAACAATGGTTGCCATCTTGAAGCGAGTGGGGACAGCAGACTGGGATAGGGAGAGATTGAATTCCAGCCAGCTGGTCTGCGCATGCTCTGAGGACACGGCTAGGGATGCCGTTTTGGCAACGATCTTAGTTTTGTGACGAGACCACTGCTGAGAAAACAAGGGAGACTGAAGTACTAATTGCCTTGCAAAGGTGAAGAGCACAACTCCCGGTACTGATTTCTGATTGCCTAGGAGAGGAGGAACCACTCCCCCTCCAATACAGCCACTGATTACAAAAATGACAGCAGTCACAAATTGCCCTGCCCCTTAATCCTGGTTGATGTGTCAACAATCATCTGCAAATTATGATCAGTCAGCAGTTCACACACCAAGTAGGCTACTGGGAAGACAGGCAGCACTTAAAGTAGATGGCCCTAGCTAGCAAAAAGACAATAGTAAACAACAACCAATTAAGACGAATGATACTTATCACTCCTGGAGATGTATCCTGGAGATATCAGGAGTCCTCTAGCTATAGAATGAAGCACACGCACACAATCATCTGGACACATGATTCTGAAACCAATATTCCTGGTTGCGCACTACACCAACATATGCTCACATACTTTTTCTCTCTAGTGCTGTCATTCAATTGTACTTTCTTAGCCACAAGGTAATTTAAATTATATAGGTTAGTGGCTGTTTTTATTTCTGCAGGTTAGTTGAGGTGGTTGCGTGTGATAAGGGGGGGGGGGGGGGGGGGGGGGGGGGGGGGGGGGGGGGGGGGGGGGGGGGGGATTGGGAGGTATCCAGATGTTCATACCGTTCCTGTACCATACGGGGTATATGGTATTACCATCGGTGTACACAAGGGGTGCTATTTCTTTCCAAATGTTGGGGGCCCAAAAAATGCTAATAATTACTAGCGAAATCCCATAGTGGACTCTAGCTAAATGCTAACAAGTGCAAGTGAACATAAACTAATTGTAAGGACAGACAACCCAG
This sequence comes from Salvelinus sp. IW2-2015, assembly GCF_002910315.2. Taxonomy (NCBI): domain Eukaryota; kingdom Metazoa; phylum Chordata; class Actinopteri; order Salmoniformes; family Salmonidae; genus Salvelinus; species Salvelinus sp. IW2-2015. The sequence continues at coordinate 40,223,610 of NC_036851.1, read as the reverse complement.
CTTATATACATTAATTATACAATGATCTCAAAAGGCTACTAACAGTTTGCTGCACACACAACACAAACATCAGACAGCAGGGATCTTGATCCGTGATGGATTGATTCTCTGCTGTAACCAAGAAGCTTGATCTTGCCATCTAGCCACAGCTAGCAAGTTAGCAAAATGCATAGCTGTCTGAGCTGGAGAGAATTTATTTATTTGTAGTTAATAGCAGTGGCGTAGCACACATCCACATAAGGCTGTGTCGGGGACATAGCTTCAGGGGGGGTCCCCAACCTTTTTTGGGGGGGGAGGGTTTGAAAGTCATACTATTCGGTATTTGAAAAAACCTTGGTATATACGATATATTGCTCAAGCCCAGTGTGTGTGTTTTGGTATTAAACAAACCTATCTGCGTTAGGTATTTCCATCTGACGACGGTAGAGCAGCACTTGAAGGTGGCCTTCTCCAAGGTGCTGAGACACACCAAGAAGAACCCGTCCAACCCCAAGGACAAGAGCACCAGTATCCGCTATCTGAAAGGCCATGGCCCTTTGGGGACACACCATGCTGGGCAGAAAGGTGAGGTCTTCTCTGACTTAATGTCAAGGAAAATTAATCTTCTTATATTGTAGTCAGACCTGATTTCCATATACCCAGTCACTGAGTGATTTGTATTAGTCAGCTCTGTGTTTCATACATTTTAAACTTTCCCTTTGGGGATAATTCATTGGGCCTCTGATTCGCCGAGTTTGGTAACATTATGAATTCCATATGCCCCATCACTACTGGCTGGTTCTGACCTCTTTGTTACTTGATTTGCAGTGACTGATGACATGTATGAAGAGCAGGCTGAGGATCCTGAAAACCCGCTGCGATGCCCCATTAAACTGTATGACTTTTACCTCTTCAAATGGTGAGTAATGCCCCTCATTCTCAGTACATTTCTAGTAGCTAAGAGGACGTAATTGCACAGGGTGATGTTTTCCTTGGTGTTAAAAGGTTAAATAAAAAAATACACAACAGCACATTTATCTTCTACTGGAAGCCCTTTTATATGCATTTCTAATTATCAAGTCAACTGTTTATTTTTGTGCTCCTACATTTTTCAACTTAGGAGCACATCTACTACTTGAAAAAAATGTCAGCATAGAGCCCTGCAACAACTAATCACCTGTCTCTCTCAGTCCCCAGAGTGCTAAGGGGCGTAACGACGCGTACTACCTGACGCCAGAGCCTGTCGTGGCGCCAAACAGTCCCATATGGTACTCCACTCAGCCAATCACAAGTGAGCAGGTGGAGCACATGCTCACACGCATCATCATGGTGCGAGAGATCCAGGAGACCATCGCCATGTCGTCGGTCAACATGCACTGAGCCGGGAGGGGAGGAGGAACCGAAGCACTCTTCACTCCCAAATCAGCCCTTCTCTAGCGTTCCTCTTTGTGGTACCTCGTTCACTCAGTGTCTAACTCTAAGGACCTCCAGTGGCCTCAGTCTCTACCCATCATACCGTTCAACCACAGGAGTGGGGGACTGACAGTGTTTACAGAGTGGATTTATGGGACTTTTTTAAGTACAGAACCATGTGTTTATTCATCCAATGGCAATTATGTCACCCTCAATGCCCAGTCCAGAATGACCGATTTTTAAAATATATTTTCCCCCACATGTCACCCACCACTTCACCTAAACCCCTCACTTCACCATAATTATTTTTCCTGGACTGGCGAGACCGATGGATTTTGACCAACGCAGCAAATCAGAGCTCCTCGTCTACTCTTGTAGGCCACTGCAGCYCCCCAATAAAACTGAAGTAGGCAGAAATGGATGGTGAAATATTGGGACTAATCCAGTCTTAAATATATTATACACATATATGGACATGTACCTCTTTTACCATACGGACCTCTTTACTCCAAGCTCTCAGGTCCCAGACATGGCAGGATAACCTAGACATTTAATAGGACCTCTGCTCACTTTTTTTTTTTAATATATATATATATAGGCATTTATGAYCTCCTGTATGTATTGATATTACGGTGGTGTTGGAGGCGAAAGAAAGCCTGTGTTTTCAAATATGCCTTTTGTACTGTGAGTGATTTGAGATGCATTAAGTATGTCAAGCCTTGGCTCCGATGTTGAACAGTTCACAATACAGTAGGTTATATGTTGCAGTATTCACACATGACTGGGATGTAATGGTAATAAACCAGGCTACTAATTAGTGATTTGAAGTAGTAGTGAGATCTGTACCCCTTATTTTCTCTCATACGAGATCCTCTGGTAGAAAAAAAGTCCACACAAGGGACAAATGTAGGATCTGGTTTTGTCAATGTACACCGTGAAGTGATGTCACTTGCCAGAACTGGCACTGTGCAATTTGTCTCCGGTGGGTAGAGTTTGCACTGATATTTCAATGAATACCACTATTCATCAGTTCACCATTTTACAGGTCTGTATGAAAGTTACAAATTAATTTACTGTTCAAACAAATCTGCATAGATGCTCTCCGCGTTATGAAGAAATGGTCCTGTTCTTAAAATAGACCCGATGACATGTGATAGGGTCCTAGCATGTGAAATTAGGAAAATACTGGTTTCATGTATTTTAATTCCCAGTCCAGGTACAAACTTAAACCATTAGGCCAAGGGTCACTTGAAGTGATGCTGCTCCATATTTCTGAAGCAAGAAGCAAGTCTTCTGTATCCTGTCTGCACAGCACAGGAACTGCTGAAGCATCATTCATCTGGAATCGGGATCTGCAGTCGTCGCAAAGTGCTGGTGAAATACTTTGGCAGGGGGCAAGACACCGTAATGTCACTCTGACCTTTGAACTCTGGTAGTGTCAGCTGACGGGCATGCAGGTGGAGAGGCAGATAACGCGCCTTGCTCTGTTCCAGTCCCAGCCTCCGCAACACACCATCTGGCAGTTTCTAAAGTAAAAAAAAAAAAAAAAAAAAAACCCATCAATCACTGGCACCAAATAGGTCTAAATGCTAGGCTACCTTGTTGTAAAGCTTCTACATTGTGATGTTCGTTTGCCTTACCTGAGGTGCCAGTTTGGTCCAGTGGGAGTATTTGTGGTCTCCGAGGATAGGAGATCCTAGAGCGTATGCCATATGGACCCTCAACTGGTGCTTCACCCCTAGAAGCACAAGAGGGTGGACAGGGTAAGAGAGAGGGAACAGCTTTCTATGAAGGTTCAAAGTTATTGGTGCTACTATAACATTGTGCATAGTATCCTCTAGGACCTAGGTTAATCTGTGTTATTAGCATGTGGTAGACCCCTCAACAACATGACTGAAATCAATTCTAAAAGCTTTAACAAGAGCAAGGTATTGTTTAATTTGAAAACAGCATAACATTTTGCAGTCATGTTATATAGCAATCTTTTGGGATGTGCAGGGTGACTGCAAAAACGAACAACTTAGAACGACCCCAGAGTCAGCTTCAGTAGTGTCTCTACCTGTGATAGGCTGGAGCTCTACCAGGCTGCAGCCGTTGCTGCTGTCCAGGACACGGTACTGAGTCACGGCACCCTGGGCCTGCCGATTGGCCCGCACTTTGGTCACTCCCTCGCCCCCGTCACTCACCCTATACACAGGACTCAGGCCCATCTGAGAAGGGTTATGGGTAGTTAGGTTCAGTGTATATAAGACTGCCAAGCTCAAAACCTCAAGGACAGCGCAGTATACTGAAAGCCACCAATACAAATGAGAGGAAAGCCTGACTGGATGACAATACTGGTCATAATGACTAGATTTGAACAGAACTATTGGCAGCACTGGTTAAGAAGTTTCAGAGATATTATTACAAAATATGACGTTACCTTGAAGTGAGGCTGAGCCCCTGTGATCTCTCTCTCTATGACGGGAATGTCAATCACTCCCTCAGAGGGAACAGGCACACCCACAGCAACAACCCTGCATGGGGAATAGGGAGAATGGAAGATGATTGAAAGTGTAACGAAACAAGGACGTAGCATGATGTTGCGAGGCGTGAATCAAGATCAATAACCCTTGCGTCCAGATTAAGACATTACTGCTGCTCCAAGGGGAAGTTCCATTGGGGGAGCAGTAATGTCTTATTAATGGCAGGGTCATTGCAATAGCTTTATGGCATATTCTATGTTAATTTGCTGCCCTCAATTGATGGTTTTGAAATGTGAATGATGTGCTGCCTGGATCCTTATTTGAAACTAAATCCACATCCACAAACACACCAATATTTCCTCTCCACTTGGTGGTTTTTGTGAAGATTTTGTACATAGTCCAGTGCTTCCTCAGTCCTTGCCAGCAGGAGGGTCCCTGTCGTCTCCTTGTCTAATCCAAGGCAGACGTGCAGCTGAGACCCAGCCCTTATTCCATCCATCATCTTGGCAAGGATTGGAAGCACGTCTGAGATGTTGTTTTTGTTGCTTGATCCATCTAAGAGGAAGAATATGGGATTTAAATCACTGTGGATTTGACCACTGCTCTAGCACAGATATGTGTTCTTAAAGGGACATTAAAATGAACAGACTCTAATTCATCACGTTATCTTTGATTGTGTGTTTGACTCAATACAGCACTTCATACACCTTACCTTGAACAGAAACTCCATAGGGTTTATTAACGACGGCGAGCTCTGGATGTGGGAGGATCAGACCTCTGTGAAGGTGCTTTGCAAGAACGTTGGGGTGAACATTCTGTAGCTGCTGAGTGAACTGTCGCAGCTCGATGACCCTCTTTTGCAGTTGGGACACTGGCACCGACGGATTAAGGACAGCCGCGTCTGACCCACCACCAGTTGCATTTCCTTTCTGTTTCTCCTGGCGAATTTTTCGTGCAAGGTCGATGGCTCTCAGATTCGGTCTCTTGTCAGAGTCAGACACTGGTGGTGGTTCCTCTCGTCTCGGGGCAGAAGCATGTGCTCGGGTAAGCAAGGATGCTACTCCCTTCGATATGTGACAAATACTGCCCGTTTTCCCTGAGCGAATTACCACTTTACATGTCCTTATAACATCATTATTACAAGCCAATGTAACCGTCCTATAGCTGTTCATGATAACTAGCTACTTTGAAGATCGTTAAATCTCATGTCGTTCTGAAGCTGAAAACACGAGTGCACAATCAGGGTTATCGTCACCGGAAATGATGTAAATTGACTTCCCTTTTTTCAGATTTGCTACCATAGAGTTTCTAAAGCCTGTGCCACAGAGTTTCTAAACCAGAGACGCAACATCTCAAGACTTCCGGGAATGCTTGTGAAGCAGACCAGTCCGTGGTTTGAGAAGTCAACAAGAAGTGAACAATTATTCTTTAGTTGTTAATTTTCTCGAAATCTAAAGGTATAACCTAGATTCGAGACAATGTCTTAAGTATTTAAACATGTTATTACTCCAATTTTCTAGCTTTCTCCAATAGAAAGCAAACACACAGTATTGCCCACGCCTCCCGTATACGGAGAAAACCTTGCCCGACAGGTGGGTGCAAAGGACACTGTCTACCGGTTGTCCCTGCCTCCCACTGGAACAGCAGACTGGAGGTTAGGATGACAGTTTGCTGGCGAACTAGCTAGTTAGCGACACGGTGTACATACTATGGGATGGGGAGTGATTCAGGCTTGAATTCAGTTTAGGCAACAGTACCACCGTGTGGCTGTCACCTACCATTGAACGTGTTACCAACGCCGTACTAACGTCTGCGTGTTACTGTAATGAAAGTCATAGTTTATATTCAATTCAATTCAAGGGGCTTTATTGGCATGGGAAACATATGTTAACATTGCCAAAGCAAGTAAGGTAGATAATATACAAAAGTGAAATAAACAATAAAAATTAACAGTAAACATTACACTCACAGAAGTTCCAAAAGAATAAAGACATTACAAATGTCATATTATGTATATATACAGTGTTGTAACGATGTACAAATGGTTAAAGTACAAAAGGGAAAATAAATAAGCACAAATATGGGTTATATTTACAATGGTGTTTGTTCTTCACTGGTTGCCCTTTTCTTGTGGCAACAGGTCACAAATCTTGCTGCTGTGATGGCACACTGTGTTATTTCACTCAGTAGATATGTGATATATTAAAATTGGGTTTGTTTTCGAATTCTTTGTGGATCTGTGTAATCTGAGGGAAATATGTGTCTCTAATATGGTCATACATTGGGCAGGAGGTTAGGAAGTGCAGCTCAGTCTCCACCTAATTGTGTGGGCAGTGTGCACATAGCCTGTCTTCTCTTGAGAGCCAGGTCTGCCTACGGCGGCCTTTCTCAATAGTAAGGCTATGCTCACTGAGTCTGTACATAGTCAAAGCTTTCCTTAAGTTTGGGTTAGTCACAGTGGTCAGGTATTCTGCCACTGTGTACTCTCTGTTTAGGGCCAAATAGCATTCTGGTTTGCTCTGTTTTTTGGTTAATTCTTTCCAATGTGTCAAGTATCTTTTTGTTTTCTCGTGATTTGGTTGGGTCTAGTTGTGTTGCTGTCCTGGGGGGTGTGTTTGTGAACAGAGCCCCAGGACCAGCTTGCTTAGGGGACACTTCTCCAGGTTCATCTCTCTGTAGGTGATGGCTTTGTTATGGAAGGTTTGGGAATTGCTTCCTTTTAGGTGGTTGTAGAATTTAACGGCTCTTTTCTGGATTTGATAATTAGCAGGTATCGGCCTAATTCTGCTCTGCATGCATTATTTGGTGTTTTACGTTGTACATGGAGGATATTTTTGCAGAATTCTGCATGCAGAGTCTCAATTTGGTGTTTGTCCCATTTTGTGAATTCATGGTTGGTGAGTGGACCCCAGACCTCACAACCATAAAGGGCAATGGGTTCTATAACTATTTAAGTATTTTTAGCCAGATCCTAATTGGTATGTTGAATTTTATGTTCCTTTTGATGGCATAGAATGCCCTTCTTGCCTTGTCTCTCAGATCGTTCACAGCTTTGTGGAAGTTACCTGTGGCGCTGATGTTTAGGCCAAGGTATGTATCGTTTTTTTGTGTGCTCTAGGGCAACGGTGTCTAGATGGAATATATTTATATTAATTAAAGGTGCATAGTTTATATTTATATTAATTAAATCTCAACCATAAATGTTATAATTTACAGTTTTTCACATGCAAGCCGATATTCCGATGTAGACCACATTGAGCTATAGTGTGTAGCCTATGGCTTGTGTATTTCCTGTTATCACAGTCTAGAAAAGATAATATCCAATAGGTAATGTGGTTTCACTCGATGCTTCATTTTCTTCTTCTTCTTCTTCGGTGGGTTTTATGGCAGACTACACCCAAAAATATGTATTACTGCTACCAACTGGATGGGGTTGGAAAAAAACAAGGTAAAAGTAAAACCCATACGTGATAGGGGAAACTAACTTAATCCACCCAAAATAAAACAATAAAAAAACACATTGACAAAACCCCAAAACTCCCACTTCTTCCTTCAAATCTCCCTATCTCCCTTCTCAGGTTCTATGACCTGAGAAGATGGTACAGCTTGTGACAATACTCCATGCAACTTCTCCGCTGAGAAGTCTTTCAGTCCCAGGAACCATTCCGCCGCATCCACAATGATATCTATTTTCCTGGACTTCCTCTCCACCTTGGCAGTGCCATTAATCACCATAGCTATAAAGGCTACCTTCTTAACCTTTATTTAACTAGGCAAGTCAGTTAAGAACAAATTCTTATTTTCAATGACAGCGGGTTAACTGCCTAGGAACAGTGGGTTAACAGCCTTGTTCAGGGGCAGAACGACAGATTTTCACCTTGTCAGCTCGGGGATTCAATCTTGTAACCTTACGGTTACTAGTCCAATGCTCTAACCACTAGGCGACCTGCCGCCCCCACGTATCTGTGTCCTGCTGTTGAATGGCAACCCCTGCAGCCTTCAGTGAAGGCCTATCCACCACCATGGACTCTTCAGAAGCACCATTCGAACCCTCAACCCTGTTAACAGTCGCTGCATATGAAATTCTCTGGACAGCTCTGACTTTGGCCACCTCATTCTCAAACACCCTTGTTGGGCATTCCCACCACAATTGCAACATGTCACATTTGTATCACTTTTAAAACCCATCCTCAACACCTCATGAGATGGTATGTTATCTTGGCTAAACGTTAGCCAATCACAGACTGTGTTGTTTCCAGTTCCCAGTTCACCAGACAATCAATACGAGTTGTGTCCGTGACTTTCAGTCGTATAGACGAGTTCATAAGATTTCCCAGAGGGTGCGTGCTATTCAGAATTCTTGGGATGAAATATTTAGGCCTATTATGTTAAGGAACATGTGGATTATTTGAAAACATTAACTTTTTGCTGAGTTGATAACGTATTGTCGAAGGCAAGTAGGCAATATTATGTACTGTGTTGATAGTTTAGTAGGCTAGTGTACAATATTAACTACTATTCCCTGAGGGAGGGAAACAAGGTACAACATACAACTTTGATTGAAGACCTAAAATAATGCCTGACAACCAATTAAATCATAAAGGTATCCTATTATAGTGTGGCTACAGGGGTAGCCTATTATACAATAATGTAACTATGTGCTAGTATTATTTATTTAATTGATCAATTAAATTGTAAATGTGAATGGGTATGCTACTTCATTCAATGATTATGGTATTGTACAAGGTAGATACAGGAGTAGCCAATAGTCAACAATAATAACATAATTGAATGTGCTATAGTTAAACAACAAGGCACGAGGGGGTGTGGTATATGGCCAATATTACCACGGCTAAGGGCTGTTCTTATGTACGACGCATCGCAGAGTGCCTTGACACAGCCCTTAGCCGTGATATTGGCCATATATCACAAACCCCCGAGGTGCCTTATTGCTATTATAAACTGGTTACCAACATCATTAGGGCATTAAAAATACATGTTTTGTTATGCCTGTGGTATACGGTCTGATATACCACGGCTGTCAGCCAGTCAGCATTCAGGGCTCGAACCACCCAGTTTATAATATAATTTATTTCATTGATGAATGAAATTGTAAGTGGAGATGGGTTGGCTACTTCATTCAGTGAATACTGAATGTCTTGCTATCTCTGGGAGTATGTTAATGACAGCTTTTCAGCTGTTGAACTATGGCAATGTCGAACTCATTTCTAAATCTCTTTCTTTTAGTCAAGAAGATGTGATGAGCCAGATCAACCAATCAGCTTCAATGCAGCTGTTCAACCCACCACCCTCACTGCTCTCCTTCCACAAGTAACCACATCCTCTTCTCCTGTTCAACTAATTTGCCACCACACTGAAAAGGACTGTATTTACATACCCTTGTGCCCATCTCAGTGCAGCATCCATCCAAGGCCCCAGCTGGATGCCTAAAATGTGAAAAATGTAATCAAGATGCTACAGTACTGTGTGTGTGTGTCACATTCTGACCTTAGTTCCTTTTTTATGTCTTTATTTTAGTTTGGTCAGGGCGTGAGTTGGGGTGGGCATTCTATGTTGTTTTTAATATGTTTTGTTCTGTTGTTCTATTTCTATGTGTTTGGCCTAGTATGGTTCTCAATCAGAGGCAGGTGTTAGTCGTTGTCTCTGATTGGGAGCCATATTTAGGTAGCCTGTTGTCTATTGTGTTTTGTGGGTGGTTGTTTCCTGTGTCTGTACCATACGGGACTGTTTCGATTTTTGTTTGTTCTTTCACGTTGTTATTTTGTATTTTTTTAGTGTTCAGTTTTACATATTAAAATGGACACTTACCACGCTGCAAATTGGTCCGATATCTCTTACTCCTCGTCAGAAGAAGAGGAAAGTTGTTACAGTGTGTGTGAGCAAAGGTTTGCGAAAACCTTCAAAGGTGGTGGTGCTATGTTGTGGGTTATCTTGAATACCAGGCAGAAGTTTGAGTACAGAATTAAATGGTGTAAACTGAACAGGTTGAACTTGTTGAGTACACTCTTCGAACAAGGGGTACCAACAGGGGTCTTTGGCTGTCACCAAAGGAGAGCCCTTTTTGGTTCCAGGTAGAAGTCTTTGGTTCCATGTAGAACCCTCTGTGGAATGGAACCCAAAAGGGTTCTACCTAGACACCAAAGGGGTTCTACCTGGAACCAAAAAAAGTGTTCTTCAAAGGGTTATCATATGGGGATAGCGGAATAATCCTTTTAGGTTCTAGATAGCACCTTTTTTTGTAAGAGTGTAGGCATATATTGAAGTGGTGGTTCCATGGTTTTCTGTAAAAAAAAAATGTAATGGTTAATTGGTGGTGGTGGTGGTGGTAAGTTAATTAACCTGTTAAGGAGCCCTTTGGACCTAGACTTGACGCTCTGGTACCGCTTGCCGTGTGGTACCAGAGAGAACCGTCTATGACTTCGGTGACTGGAGTCTTTGACAATTTTTGGGTCTTCCTCTGACACCGCCTAGTATATAGGTCCTGGATGACAGGAAGCTTGGCCCCAGTGATGTACTGGGCCGTACGCACTACCCTCTGTAGCGCCTTACGGTCAAATGCCGAGCAGATGCCATACCAGGTGGTGATGCAACCGGTCAGGATGCTCTCGATGGTGCAGCTGTATAACTTTTTGAGGATCTGGGAAACATGTTGTCGTGCCCTCTTCACGACTGTCTTAGTGTTTTTGGACCATGATAGTTTGTTGGTGATGTGGACACCAAGTAACTTGAAACTCTCCACCCGCTCCACTACTGCCCCGTCAATGTGAATGGGGGGCCTGTTCGACCCTCCTTTTCCTGTAGTCCATGGTTAGCTCCTTTGTCTTGCTCACGTTGAGGGAGAGGTGTTTGTCCTGGCACCACACTGCCAGGTCTCTGACCTCCTCCCTATAGGCTGTCTCAATGTTGTCAGTGAACAGGCCTACCACTGTTGTGTCATCAACAAACATAATGATGGTGATGGAGTCGTGCCTGGCCGTGCTGTCATGAGTGAACAGGGAGTACAGGAGGGGACTGAGCACGCACCACTGAGGGGCCCCTGTGTTGAGGATCAGTGTGGCAGATGTGTTGTTGCCTACCCTTACCACCTGGGGGCGCATCAGGAAGTCCAGGATCCAGTTGCAGAGGGAGGTGTTTAGTCCCAGGGTCCTTAGCTTAGTGATGAGCTTTGAGGGCACTATGGTGTTGATGCGCTGAGCTGTAGTCAATGAACAGCATTCTCACATAGGTGTTCCTTTTGTCCAGGTGGGAAAGGGCAGTGTGGAGTGCGATTGATATTGCGTCATCTGTGGATCTGTTGGGGCGGTATGCAAATTGGATTGGGTCTAGGGTTTTCGGGATGATGGTGTTGATGTGAGCCATGACCAGCCTTTCAAAGCACTTCATGGCTACCAACGGTAGTTCTGCACACTTTCTCAGTGAGAGAACTGTTATCACACTTCACTGATGGACCTAATGTACATATTCACACACAGATCTACTAATATGCAAATAGCTCACATCGTGTATTATCTCTAGTAAATACATAGTTATTTTCTGACTGGCTGCATCTTGACATGTGTCTCTCCTGTGTGTTATGTAGGGCTACAACAACATTTCACTCGAGGCCTGCTGCTTCACCCCAGACTCAAAGTTTGTCATGATTGGTGAGCCCAGCACTTCCAAGTCCCAACATTAGAACTTGGCAAACTAGGCTGTCTTACCAAGCCCTCCCTGATCCACGGAAATCTAATATCAGAACAACTCAACACAATTTCAAGTCTGACGCACTCAAGATAATTCTAGGATCACCCAAATAAATTTGCCACTTGACCCAATTAGCTGATATTATTACTATCTGAACTCCAATAAGTCCAGAGGTTTGTATAACTATTTTCCCCCAATCCATCATCAATAACCACCTAACTAACCCTCAGAGAGTGCGATGAAAATAGCTGTTCTGGATGGGAAGCATTCTTTACCAATCAACACACTGCAGTTTAACTTAAATACATGATGTTTGCCAGCGCCTGCTCCAATATGGTGAGACACACACACAAACACTTTCATCAGCCAAACACTCACTCACTCAGACACGCTCAGACATTGTCTTTCACTGGCCCCTGCCAACCTCTACCCCCACGCTCTCTGTTTCTCTTTTTGCAGGTGTTTTGGCTTCCCAGTGTAGGAGACTGATAAAGGAGTTGGGCCACAGAGAAACTGTCATCATCATTACCCAGCATGCCTTTCTCCTTTCATGTTGCTCTGAGTATGCAAATGCATAACACTGTGGACTCTTAATGGCTCCAGATAAAGTTGTATGCACACTAAGGCATTGGTGAAAGGGATTCCAATGTCGATTATCCCTGAGGAGAGCTGTCACTCTATACACTGATTGATTTGCCAAATAGGGAAGGTTACATAAGGGGAGCACTAGAGCTGTGGTTAGTTATTACAGTAGTTATTGTCCACTGTGACAGGTGCTTGTGGCCTGCAGATAAGTTGAGATACATTTTTATAAGAGTAGAGAAGACTTGAGGTGTACTACTGCCAAAAACTTGTTTAGATATCTTGTTTTTTTTACTGTGATTCTGAGCAAACTTCCACATAATGTTAATAAGTAGAGAGTTATGTATGAACTTGTAACTTTTTGATACAATGACAAACTTCAATCAAGTGTTAATTTGAACTGCTGGTACATGTTTTATTGGGAATTCAATGTTAGTGTTTTTTGTACTGTTTATTCTGAAAGTATTCAAATGTTTTAACGTCTACTTTTTATGTCCTTAAGCTCTGGTGTTTTTCATTGGTGTGTGCACATAAAGTGTATCTGTGTGTATAGTAGAGAGGGGGCCTCTGTTGAATAATGTATAGAACCTTGGAGCTTACTGAATTATGGATGATCCCATCACAGGTAACCTCACAGGTACACACTCATCTTTCTCTCACCACCTACATGTGTGTGTGTGTGTGTCTCTCTCTCTTTCTGTCTCTATCTTTCTCTCATACACACACTCACAATCAGACGTATTGCTTATGAAAGAGCTTTGTTCGTAGTTTTTGTACCTGGCCATTGTTTCGGTCCTTAAGTACTGACCATTGAAAAACCCACCATTCCTGCCCCTATGACATAATGCTTTGTAGACCTAAGCCTATGTGTAATATCATAAGCCTATAGTCTACCTATAGCCTACTTTACCATGTAATGTTTAGTTAACAATTAGGCTGGGATATGGAAATAGATAGCTTTTACATCAAAATGTATCTGAGATTTATCAGTCAAGGGGAACAGTGCTTATCTCTCACATATTAAACGGGGTCTAATTACATTACAGTCTGTAGCCTACCAAAGGTGCAGTGTCGAAACTTTTGGATTAGCTTCATGCGGGGTGTCCCATTTCTGTGACCAGGTGGCTGGAATTTGAGATCTCTGCTGCGTCCGTGTGTGTTGAACCGATCCGGTTCACGATGTTCACGATGACACAGGGACAGACATCCAACAAAAGGTAGAGACCCAAGGACAGTATATTTCAGCTGCGGAGTTCTGAAAGATAACGTGTCTACTGCGCCTGCGTTGCCACTTGTCGCGGTGTATAGAAGCGCGTCGTTGGAGAGGTCCCACTCCCGTCAGGCGCTGTAAAGTGGTTGTCATTGATACACGAATCATTTTAGAGCAGTGGTTAAGGTGGCATATCCACTGACAGCCGCGTTATTACTCACCTGCCACAGTTCCACAGGTCAGGTTTCACGCGTTAGGAATCCCCCAAGTCGGCCTTGGGGGTTTTATGTCACTTACGCTGAAGTTGGTTTAGGCCGAACTGTCTGCTGCCAGTACGGAGGATCCAACTGAGCAGCAACAGAGAGAGATAGAGGACACGTAGAGACTCACTCTAGAAGGCTACCTTGGAGGAGAGGATTTTGAAGCAGAAATCTTACTGCCAAAGGATGTCGCACCAGACTGGAATCCATGGTAAATGTCCTCTTGGGTAGGCCTAGACGCGCATGATATCATTGGAACGAATGATAGCTAGTGTTGTATTGTCTAGAGGGGGAAAGTGATTATTATCAATTACCAGTGCTCTCTCTTTGCGCTGTGCCATTGTGCGTTAAAGCTCTCCAATCGTGTAGGCCTACCGATCCGTGAGTTATAAGAATTTGGTGTTGCAACAAAATTCGGGACATTCTGCGACACAACACTGTAATCTGATGTGATGTAATGTGATGGTAATTCATTCTTACTTTAACGGGAATGTTATGCCAGCTCGTGGTATTCAGATGGTGAGTGACACCTCGGGGCGCAGTCTGTGTGAATACGCTTATGGAGCCTCTAACCTTACTCACATAATCATCTTCATTGGAGTCTACATAATACCACACTTATAAACATTTAGTCCCATATAGAACCATAAATTTTTCTCCCATATGAGGGATATAATGTGAAACATTATTTGTCACTTTCCTAAAAGTATTGAACAGTTGGGATATTTCAAACCCTATACTTTTATGAGATGTACTGTATCTATGGGAATGTGTGTTTAGTTTATGGCTATGTGCGTATGTTTCAGCATGTGAGTAACTGGAGCTTGGGGCGGAAGCATACATCTCCGCTCTCTCACTTATCTCACCTGATCCTACATCATTTATGAGACTTCTGCTGTGTTTGGTAACCATGGTGAGAGAGAGGAGGCGTACAGTAAATCTTCTTAAAGAGAGGGAAACTCACTTTGTGTAATAACCCAAATTATGGGTTCAGTCCATTCGAAAGAGAACAACTTTCCCCAACCGGTATTAATTGTTCTGGGATCAGCTTGTTGTGTATAGACTCTATTCACTCCGTATCAGCTGTACAGTATCTCTGTGACCCCTGTCTATGTCACTTAAGGCGATACCGTGAGTGCCTGTCAGGGGATCAGATTTTCTCCCCGGTGTCTCAAGTTCTTACTGCCCCATCTCTCTCTCTCTCTCGCTCTCTTTCTTTCTCTCACCATCTTCCTCTCCTCTCTCTCCCCGTCTCCCTCTCTCTCTCGCTTCCTTTCTCCCTTTCTCTTGATCTCTCTCTATCTCTGTTTCTACACCTCCCTTTCTCTGTCTCCCTCTCCACCCCCCACCCCGCTCTCTCTTTCTCCCTTTCTCTATATCTCTCTCCACCTCCCTATCTCTTTCTCTCTGTCTCCCTATACATCTCTCTGTCTCCCTCTCTCTCTGCTCCCCCCCCCCGCCCCCCTCCTTGTCTCTCTCTTGTCTACCATACCATTGTAGCATCGGATGAACTGAAGGACTTCCTGTCCAGGGTGAGGGGAGGGACCATCAGAATAGCAAAGATTGTCATCAGAGATGGTAAGTATGGGTGTTGTATGTACACAGTATGTGAAGTCTAGAACCAAGACTGAGTAAAGAGTACCTGTTTATCTACCAATTGGCTGATGTTCTAAACCTGATCCACTGGGGACTGGCAACTATTTAAATGTGAGGACTGTGCTCAAAGAGGAGAGTTTGATATGAGTATTTCTCTGTCTGTCTTCCAGAGGAACTGGTGCTAGGCTCATACAGAGAACCTGCAAAGAGCTGGGACAAGGACTATGATCACTTCCTCCTTCCTCTGCTGGTGGCTCAGGAGCCCTGCTACATCCTGTACCGCCTTGACTCCCAGAATGCACAGGGCTATGAATGGATCTTCATAGCTTGGTCACCTGATCAATCACCAGTACGTAAATACTAAGACCACACATCTCTATTTGCAGTCAACATTGAATAACATTATGCCAGCTTGCAATACTATACAAATCACCAGAACAAAATGACGGTTGTGTTTTATTGTCACATACACCGGAGAGGTGCAATGAAATGTGTTGTTTTACAAGGTCAGCCATCGTGTTACAGCTCCCCTAGAGCAAATTACTGTTAAGTGCCTTGCTCAAAATCGACAGATTTTTCACCTCGTATGCTCAAGTATTCGACTGCAAGCCTTTCGTTTACTGGCACAACGCTCTAACCGCTAAGCTACCTGCAATGCTCTAACCGCTAGGCTACCTGCAACGCTCTAACCGCTAGGCTACCTGCAACGCTCTAACCGCTAGGCTACCTGCCATGCTCTAACCGCTAGGCTACCTGCCTCGATCATGCATACAGTTTATACACATTTTCTGTAAAACATGCACATGCAGTGCACTACCCAGTGTTCAGTGTTCTTTCCTCATCCGCTATGCCCCCTATAGGTGAGGGAGAAGATGGTCTACGCTGCCACCCGTGCCACATTAAAGAAGGAGTTTGGCGGAGGCCACATCAAGGATGAGATGTTTGGCACAGTTGAGGTCTGTGGTCTGGAATCATCAAATCCAAAACACTTTTATTTGACTTTGGTTTAACTGACTTGTGGGTTCACCCTATCAATCCCCGGCCTTTGAAATAACCTCCCTTCTCCCCCCTTTATTTTCTGCATATTGGAACATTTGACTCACTCCACAGCATACAAATGTTCCTACTCTGTTCAGGAGGTCCAGGAGGTTAAGATGCTTACTAGACAACAACCACTGCAGAGTCCACAAAGTAGAGCAAAGTTCCACATTCCATTTGGGTAGACTAGACACAAGAGGGCAGTTGATGAAGGAGGGGTTAAATGAGGTCTTGACCTCATGAGGTCAGAAGATTATCATGTGAAGACACTACAGTCAGTGACTGATGTCACCCAGTTGCCTTTTCTGTCTATATATCAGCCTCCAATCAGTCGAATCACTATGTGATTGACAGCTCATGGTAACAGCTGATCACAACCCTTCCTCAGTGGCCTCATCTACCTCTTTACATATGTAGGATCTTAATCTGTTGCAGGACAACGTTCTGGCAATGCAGGAAATGTAAAACTTATTGTGTATTTGCATTTTAAAAGGCTTCTGAAGTTTGTCATTTCCACTTTGAAATTTCCCCTACGAAACATGTATCAACCCCTACAAAAATGTCCATTATTATAATCCACATAATAATTCACATTTTCTGTTGCTGTAAGATTATTTTCATGCTGTAGGAAACTGACTCAAATTAAGAGTTAAGATGATGTATGATAAATTGGATAGGAGCCCTCTTTTTGTGAATAAAGTATGTTGGGCTTGTTCAGCGAATAACTTCCTGGTTCCTGTGTCCACAGGAAGACCTGTGTTTCCAGGGGTACCTGCGTCACATGTCCTCCTGCTCCTCCCCTGCACCTCTCACAGTAGCGGAGCAGGAGCTGCAGCGAATAAAAATCACAGAGGTAAAGCAAAGGGGAGTGACTGCTATATATCCACCAATTAGTATATTATTTTCAGTGTATATTACAAACATATACGATGAAGGCTACTACTGTGAGATAATGTATCTTGTTATACCTTTGTATGATGTGTAGTACATATTGTCATCCATATGTGTTTGTGTCTCTGTAATGTGCCATCCAGGACAAGGTTGTATGGGTAAGCTAGGGTTCTTCTCTCAGTATTTTCACRTGTGTATTTTGTATCAGTGTGTGTATGTGTGTGTGTCTGAGCATCTGGTTCAGGTGTATGTAGGCAATGAGTGCAAGTATGTGTGCAAACTGTGCGTGCATGTGTGTGAGAGAAAAAACAGAGAAAGAGATTAAACATTGTTTGTCCATTATATGCCCACAGGATGAGCGTAGAAGGTTAAGCAACACTCCTAGAGGACGAGCAAAGGTTTGTCCCGCCCTCTCATCTTCAACTCTGTACTAAAGACCTTTAAAAGTGGCACTCCAGTCTCCTTTTCAACTCATTTAACAAAAGGCACATCTCAATAGGTGGTCCAGGTAAGTCATGACATTGCACATGTGGGGGGGGGTGGGCCTTTCCTCTTTTGTTTCTCCATTGCTCCTCTATTGTTCCTGAAGCAAGGGGGAGGCCGATGACATCACGACTTCCATCAGACCAACTCCTTGAATGCCCTAACTCCTTGAACTTTGCAGTTATGTCGAAAAAACACTATTTAGCTCAAAACATATTTTTCTACCTTTAGTGTGCATACTTTATTGTATTTTCAACAGTAAAAGTTCAAAATCCTCTGGAGGATGTCTTTTAAAAAGAGGCTTGCTCCTCATCTTTAAGCCACATTTTATAACTATGTTTTTCTAGAGGTCTACCGATTATGATTTTTCAATGCCAATACCGATACAGATTATTGGAGGACCAAAAATAGCCGATAACCGATTAATCGGCCGATTTTTATATATATTATATATATATATAACGTGGGGAGAACAAGTATTTGATACACTGCCGATTTTTCAGGTGTCCTACTTACAAAGCATGTAGAGGTCTGTAATTTTTATCATAGGTACACTTCAACTGTGAGAGACGTAATCTAAAACAAAAATCCAGAAAATCACATTGTATGATTTTAAGTAATTTAATTTGCATTTTATTGCATGACATAAGTATTTGATACATCAGAAAAGCAGAACTTAATATTTGTACAGAAACCTTTTGTTTGCAATTACAGAGATCATACGTTTCCTGTAGTTCTTGACCAGGTTTGCACACACTGCAGCAAGGGATTTTGCCCACTCCTCCATACAGACCTTCTCCAGATCCTTCAGGTTTCGGGGCTGTCGCTGGGCAATACGGACTTTCAGCTCCCTCCAAAGATTTTCTATTGGATCAGGTCTGGAGACTGGCTAGGCCACTCCAGGACCTTGAGATGCTTCTTACGGAGCCACTCCTTAGTTGCCCTGGCTGTGTGTTTTGGGTCGTTGTCATGCTGGAGACCCAGCCACGACCCATCTTCAATGCTCTTACTGAGGGAAGGAGGCTGTTGGCCAAGATCTTGCGATACATGGCCCCATCCACCCTCCCTCAATACGGTGTAGTCGTCCTGTCCCCTTTGCAGAAAAGCATCCCCAAAGAATGATGTTTCCCATCTCCATGCTTCACGGTTGGATGGTGTTCTTGGGGTTGTACTCATCCTTCTTCTTCCTCCAAACACTGCGAGTGGAGTTTAGACCAAAAAGCTCTATTTTTGTTCTCATCAGACCACATGACCTCTCCATTCCTCCCCTCTGGATCATCAGTCAGCAATTGGCTCATTGGAAACCTTCACGGGCGGGAATCTGCGCTGCTGCTGCTTGAGCAGGGGGACCGTATGCGCGCGCTGCAGGATTCTTTAATCCATGACGGCGAGTTGGTTACTAATGGTTTCTCTTTGAGACTGTGGTCCCAGCTCTCTTCAGGTCATGACCATTTGTGCCTGCCTGTAGTTTGCGGCGCTGATGACCTACCTCCCTCATCATTGATGCCCCACGAGGTGAGATCTTGCATGGAGCCCCAGACCGAGGGTGATTGACCACATCTTGAACTTCTTCCATTTTCTAATAATTGCGCCAACAGTTGTTGCCTTCTCACCAAGCTGCTTCCCTATTGTCCTGTAGCCCATCCCAGCCTTGTGCAGGTCTACAATTTTATCCTTGATGTCCTACACAGCTCTCTGGTCTTGGCCATTGTGGAGAGGTTGGAGTCTGTTTGATTGAGTGTGTGGACAGGTGTTTTTATACAGGTAACGAGTTCAAACAGGTGCAGTTAATACAGGTAATGAGTGGAGAACAGGAGGGCTTCTTTAAAGAAAAACTAACAGGTCTGTGAGAGCCGGAATTCTTACTGGTTGGTAAGTGATCAAATACTTATGTCATGCAATAAAATACAAATTAATTACTTAAAAATCATACAATGTGATTTTCTGGATTTTAGTTTTAGATTACGTCTCTCACAGTTGAAGTGTACCTATGATACAAATTACAGACCTCTACATGCTTTGTAAGTAGGAAAACCTGCAAAATCGGCAGTGTATCAAATACTTGTTCTCCCCACTGTATATATATATTTGTAATAATGACAATTACAACAATACTGAATGAACAATGAACACTTTTATTTTAACTTAATATAATACATAAATACAATCAATTTAGTCTCAAATAAATAATGAAACATGTTCAGTTTGGTTTAAATAATGCAAAAACACAGTGTTGGAGAAGAAAGGAAAAGTGCAATATGTGCCATGTAAAAAAGCTAACGTTTAAGTTCCTTGCTCAGAACATGAGAACATATGAAAGCTGGTGGTTCCTTTTAACAAGAGTCTTCAATATTCCCAGTTAAGAAGTTTTAGGTTGTAGTTATTATAGGAATTATAGGACTATTTCTCTATACCATTTGTATTTCATATACCTTGACTATTGGATGTTCTTATAGGCACTATAGTATTGCCAGCCTAATCTCGGGAGTTGATAGGCTTGAAGTCATAAACAGCGCTGTGCTTCAAGCATTGCGAAGAGCTGCTGGCAAACGCAGGAAAGTGCTGTTTGAATGAATGCTTATGAGCCTGCTGCTACCTACCACCGCTCAGTCAGACTGCTCTATCAAATATAAAATCATAGACTTAATTATAATATAATAAACACACAGAAATACGAGCCTTAGGTCATTAATATGGTCAAATCCGGAAACGATCATTTCGAAAACAAAACGTTTAATCTTTCAGTGAAATACAGAACCGTTCCGTATTTTATCGAACGGGTGGCATGCCTAAGTCTAAATAGTGCTGTTACATTGCACAACCTTCAACGTTGTCATAATTATGTAAAATTCTGGCAAATTAATTACGGTCTTTGTTAGGAAGAAATGGTCTACACACAGTTCACAATGAGCCAGGTGGCCCAAACTGCTACATATACCCTGACTCTGCTTGCACAGAACGCAAGAGAAGTGTCACAATTTCCCTAGTTAATATTGCCTGCTAACACTCACTTATTTTAACTACATATGCAGGTTTAAAAATATATACTTCTGTGTATTGATTTTAAGAAATGCATTGATGTTCATGGTTAGGTACATTTGTGCAACGATTGTGCTTTTTTCGCGAATGTGCTTTTGTTAAATCATCACCAGTTTGGCGAAGTTGAAGCAGGCTGTGATTAGATGGTAAATTAACAGGCACCACTTTGATTATATGCAACGCAGGACAAGCTAGTTAACTACACATGGTTGATGATATTACTAGGTTAACTAGTGATTATGTTAAGATTGATTSTTTTTTATAAGTTTAATGCTAGCTAGAAACTTACCATGGCTCCTTGCAGCCACAAGGTCCTTTTGATGCTGCACTCGCGTAACAGGTGGTCAGCCTGCAACGCAGTCTCCTCGTGGATTGCAATGTAATCGGCCAAATTCGGCATCCAAAAATGCAGATTACCGATTGTTATGAAAACTTGAAATCAGCCATAATTGGTCGGCCTCTACTGTTTTCACCTGCATCTCTTTATTGATTTGTTTAGTTGATAACAACTTCTCCTCCTGCAGTACCTTGTTCCTTATAGTTTATGTAGGAATAGATTATTGATTTGTGTTATGCAGAGACTGTGGTTTTATGGCTATATGTCGGCCCCTACAGGTGACAATGGAGTTTGGTTTGGACAAAAGGCACCAGACTCTTACAGGCCTGGTGTTCCCTCTACAGGAGGAGGCCAAACGCGCTCTGCAGCAACTCAAGCAGAAACGTATCAACTACATACAGCTGGTGAGCAGGCCTCACGTAACAAACATACAAAACAAAGTCAAACAAAACATGCAACAAACATTCTCTATCTTTTGCTCACACGCAGGTACGCACAAGCACACACACACACTCAGTATACACACACTCAGTATTGTGATTTTTTGTGTGTGTCTCAGAAGTTGGACACAGAGAAAGAGACAGTCGAGCTGGTCCACACCAACCCTACAGAGACTCGTGAGCTTCCCTACAGAATCCCTACAGACACACCCAGATACCATTTCTTCATCTTCAAACACTCCCACCAAGGACAGCAACAGGAGGCTCTGGGTCAGTATCACACACACACACACACACATTATACGCAATTAAAGGTTATAGGATCTCTCATAATCCTTCTCTCTCTCTCAGTGTTCATCTACTCCATGCCAGGGTATAGCTGTAGCATTAAGGAGCGGATGTTGTACTCTAGCTGTAAGAACCCGCTACTGGATGAGGTGGAGAGAGACTACCATCTAGATATCGCCAAAAAGGTTCAACAATTACACAACCTCCAAGTTACCCATCTTTAATGTAACTTATAATATCAGACTGTCATATCACAGTGTGCATGTATACTGATCTTTTCCAACCATGTTCCTTCTTTCTCCCTCTTCCCTTTTTCTCTCGCATGTGGTGTGTGTGTGTGCGTGCACAGATTGAGATTGACGGTGGGGATGGGCTAACGGAGGAGTTTCTGTATGAGGAGGTCCATCCCATTGAACACACTCTGAAGCAGGTGTTCGCCAAGCCACGTGGGCCAGGGGGGAAGAGGGGCAACAAGCGCCTCGTCAAGGGGGCCGGAGAGAACGGGGAAGAGAGCTAGAGAGTGACAGGAACAGACTCACACCCAAACCTCCACGTATAAACTGGCCTCTTTCTCCTCAACTGTCTGTTTCTTACCTTGTGGATCTGATAGTGCTTATTTTAAGATAAAGCAACGTCTCAAGGTCTATTTTTTATGTTATGCAACATTACTTATGTTCCCTTTTTCCACTCTGTCCATCGTTTCACCATCAGTGCCCTGGTCCCCATACTAAAAGACACATCACCTTGCCCTTCCCCGAAAGGACTGATCACAGTCAGATGAAGGTTGAAGCATGTCAGGATGCTCATTATTTTACATCATCTTCCAATAAATAAAAAATGATGTATATTTAATTTGTCTTCTGTTTTTACTAAATGTTTGGGTAATAGGGGATACAACAAGGGACGATCAAGTGTTAAATAAAATAATGTGTGTGAATGTGTGTTTGTACATACCACAGTGATAATCTGAATGAGGTCAAATTATGTCTGAGAAATATTTTTTGGAATGGAAATGAACCTCCTCTACCTGATAYGCTTGCATATCGTTGATTGTTTGTCCTGTAAAACAGAACGTATAAATTAAAGAAGTAAAATTGGAGACGTATTTGTTTCTAAACACTCATTTAAACAATTAATAGGTTTACAAACGGTAGTCACAAAGTTAAAGAATCAACAGTAGCCTATGAAACATGAGGGAAGGCGGAGCATTATAAGGGGGAGGCTCAGTCAGCTAAGGTCAATTTCAGTCAGCTTTCCTGGAAAGTGATCTACTTAGAAGTCATCCGCTGCGCATTAGGCGTACTGGTGATGCCAGCTGAGCCTCTTCCATACCCCTGGCGCGAGGCTGAAAAGGAAACTCGAGCACGCGCCGGAGCAAATCGAAACGCAGCGCAGTTCCGCGAAACAGGGTGGGCACAGGACAGATGCGGCCCCTGCCGCTGCGGCGCTGAAATACAAAGCCATTATTGGAATTAGATTCCTAGAACTTCCGTCAACCCGCAACACTGAATTTACAAGAGAGGCGTTTTCTCTCCGTCTTTCCATAGAATAGAATAACAACAGTGTCTGTTGAGCGGATTACTCCGCTGGACTTCACCCTCTATTTTTTCGGAGGTTGAAACTGACACGTTGGAGATTTTATAGTTATGACCAAAATAAATTTAGATTATTTTACATTTTGAAAAAATTCTGAAAAGTCTATTTAGTTAATGAGATTACTTTTGTTTTTTGGATTATTGGAGCCATGACAACGTCAACTCAGTGACTGTTCCTACAGTATATAATAATCACTGGCTTTATTGGATAATTGTATAAGCATACAGGCCAAAATGTTTAAACTGGATTCATAATGATTTCTTGTGTTCAAAGGTAAGTTGAATTTGTTGTTGGCACAATTAGGCTACATGCACTAATTTTAATTTCACAATTTGGCTGTGCTGAGAAAATCAAATGTAGCCACGTTTTGACATCACATGTAGGAAATTAAGGAACATTCAGCACAGAGGTTATTCGTTGTGTACCAGACAGTGTGGAACAACGCCAGGAGAATTAAGTGTTTAGGATTTATATGAGTTCATATTCGAAGATTATAAATTAGGCCTATAGTCAAAAAAAATGTCTGCCTGTGACAGTTGTAGCCTAGGCTGAAAGTTTGAATGTGGATGGACTTTTTCTCCATGCAAAATTGAAGGTATTTCGGGTCAAGAATTCATAATGGGRTTTGACCTTGTTACCTATATTATTTGTATATCATATAGGTAATAATAAGTTAGCAATAATCCTGGATCCTAAACGTTTTGTTAAACGTTATTTTAGTTGTGTAGCCCCTTTGGAGAAGCTATAATTATGATTTCTTTGATAATTTATTTATACAATTGCTTTCAATCTGTGCTCAATTAATTTTAAGCCATGAAGATGATAACTACATATGGTTACCGACGCACAACGTCTCCTTGCTCCTCGGATGGATACACAAGTGTAATGGCTGCGCTCAATACAATGACACTTACAAATGTAGATTCTTCAAACACCCCCAAACAGGGTGTAACGTCTTTCGTTGGTGGAAAGAGAGGAGGACCAAAGCGCAGCACGTTTCCATATTTATTGGAATACTTTTTCAATACGAACAAAAACAATAAACAGACGAAAACCAACGAAGCTACAGTCCTGAACTAGTGAACACATGAACGCACAAACAGGAACAATCACCCACAAACCAATAGTGAAAACAGGCAACCTAAATATGGTTCCCAATCAGAGACAATGTAAAACACCTGCCTCTGATTGAGAACCATATCAGGCCAATAAGACAAACCTAACCTAAAAACATAGACTATACCCACCCAGCTCACGTCCTGACCAACTAAATAAAGACAAAACAAAGGAAATAAGGTCAGGAACGTGACACAGGGAAACAGGTCAATCAAAGGTGTTGTCACGTGCTTCACTAAGGCCGTAATGTATCTTATAACTTTACAAGGGTTGTAAAAAGTATATGGRTAAAACGAAGCGCGAACTAAAAAGTAAGAATCTGAGCATAGCACCTATTAGGTGCAAAAACTCGACGTATCCAGTTACGGGCCATTTTTTGGAAGCAAACCACTCTCTATTTTGTGCCTTTGCTATATCGGTATCCCTAGGAGAGGGTGTGACCTTGACAATTTATTGTTAAATCGAGAGGCCGCCTGGATCTTTAATTTAAAGATACATTCGGTCTCAACGTAGAGTTTGATCTGAAGCCATTCTTGTGATTCTTATGTTTTTGCTATCCATTGTAAATAATGTGTCACGATCGTCAAAGGTAGAGAGTGAGGACCAAGGCGCAGCGCGTGAAAAGAACATCTTTTATTTAGAAGAGAAAAACCACAAAACGAAACCACTTTACAAACTAACAAAATAACAAACTGACGAACGTGAAGCTAAACATGAACTAGTGCATACATGCAACCTAGAACATCGACATAGACAATTACCCACAAACACCTAAAGCCTATGGCTACCTTAAATATGGCTCCCAATCAGAGACAACAATAACCAGCTGTCTCTGATTGAGAACCAAATCAGGCAACCATAGACTTTCCTAAACACCTACACTCAACCATAGACAATCCTAGACACATACACTCAACACAAACCCATACACTAAAACCAACACCCCCTTTACCATAATAAACACCCAAAACACAAACATACCCCATGTCACACCCTGACCTAACTAAAATAATAAAGAAAACAAAGAATACTAAGGCCAGGGCGTGACATAATGTTTGTAGGCCTATGTAGCCAAATTGTATCTATGATCATATGTTATCCATTCATGCTTTTTATATGTTCTATTTATATGTGTAAATCAACCAATGAAATTAAGCCACAGCCAGCCATGATTACAGACACCTGTGTGCCCTTTCAAACTCTATCAACTAGTGACCTGCAGTGTTTGTCATTACACCCTGATGAAGACATCAAGGCTGTCGAAACGTTGGTTATTACTTTGGTTATTAAATTATTGCATCTGAGTACCTAGAGTGTGCCGCTTTTCTTTTTCACTACACATAGTTAACATAAAGGCACATGGTTAAGTCAAAGTCGATAAAGAAAGGAGGAAAATCATCTTCTTTACACATTCCCCACATTTTATGTTATTTATGTTATAGCAGCATCAGTGCCTTCGGGCCTCTGCTGACAGTTTAACAAAGTGCCTCCTAAGGGTTCATATACCACCATTTGCCAAGTTATGGAAGACTAGGGCGGAAAAAGTGCTCATGCAGCTTGCTTTGTGTTTGATGTTTAGGGAAAATCGTGACTGGTGAAAATCTGTGAATATCATACTTGTCACGTTCCTGACCTGTTTTCTGTTATTTTTGTATGTGTTAGTCGGTCAGGGCGTGAGTTTGGGTGGGCAGTCTATGTTATGTGTTTCTATGTTGGTTAATGGGTGACCTGATATGGTTCTCAATTAGAGGCAGGTGGTTTACGTTTCCTCTGATTGAGAGACATATTAAGGTAGGTGGTTTCACATTGTTTGTTGTGGGTGGTTGTCTCCTGTGTCTGTGTATGTTGCGCCACACGGGACTGTTTCGGTTTGTTCGTTCGTTCGTTTTGTGTAGTCTGTTTTTCCTGTTCGTGCGTTCTTCGTTACATGTAAGTTCTTACGTTCAGGTCAGTCTACATTCGTTTTGTTATTTTGTTTAGTTTCAAGTATAGTTAGTTTTTTGTCTTGTTTAAATAAATCATGTCAAGTTACAACGCTGCGTTTTGGTCGAATCCCTGCTCCTCCTCTTCGGAGGAGGAGGAATTCCGTTACAATACTACTTATATGACAACATTGTGGGGTGGAAATCACAATCCTTTTGCCACCCCTAGATGTGACATATGTTTCTGTCTCCATAGCAACTACTGTGTTATAACCTATCCAATCCAGGCACAAAATTATAGATTCTTTCCTCCTACCTCAGGGCTCTGTTGCGAGGGCCACCTTCGGATATGATTGCTAGGATGATGAGCAGCATACAGCAGAATTATGGTGAGAGAGGAGATTTGTGTTGTCAGAACCCAACTGCCCCTCTCTATGACCCTACAGAGGMCCTCTGCTGCATCACCACCACCTTCCAGTMCCTGCAGAACTCAGGTATGCCTACTAGCACCCCCCCCCCCCCCCCCCACCCCACCCTTATGTGTATGTGTGTATGTTTATATGTGTAAGCATGTGTGTGTGTTTCAGCGTTAAAGTCTGCATGTAATGGAGATAATATGGGACACAATAGTAACATGTGGATCTGTTTCTGCCTCCAGGTTGGTACTGGGGGTCCATTTCAGCCAGAGAGGCTCGAGACGCTCTCCTGAAGGTGTCAGTGGGAACCTTCCTGGTACGCGACAGCAGCCACCCTCTCTACATGCTGACTCTGTCAGTGAAGACGGCCTGTGGCCCCACCAACGTACGCATAGAGTACAGTGGGGGTCACTTCCGGCTGGATTCCAGCTCCCCAGGCCCCCCTCACTTGCTGTCCTTCCCTGACGTCTGCAGCCTGGTGCAACACTACGTTGGCTCAGGCCAGACACAACAGGGCAAGAGAGTGGAGTCAGAGGGCCCTCCAAAACCTAATGCCAAACCCAGCCCTACCCAGCCCTCAGCGAAGGACAATGCAGTACTGCTCAAGCTGATGCGTCCCCTGCCACAGGCCTTCCCCTCTCTCCAGCACCTCACACGCCTCACCATCAACTGCCAAATCGACTGCATTGACCAGCTGCCCCTGCCACACCCACTGGTGCGCTACCTGCAGGACTACCCTTTCCAGGTATGAGGGTCCTCTGGCAGCCATCCCTGCCCAAGGAAGGGCACACAGGAGGCCCAGGGACCTCCCAGTGAGGGTTAAAGGTTAGGACCTTATGCTTATAGGGTCAGAGATAGCTTCTGGCTCAGCTCAGCTGGACAGTGGAGCGTGGAAAGCAAAGTGCAGTGTTGCCTTTGGAAGAGTAGGACTATAAAGTCTCACTGGGCCTTGGGCTGCTCGTACAGACATCCATGAACCAGACACCATTTATACTGTTTACTTTAATATTAATATAATTACATTTGATGGATTTTGTCTCTATTGTTTCAAATCTCTTTTATAGTAATTTTTTTGTCTCTTCTACGTCTTTTGTCTGACCCATAATCTATTGTAAACCATCACTAACAGACTGTTACAGAGTAGCAGTAGCCAGGAAAAAATAGGAATTACTTCAGCAGGAATGAACAGGAATTTTAGGTATAATAAAACCGTTCTTACACTTTGCTGCAGTACTCCATGTCATCTATCACAGATGGAAGGATGCTGGTGAAAAAACAGCGAGTGATCTTGATATTGTAAGATTTTTATTATTTATCAAAAATCTGTGTTTTGTGTAAACAGGTTTCGTAAACAGTCACATGGGGAAATTATTAGCATTAAGCCTATTGCTGGGAGCATTTCCATGGAACATTATGCCTGAGTTGGTTTCCAAGAGGTGAATTTGACTAGTGCTAAGAAAGCCTCTTATCAGGATTAGAGCCAGAGCAATGGTCATTAATACACGAAAAGAGTACAGAGTGTACACACACACACATACACACACACATACATACACACACATACACACATACACACACATATACACACACATACACACACATACAAACACAGACAAACACAGACACATATGTGCATAACATACACACATACAAACACAGACACATATGTGCATAACATACACACATACAAACACAGACACATATGTGCATAACATACACACATAGCATTGTGAAGCATTACAGACAGGCTGAACTTATTGTCAACCATTGTTTAGCGAGCTGTTTCCAATAATTCAAAATGAGTTGTCTATCACATCTTTTGTATGTATGCTATGGTACCAATGATGTACGGTGCATTCAGAAAGTATTCAGACCCTTTCACTTTTTCCACATTGTTATGTTACAGGCTTATTCTAAAATGTATAAAATCATTTTTTTCTCATCAATCTTCACACAATACCCCATAATGACAAAGTTAAAACAGGTTTTTAGAAATGTTTGCAAATGTATAAATAATAAAAACAGAAATACCTTATTTACATAGGTATTCAGACTCCTTGCTATAAGACTCGAAATTTGTAGGTGTATTTGTATTCATTAGGGATCCCCATTTGCTGTTGCCAAGGCAGCAGCCACTTTTCCTGTGGTTCAAACACATTAAAGCACTTACAAGCACCCACTCCAATTTGCAAACCGCCCCAACAGATCCACAGATGATGTAATCTTCATTGCACTCCACACTGCCATTTCACACCTGGACAAAAGGAACAGCTATGTGAGAATGYWATTCATTGACTACAGCTCAGCGTTCAACACCATGGTGCCCTCAAAGCTCATCAATAAGCTAAGGACCCTGGGACTAAACACCTCCCTCTGCAACTGGATCCTGGACTTCTTGACCGGCCGCCCCCAGGTGGTAAGAGTAGGTAACAACACATCCACCACGCTGATCCTCAACACGGGGACCCCTCAGCGGTGCGTGCTCAGTCCCCTCCTGTACTCCCTGTTCACTCATGACTGCACGGCCAGGCACGACTCCAACACCATAATTTCATTAAGTTTGCCGATGACACAACAGTGGAAGGCCTGATCACCGACAACAATGCAACAGCCTATAGGGAAGAGGTCAGAGACCTGGCAGTGTGGTTCAATGACAACAACCTCTCCCTCAATGTCATCAAGACAAAGGAGGTGATTGTGGACTACAGGAAAAAGAGGACCGAGCACTCCCCCATTCTCATCGACCGGGCTGTAGTGGAGCAGGTTGAGAGCTTCAAGTTCCTTGAAGTTCTCATCACCAACCAACTAACATGGTCGAAACACACTAAGACAGTCGTGAAGAGGGCATGGCAAAACCTATTCCCCCTCAGGAGACTGAAAATATTTGGCATGGGTCCTCAGATCCTCAAAAGGTTTTACAGCTGCACCATCGCGAGCATCCTGATGGGTTGCATCACTGCCTGGTATGGCAACTGCTCCGTCTCCGACCGCAAGGCACTACAGAGGGTAGTGCGTGAACGGCCCAGCACATCACCGGAGCCAAGCTTCCTGCCATTCAGGACCTCTATACCAGGCAGTGTCAGAGGAAGGCCCTAAAAATTGTCAAAGACTCCATCCACCCTAGTCATAGACTGTTCTCTCTGCTACCGGACGGCAAGCGGTACCGGAGTGCCAAGTCTAGGTCCAAGAGGCTTCTAAACAGCTTCTTCCCCCAAGCCATAAGATTCCTGAACAGCTAATCAAATGGCCAGACTATTTGCATTGCCCTCTTCTTCTACGCTGCTGCTACTCTCTGTTATTATCTATTCATAGTCACTTTAATAACTCTATCTACCTGTGCATATTACTTCAAGTACCTCGATGCCACCGGTGCCCCCGCAGGTAGCCTAGTGGTTAGAGCATTGGGCCAGTAACCAAAAGGTTGCTAGATCGAATCCCCGAGCTGACAAGGTAAAAATATGTCTTTCTGCCCCTGAACAAGGCAGTTAACCCACTGTTCCTAGGCCGTCATTGTAAATAAGAATGTGTTTTTAACTGACTTGCCAAGTTAAATAAAGGTTAAATAAAATAAATAAATAAAATAAAAATGTACTCTGTACTCTGTACTGGTACCCCCTGTATATAGCCCTGCTTTTGTTTTTTACTGCTGCTCTTTAATTATTTGTTATTCTTATCTCTTACTTTTTTTTGAGCTATTTTCTTAAAACTGCATTGTTGGTTAAGGGCTTGTAAGGATTTCACTGTTGTATTCGGCGCATGTGACAAATAAATGTGATTTGATCTATGAACGTTTGAACATCTGGCCATGTACTCTTATAATCTCCACCCAGCACAGCCAGAAGAGGGCTGGCCACTCCTCAGAGCCTGGTTCCTCTTTAGGTTTCTTCCTAGGTTCCTGCCTTCCTAAGGAGTTTTTCTTCTTCTTTTATTTTTATTTTTTTTGCAGACGCTCTTATCCAGAGCGACTTACAGTAGAGTGCATACATTTTATGACATTTTTTTTTACATACTGAGACAAGGATATCCCTACCGGCCAAACCCTCCCTACCGGCCAAACCCTCCCTAACCCGGACGACGCTATGCCAATTGTGCGTCGCCCCACGGATCTCCCGGTTGCGGCCGGCTGCGACAGAGCCTGGGCGCGAACCCAGCCCAGCCTGGGCGCGAACCCAGAGACTCTGGTGGCGCAGCTAGCACTGCGATGCAGTGCCCTAGACCACTGCGCCACCCGGGAGATACACCGCCACCCGGGAGATATTTTTCCTAGCCACCGTGTCTCTATATCTGAATTGCTTGCTGTTTGGGGTTTAAGGCTGGGTTTCTGTATTMGCACTTTGTGACATCTGCTGATGTAAAAAGGGCTTTATAAAAAAGGTGATTGATAGAAGAATGCAAGGCCTTTGACTCTAGCCAAATATTGGAGTAAAGGAGCCTAACATTACGCCTTAGTCCAAGGACCTTACATGTTCTGTTTAAAGGGAGAATTTGCTCTGGAAGCCAAAACAGCCGAATACTCCTTCATAGAGACTGGACGGGATTGGCGTTTGGGGGGGTTGATGTCTGGGGCTTTACAGGACTAATAAAATAATTGAAACTCGGTAGGCCATGACTGGCCTCACACTCCCGTACAGTAGGTGGCGGTGTACGCACCTTAAACGTTGGATACGATCCGCTAACCTAATCTCAAAGAAGAAGAAGCCTTTGTCCACTGATTGAGGTGTAATGTAACAGTCAGGGTTTCCTCCCTCTTTATGGACACTGACTGAGAGTCATGATCAAGGGCTTTTTTTATTTAACTAGGCAAGTCAGTTACGAACAAATTCTTATTAACAATGACGGCCTACCCCAGCCAAACCTGGACGACGCTGGGCCAATTGTGCGCCGCCCTATGGTACTCCCAATCACGGCCAGATGTGATACAGCCTGGATTCAAACCAGTGACTGTAGTGACGCCTCTTGCACTGAGATGCAGTGCCTTAGACCGCTGCGCCACTCGGGCTACCTTTACTAATTTCTTAGTAGGGACTTTTAAAAACCTTTATACTCCATCAGTGCAATTATCATTCATCATAATTATCAATTAACTATGATCATTATTATTAATAATCATAATTATCACCATGGAAATTGATTATTTGAGAATCAATTCATTTGTTGGTGTTTTTGCCAAGGTCCATCTGGAGGTATATCTTTCTTGTGACAAATAAACACACCGTTGCAGTCTGAACAATGGGGTGAAATAGGGCATCTCTGTTGAAGCCATGTTTGGAACTGTGTGGCGTCAGTCAGTGTTCATAAAGAGGGAGGAAACCCTGACTGTACACAGACTTTGCTGTCCGAGTCATCAAAGATTTTTCAGTTGCCACTCGTCCTACGCAGTCCGAGTCAAGCACCTCCTCCTCGCGGTCTGTTTCAGAGCGCCCCCTCAAACACAGTTGGGAGCTACTAGCCTAACACAAGCTAACTAGTCAAGCGTGAGACCGAGACATTATCAAGAAAACAACAAACTAGCTAGCTACCTATTGGCCAGGTAAGCCTAATTGGATTACACAAATGTTGCCAATATAACTCAGAAACCAATAAGGCAGTAACGTTAGTAAAGCTAGCTAACGTAGTTATTTTAAGTGCATTAAAAGCTAACCAGGTCTAAATGTATTTTCCTCTTCAACCTTGCCAGTTAGCAAGCTAGCCACCCCATCACTTCCGCATCTGATAGGCTAATCTAATACGCTAGCAAGCTATCGTTGGCAAATTAGTTATTTTAAATTCACATCGATAACCTTAACTAGTTAGTTAGCTAGGGCTGTTTACGTGGTATTCGTGCCCTGCAATATCAGACATGGCCGCATAAATTAATAACACATGTGTTGACCAGCTACGAGCTAGCAATTTTTATTTCGTGTTGAGCTATCTAGAACTAGCTAAATTATCTAACGTTAGTTGTTAGTAAAGTTAGCTAGCTGGGTAACAACCCTTCTGTTAGTTGCCTAGCTAGTTGCTACCATGCTGTGTTGTTATGGGTTGCTGCCATACTATGTTGTCGTCTTAGGTCTCTCTTTATTTAGTGTTGTGTGTTTTGTCCTATATTTGTACTTTTAATCCCCGTCCCGCAGGAGGCCTTTTGTAAATACTACTTTTTATTTATCTTGTGGCTAATCAAGTAGGTAAGCCAATAAGTTAGCTGCACCGTCAGCCAACTGTTAATACTGTTGTGAGGGGGATAGATAATACTGTAATGAAACGGCAGGGAGCAGGTCTCGAACCCTCGACCTTCTAACCCGAAGTCCAGCGCGCTATCGATTGTGCCGCAAAAGCATGCTCTAACGGCAGAGTCGATTTCCAAGTTCGTTACAATATATTAGCTTGCTCGTTATCTTGATTTCATATCCCACTCAATTAGCTAACTACTTTAGCTGCGTTAACTAATGTTATTCTGATTGACATTCAAATATGCACAATCGATACATTTTCATCTGAGTCTTATGTTCCCGAATGAATTAAAATAATCTAAATCTAAAAAGTACCCTTAGTGTTTTCATAACATTAGACAATGTCTAGCTGTGTTGTTCCAGATCACAAATCCTACAGGAGACCTATTTGATCATATTAATTAATCAATGATTTTRACAAATTAATATTTTGAAGTGAGAGCTGTCCCTTTATTTCATCCCGTTATTTCATTTCAAAATACAGTTCCACCACTGCTACAAAGATAGCTACAGCTAACATATCCCCTGATCATGACTCAATACATTACATGAACAAAAGTACGTGGACACCTGCTCGTCTAACATCTCATTCCAAAATCTTGGGCATTAATATGAAGTTGGTCCCCCGTTTGCTGCTATAACAGCCTCCACTCTTTTTGGAAGGCTTTCCACTAGATGTTGGAACATTGCTGGAGGGACTTGCTTCCATTCAGCCACAAGATCATTAGTGAGGTTGGGCACTGATGTTGGGGCGATTAGGCCTGGCTCGCAGTCAGCATTCCAGTTTATCCCAAAGGTGTTTGATGGGGTTGAGGTCAGGGCTCTGTGCAGGCCAGTCAAGGTCTTCCACACTGATCTCGACAAACCATTTCTGTATGGACCTCACTTTGTGCACAGGGGCATTGTAATGCTGAAACAGGAAAGGGCCTACCCCAAACTGTTACCACATGTGAAAGCACAGAATCGTCTAGAATGTCATTGTATGCTGTGGTGTTTAGATTTCCCTTCACTGGAACTAAGGGGCCTAGCCCGAACCAGGAAAAACACCCCCAGACCATTATTCCTCCTCCACCAAACTTTACAGTTGGCACTATGCATTGGGGCAGGTAGTGCACTCCTGGCATCTTTCAAACCCAGATTCGTCCGTTGGACTGCCAGATGTTGACGCGTGATTCGTCACTCCAGAGAACGCGTTCCCACTGCTCCAAAGTCCAATGGCGGCGAGCTTTACACCACTCCAGCCGACGCTTGGCATTGCGCATGGTGATCTTAGTCTTGTGTGCGGCTGCTCGGCCATGGAAACCCATTTCATGAAGTTCCCGACAAACAGGTCTTGTGCTGACGTTGCTTCCAGAGGCCGTTTGGAAGTCGGTAGTGAGTGTTGCAACAGAGGACAGAATATTTTTATGTGCTTCTGCACTCGGCGGGCCTGTTCTGTGAGCTTGTGTGGCCTACCACTTTGCTTCTAAGCCGCTGTTGCTCCTAGAAGTTTCCACTTCACAATAACAGCACTTACAGTTAACAAGGGCAGCTCTAGCAGGGCAAACATTTTTAGAACTGACTTGTTGGAAAGGTGGCATCCTATGACAGTGCCACGTTGAAAGTCGCAGTTCTTCAGTAAGGACATTCTACTGTCAATGTTTGTCTATGGAGATTGCATGGCAATGTGCTTGATTTTATACACCTGTCAGCAACGGATGTGGCTGAAATAGCCAAATCCACTAATTTCAATGGGTGTACACATACTTTTGTGTATATATAGTGTAGCTAAGAGTCATTGGAAGAAGGTGTCATCTGTAGGGGGGAGTTTTGTTAAGAGCAATGATGTTCAGTCTGAACATTAACACACCGCTTGCGGTATGGTTTTGGAAGCATAAGATCCTTTCATATTGGCGAAAATAAATAAATTGATACACACCTTTTCATAGTGTTAGGGTTCCCACACGGCCATATCTCCATGTTATAGCGCTTGTTTAATGGAAAACAGACGGAAGACAGTGGACTACCTGTGCTAATTAGCTATCTGCGTCCCCGAACACTTGTGTGTAAACAGAAGACAAACTTGTTCTCACTGAAAAATACTGTCTGCTGCAATTTTTTTATTTTTTTWGTGAAATTATTTTGATATGATATGAAAGTAGAGGGGTTTATGTTTCTAGAACTGTGCTGCAATTGAGAATCGTTTCAGTATGGAGTATTTGGCTGTTTTGGCTATTGGAGCCAATTCTCCYTTTTAACAGAACATGTAAGGTCCTTGGACAAAGGAGTAACATTCATCCAATATTGGGCTACCGCTAACATAGCTCTCAAACCCTTCTTTCCATTGGGTTTTCAGTGGTTAGCTATAATTTCAACACTGTGTTAGCAATGGCAATAATGAAGGTTGACCGATTATGATTTTTCAACACCGATACCGATTATTGGAAGACCAAAAAAAGCCGATACCGATTAATCGGCAGTTTTCTATATATATATTTGTAATAATGACAATTACAACAATACTGAATGAACAATGAACACTTATTTTAACTTAATATAATAACTACAATCAATTTAGTCTCAAATAAATAATGAAACATGTTCAATTTGGTTTAAATAATGCAAAAACAGTGTTGGAGAAGAAAGTAAAAGTGCAATATGTGCCATGTTAAAAAAGCTTGCTCAGCTTGCTCCTTGCTCTGAACATGAGAACTTATGAAAGTTGGTGGTTCCTTTTAACATGAGTCTTCAATATTCCCAGTTAAGAAGTTTTAGGTTGTAGTTATTTGACTATTTCTCTCTCTACTATTTGTATTTCATATACCTTGACTATTGGATGTTCTTATAGGCACTATAGTGTTGCCAGCCTAACCTCGGGAGTTGATAGGCTTGTCATAAACAGTGCATCAAGCATTGCGAAGAGCTGCTGGCAAACGCAGGAAAGTGCTGTTTGAATGAATGGCTACGAGCCTGCTGCTACCTACCACCGCTCAGTCAGACTGCTCTATCAAATATCAAATCATAGACTTAATTATAATATAATAAACACACAGAAATACGAGCCTTAGGTCATTAATATGGTCAAATCCGGAAACTATCATTTCGAAAACAAAACCTTCAATGTTATGTCATACTTTAGTAAAATTCTGGCAAATTCATTGTTAGGAAGAAATGGTCTTCAYACAGTTCGCAACGAGCCAGGCAGCCCAAACTGCTGCATATACCCTGACTCTGCTTGCACAGAACGCAAGAGAAGTGACACAATTTCCCTAGTTAATATTGCCTGCTAACATTAATTTCTTTTAACGAAATATGCAGGTTTTAAAAAATATACTTGTGTATTGATTTTAAGAAAGGCATTGATGTTCATGGTTAGGTACATTGGTGCCATGATTGTGCTTTTTTCGCGAATGTGCTTTTGTTAAATCATCACCAGTTTGGCGAAGTTGAAGTAGGCTGTGATTAGATGGTAAATTAACAGGCAACGCTTTGATTATATGCAACGCAGGACAAGCTAGTTAACTACACATGGTTGATGATATTACTAGGTTAACTAGTGATTATGTTAAGATTGATTGTTTTTTATAAGTTTAATGCTAGCTAGCAACTTACCTTGGCTCCTTGCAGCCACAAGGTCCTTTTGATGCTGCACTCGCGTAACAGGTGGTCAGCCTGCAACGCAGTCTCCTCGTGGATTGCAATGTAATCGGCCAAATTCGGCGTCCAAAAATGCAGATTACCGATTGTTATGAAAACATGAAATCGGCCCTAATTAATCGGCCATGCCGAATCGGTCGACCATCGCTTGGAAAACAGGAAAAAATGTTAGTGTAGCACAGGTGTTCCCAATTTTAAAAAAGTTAGAAGTACAACATAAAATTTAGGTGCACCAGAAAATACTTTTTTTGATTGAGGTACAGGCTAAAGGAATTCTAGCTACTTTTGAAGCACATGTTGTGCCCTAGAAACTAATATATAACACTGTAAATACGTCAGTTGTAAAATATTAGGTTTCTATATTGTGTAAAAGCTCTTGTCCTATTTTTTATTTTTTATTTAACTAGGCAAGTCGGTTAAGAACAAATTCTTATTTACAATGACGGCCTACACCAGCCAAACCCGGACATGACGCTGGGCCAATTGTGCGCCACCCTATCGAACTTCCAATCACGGCCGGTTGTGAGACAGCCTGGATTCGAACCGGGGACTGTAGTGACGCCTCAAGCACTGAGATGCAGTGCCTTAGACCGCTGCGCCACTAGGGAGCCCCCGATGCATTACATTGAAAATTGTACACTGTCTCTTTATAAACGTCAGGTTTGGGATGATTAAATGCAAGAGATCTGTCATTCATTCTTTGCTATTACCATTGATCTCCTGAAGAAGCTATCCCATTTCCTTTATGTGCCGCCAAATGTTTGGATAAACTGATAAAGTTACCAGGTTCTTAGCTAGCTAGACAACGAGGTAACATGACTGAACAAAGTCTAAACAAATGGTTAATGACGTCGACGCGCGAGTGGTTTTAGAACAGTCCACGACATGGTTTCTGAATGTAAAATGCGGTTCTGGCGATCAGCTTTAGGAAGATAAAAATGGTGCGCCAGTCTTTTGACCTGGTAGAGCTAGAAGCAAACCGTGTTCGCTGTAGTAATGGTGCAACAATGATGCTAATGGATCTGCACTCGCTTGTTTCTCTAGGGAACTCGGAAACAACGGCACAGCGAAGCCTTATCATTATTACAACTATCTGGGAGATTTTTTTCATAGTTGCACAGTGCTCCCAAAATAAAACTCTTGGTTGCACAGAAACATATTTAGTCGCATATGAGACCAAATTGGGCGCACTTTAGAGCCCTGCTTTTGGCCCTTATCTTTCATATCGGCGAGGGGGGGAAATATTTAAAGTAAAAAAAGATGCACTTACTATAATGTTAGCAGATTGGCAGTGCTTCCAGTTGACGGACTACACTTCCTCCCCAGTTATGCTTACACACAGGTGCACAGGTGGTCTCTTCTGTCTGTTTTCGATAAACAAGTTATGTAACATGGAGATATGATCACGTGGGAACTCTAACCCTATGAAGGTGTGTAATAATTTATCCTTTTTATTTATTTTTTGTCGCTGATATAAAAGATACGTTCATAATGTTTCCAAAACCGTACCGCAAGCGATGCGTGTGAGCATTTTGAGCAAGTGTCCAGGCTCTTAACAAGTCCCCCAGGAAGAAGATACCTACATCTATATGCACTCTAAGGGAGTTGGTGCCTATGAATGGGCTACAGCTAACATACTGTAACTATTAACTACAAATTATGAGGCCCATGCAGGACTTGAAAACATCTGTTGCCAGTACCATCCATGCTCAAACTTTTTGATCTGTAATGTATTTATGTCTGTCTCAACATTCTCTCTCGTTTGTTCAGTCATGGCAGCCATCCGAAAGAAACTGGTCATAGTGGGAGACGGAGCGTGCGGGAAGACCTGTCTGCTCATCGTATTCAGTAAAGACCAGTTCCCCGAGGTCTACGTGCCCACTGTCTTCGAGAACTATGTCGCCGACATTGAGGTCGACAGCAAACAGGTAATGTCTTCTCCCTTAGTTTTTTTCAACCTGTATTTCTCTCGCTGTAAATTACATTTATCATACAAAGCAGGACGATCAATGAGAATTAACATAATTAAAATCTGCCAACAGTCACTACTGGCTCCTCCCAATTTGCAACCTCACTCGAGGCTTTCCCAAATTGGTAAGCGCCAATAGTGGCAGACAATGTTGGCAGATATCACATTTTGTTTCAATTGATTTTTCTAAGCAGTAAGTTGCCCAGCTGTGTGTAATTATTTCGTATTGCTGACTTTTCCTATGATTAAATGTGGATTGGCCATTCTGCAATCTGCATCATGCCTCTAAATTGTTTCATAATAGGTCAGATACACTGTATTTATCTGGGAAGTTGGGCACAGTTGGTTGATGTCTCTTGAAATCCTTTGACAGGTTGAGTTGGCACTATGGGATACAGCAGGCCAGGAGGACTATGATAGGCTCCGTCCCCTCTCTTACCCAGATACTGATGTCATCCTCATGTGCTTCTCCATTGATAGCCCCGACAGTTTGGGTGAGTATTTATGTCGCTACGCGTACAGACACCCACACATACCAATTCTGTCAGACATCAATACAACTGTGCAGACTTATACACATTCACTTTTGTGACACCGGGTCTTGTTTTGGTGACAGAGCTTTGACAGAATTGGAAAGCACACTTACATCCACAATCAGAGGACTTTGACCTGGACAGTAGGGCTAGGTGATATGGCCAAAATCTCATATCCTGATATAGGTCATTTCATATCCCGGTAATGATATATATCACGATATAGCACATTAACTTTTAAATTAAATGAATAAATAGTTTATATAAAATGACCACATGTAAAGGCCTATTTCTTATTACATTTTTAATTATACTCAACAAATAAAAAGGTACTTACTCATGTTTGATTATTTTGTTTTGAACCTGGGCAAATTTTCAATTAAGCATGTAACAAAAAATGAATGTATAAAATCTAAAAGTAAATAGAAAACAATTCAACTATAGTTGCAAACAAAATAATATAGGCCTAACAAATAATATAGATATTTTTGGGGGCTTGCCTGTTTTGCATGTTTTTTTGGCATTAATACGTGTCACATATCAATTTGCATTTGGTACCTTGGGTCGAGTGTTCACACGACCGTGTAAATTGGGGCAATGTCTTTGCAGATGTAAGTTGTAAAGGCAGCTGTTGTCTCCTTCCATCTTCGTGATTCTTTGCCATATGGTGTGCCGTGGGCAAAAGCCTCTTGCAACGTCTGAGTCGGGGGGGTTGTTTTGAGCACTCTACTACATTTTTGCGTCTCACCGTGGACTCTCTCCGTACTGTTTCACATGATTCTTGCGTAGGTCGTAAAAGAGGTTAATGGTGTTTGAGCCTGTTGTCGAGACCGGCCTGCGCCATATTTTGCAGAGGACGGTTTTCTGGTACGTGTCAGACTTTTCATACCCAAACCCCGTCCATGCGACCTAAGTTGCCCCTCTTTTAGGTACGAGCTCCGTGTCTCTGTGCTCTGTGCCACGTTCACTCTCTTCCATGTTTGTTTGTTGCAAATTTACAAACACAAAGCGTTGTGGCTTGCCGTAAAGAGTGTGATTTGCGACAACTAAATAAACGATAGAGCATAATATGAAACGATAGACATTTTTCTATCGTCACACGATATATATCGTCATATCGCCCAGCCCTACTGGACAGCCTTGATTAGTATGCTGAAGAAGTTTGCTCTCGCTAACTCCTACTGGCCTTGACTTCTGCCCTACCCCCTTGTTTAGAAAACATCCCGGAGAAGTGGACTCCAGAAGTCAAACACTTCTGCCCTAACGTTCCCATCATCCTAGTGGGCAACAAAAAGGACTTGCGTAACGACGAGCACACCCGCAGAGAGCTAGCCAAGATGAAGCAGGTACAGTCAGTCTCTCTCTCTCTCTCTCTCTCACACACACACACACACACACACACACACACACACACACACACACACACACACACACACACACACACACACACACACACACACACACACACACACACACACACACACACACACACACACAATTCTCAGAAGATCAATATGTGGCTTTCCTGGCTCCACATTCTGACCCCCCATCCCTCAGGAGCCTGTGAAGCCAGAAGAGGGGCGTGACATGGCGAACCGGATCAGTGCCTTCGGCTACATGGAGTGCTCCGCAAAGAGCAAGGATGGGGTGAGGGAAGTGTTTGAGATGGCCACGAGGGCGGCGCTACAGGCCCGGCGGGGGAAGCAGAGACATAAATGCCTCCTACTGTAAAAGGAGGGAAGGCGTGAGGGACACGGCCTCCCACTGGGTACAAGGGGAACGATAGAAGATAAGAAATTAGGTCTATTCCCCCCTTTGCTCCAAAAAAGACTGCTCACCAGTTTTTACTAAAGGTGTAATGCTTTTAATTTTCTGTCTTAAAGCAAAACAAGTTAAATAGTCATGGTTTTGTCAGTATTCAATGTTGATGATGGGGTTATGGAAATGCTTTTTTTGTACTTGTACATGAGTGAATCTGCCATATCAACATTTCCCTTCTGAACCTGTACGGCCATGTAACTGATGTAGTCAGCCAGAGGTGTAATCATTAGTCCAAAACGTTTTGCAACGGAAACTTAATTTCTAATGGACAAATTCAGGTAGGTCCCTCCCCGTTTTTGATCTGTTTTTGTTCTTCGTGAATACACCACAGGGGATCTATTGTTGTGTCATACCTGCCAATTAAGTGCTTGAGCCCTGCCCACTGAACTGAGGAACATTACCACAGCCAATCAGGGAGGGGTACCTATACACTGTGACCCATAGTCTTTATGATTCTTTTGTAATTTTTGATTTATGCACAGGCATAAAATTGTTGAAATAAATGTGCTTCATATAAAACCCCATGTGCATCTATTCATAAAAACCCACATGGACAATTTTTGAACACTTAGTTTAACACATATGGAAATGTTGTATCTGTGTGTAATAACTAACTTTAAGATTCTTGAGACAGTTAATGGGAACTGGATGATGGCAGATGTTGATACAGATACAAGCAAAATACATATGGTACATTTTTGTTTTAAATTATATGTAAAAGATAATTTGCCATTGCAAAGAACAAAAATGAGTTCTGCTTCCATAATCTGTCTGTACTGAGTTCCCAGCACTCAAGACAAATAGGTCTTAGATTCTAGGTCTTTGGTGTGATTGCCGGACTTGGTCAACACTATTGTTTCAACGTGCAAATATAGCTTTTTGTAACATACTGTGTGCTTTACTTTTTACATCGTTGGATCGTGCCTCACATTATGCCCATTATGCCCATTTTCACTATATTTACATTCCTGAGGGGTCTGTCATTAGGCTATGGCACAGTCTACTAGGAGTGTTTGGTAAAATGAGGTGACAAGACAATGGATCTCACATGATTATCATGCAAGAACTGGAGAACTGGGGCTGTATTTATGAAGTATCTTTGAGTAGGAGTGCTGATCTACCATCACAGCCATTGCAATTAGCCACCAGGGAGCGATAGAAGATCCAGCCAGAGGTGATGGTGAGCAGGAAGACACACAGGACGAAGAGCTGACCGGCTGTCAGAATAGGGACTCAATCCACTGGATAAATTAACAAAAGACATGATGGTAACTCTTCATTGTAAGGGGTCCTTATTACAGTGTAATTACACTAACAAGTGTTGTAGTTAACTGTGACAACTCATAGTTACATTGTAGTGATATGTAACTACATGGTAACTTTACAAGTAAAGTTGTGGGGTTTGCTCTTCATAAGTTTAAAATGTTGTACTTTGATTATATTATTAAAATAGTGAAATCATTTTTAATTCCCACCGATAGTCAGTAGTTATGTGGTTGTGGTTAGAAGTTGTGTGGTTTACATCAGTAGTTGTGGTCAATAGTTGTAAGGGTCAAAAGTTGAGTGGTTGTGATCAGTAGTTGTGTGGTTTTGGTCACTAGATGTGTGGTTGTGGTCAGTAGATGAGTGATCAGTAGTTGTGTGGTCAGAATTTGTGTGATTGTGGTCACTAGATATGGTAAGCAGTTTTGTTTTTGTGGTCAGTTGTGTGGTTGTGGTCAGTTGTTTTGGTCCGTAGTTGTGTGGATCTAGTCTGTAGTTATGGTTCAGTTGTTGAATGGTCAATATTTGTGTTGTTGTGGTCTGTAATTGTGGTTATTCTCTTCACTCTCATAATGTTTGCTCTCTGTGTCTGAGAATATCTGAGCAATATTTTTTTCTAACTTGTTGGGTTAGTGGTCCAAACGGCAGTTGTATGGAAAATAATTAATCTGCTGGTTTCTGACATGATTTACAGCAGCTAGAAAGAGAGAAGGCGATTGGTTACTAAAACGGCTCTAGTTACAGATTGGTACACACGATTTCTTATCCGATTTCGGATTTGACAAGCAGAGAAGTAGGTGAAGATTTCATACCTTGTAACATTTTTCTCTAACTTGTTGCGTTAGTGGTGAAAACTTCCGTTTTGGGGGGAAAAGTTGGAAGAAGATGTGGTAATGCAGTTACTAAAACAGCTGTAGCGTAAGATCCCTAGTGTATATTTTGATTCCGCGACCAGATATGAATAGCAGAGAAGTAGACGGATATTCCATCTAATTTAAACGGTGTAGGAGGAGTAGAGTGCTAAAGAATAAGAAGAGATATGTTGAATATCTAAGATGGGGCTCTTGCTGTGCAAGCCCCACAATTACAGCAGTGTAGCAATGAATGCTTGTTACCATGCTTGTTACAAATGAGCAGGTTTCCACTAAATTCACTGACTTAGTGTTTCGCTTCTAATTATCACAATACAAAATCCCCATCGAAATACATCAATTTAAAATAGAGATTTATTTTTTTGCATGGTCTACGTCTCAAACCACTGCATCCGCCTATGTCGCCCTTCCGTATCTGCAGTGAAAGGTGGCACAGCTAGAGTGGTGTTTGTCAGACCATGAGACATACACAAAAATCGGTATTCTCATGAAAACATCTGTAGCATCCGAACAGCCTACAAACTATTATGGAAAGATGGAGACTCACGTTTTGCTCTACGACCCCCACAAGGATCACGGGACAATACAGCCGATCTGCCAACTTCTGTCTGTAGCATCTGAACAGTTTGGGCTACACACTAATATGGTCCCTCTATGGAAAGGTGAGTCTGTAATGTACATGTCAGTTGTTTTGCTCTACGAGCACAAGAATCACAAAACTAATCTGAAGGTAGCCGGGTACCAATTTAAAAAATGAATGGAAGTATGGAGATAGTTTAGTGCCTAAAATAAGGAGTTAAATACCAAAAACACAACAAAAAAAGGTTTCCTGATCTTTCTTATAACTCTCAGATATAGGACAGACACCTCAGA
Organism: Salvelinus sp. IW2-2015; assembly: GCF_002910315.2. NCBI lineage: Eukaryota > Metazoa > Chordata > Actinopteri > Salmoniformes > Salmonidae > Salvelinus > Salvelinus sp. IW2-2015. The sequence continues at coordinate 40,179,659 of NC_036851.1, read as the reverse complement.
ACGAACTTAACTGTGAGTCAGGGTTATTCTTGTAGTGTTATCCTGTGCTTGTGTGTTTGTTCAGGTCAGCTGGTTAAAATGCTGGTGTACACCGAGGTAACTCGGCATCGGGACTTTAAGGTGTTGGAGGGAAGCTATGTGTACAGGGCTAGTAAAGTCCACAAAGTCCCTTCAACCGAGGCAAAGGCCTTAGCTTCAGGTAACACATATCCATCAAAATAACCAATATTTGTAACTTACAAATTCTTTGTTTCAGATTCATCAATGGATTCCCACATAGCAGTCAAAGTAAACTCAAATTGATTATCTTGATTGTAAATACATACTGTCATTCAAAATCTCATGCTGTGGATTAGAGGTCGAACGATTATGATTTTTTCAATGCCGATACCGATACCGATTATTGGAGGACAAAAAAAAGCCGATACCGATTTATATTTAAAAAAATGTTTTATATAAATATATCATACACACACATACATTTTTGTAATAATGACAATTGCAACAATACTGAATGAACAATGAACACTTATTTTAACTTAATATAATACATAAATACACACACACAGCTCTGAAGTAACAATGATACTGAAGAGTCTGCTTAGGAGACAAATACTCTCAACTGTTTGAATAAAAATAGAGTTTAAGTTACCTGTAATGAATGTTGAAAACAAAAACTTTAATTTCTATATGCAGGAAATCCTATTTTAATAATGGGCATGGTAAGAATTGACGACCAAAGTGCGAGTCATAATTCCCATGACACCTAGCAAAATCTGAAAAGCGGTTCCTTCATTTATTCCATAGGATATTTTTAGATTCACTTAAAATAAGGTCTGTGTTTCGTGTAAGCTTACACCACCGTGCCAATTTTATAACTGTGTAGATATCCATAGGACAAGGTAACTCTGATCAATATTGGCTAAATATAAGCGAAGATTAAAAAAAATTGTAGAGTGGATTTATGAAAATATGTTGACAAACGTTACCTTATCCTAGTGAGATTTACACAGGTATCAAAACGTCGAAGCGGTTTAAGCCTGCACGAAACACAGACCTTATTTGAAGTAGATCAAGACATTCTCTATGGAAGACATGAACGGTAAAATAACGAAGGAACCCCTKTCAAGTTCAGCCGCAAGTTATTACAGGAATTATAACGCGTCGACTATTTCTCTCTAAACCATATACCTTTGACTAATCTGGAAACTATCACCTCGAAAACAAAACGTTTATTCCGTTCCGTATTTTATCTAACGGGTGGCATCCATGAGTCTAAATATTCCTGTTACATTGCACAACCTTCAATGTTATGTCATAATTACGTAAAATTCTGGCAAATTAGTTCGCAAAGAGCCAGGCGGCCCAAACTGCTGCATATACCCTGACTCTGCGTGCAATGAAAGCAAGAGAAATGACACAATTTCACCTGGTTAATATTGCCTGCTAACCTGGATTTCTTTTAGCTAAATATGCAGGTTTAAAAATATATACTTGTGTATTGATTTTAAGAAAGGCACTGATGTTTATGGTTAAGTACACATTGGAGCAATGACAGTCATTGATTGATTGTTTTTTATAAGATAAGTTTAATGCTAGCTAGCAACTTACCTTAGCTTACTGCATTCGCTAACAGGCAGGCTCCTCGTGGAGTGCAATATAATCAGGTGTTAGAGCATTGGACTAGTTAACTGTAAGGTTGCAAGATTGGATCCCCCGAGCTGACAAGGTTAAAAATCTGTCTTTCTGCCCCTGAACGAGGCAGAACGTTCCTAGGCCGTCATTGCAAATAAGAATGTGTTCTTAACTGACTTGCCTAGTTAAATAAAGATTAAATAAAGGTGTAAAAAAAAAAAAAACGGCGCCCAAAAATAACGATTTCCGATTGTTATGAAAACTTGAAATCGGCCCCGATCAATCGGCCATTCCGATTAATCGGTCGACCTCTACTGTGGATGTAACATGGTTTGTGTTACAGATCTGATGGGGTTGTTTGACAAGCACAGGTTCAGGAAGCTGCTCCTGTTCATCCTGAACTTTGAGGAGGGTGACCTGCGTACCCACCAGGACATGGACCAGCATGAGAAAGTTGTTCCGCCATTTCAACCTGGGACCAGACATCATGGAATTCCCTGGCCATGTCTTGGCCCTGTACCGCAGTGACGAGTCAGTACAAATGTTAAACAGACAGAAAAACAGACAGGCACGCACACACACACATATTCTCTAAAGTATACGCCACAACTCAACAGAATATAAATTGAAGCCAAGATGCAAACTTTTCGAATCTCCATGGTCGTGTCCCTGCCCTCACAGCTACTTGGACCAGCCGTGCATCCAGACCATAAGACGGCTCAAGCTGTATTCTGAGTTTATGGCTCGCTAAAACTGCAGTCCCTGCCTCTTTCCATTGTGTGGGCTAGGATAACTACCCAAGGGCTTTGCCAGGTATTACACACACACATGCAGGCGCTCAAGACTGCATTAATACAATAACATCAAGTGTTTTTATGATGGTGTTGTATATGTCCCCAAAGTAAACCCTCACTATTCCTGTGTGTCTCATGTTAAGTGCATGGAGGGACCTACATGTTAAACAGAAAGGTGGAAGAGATTGTGATGGACAAGGACAAAGGTGTAGCAGTGAAATCTGAAGGAGCAGTGAGTGGTTGGTGAAGTAGAGAGTGGATAAGAGAGAAAGAGAGTGTTGAAGAGGGAATTAATGGATGAATGGATGAATGAATGAGAAATGGTAGTACATGAATTACAGGAAAGTGGGCTGAATGTCAGTAGGGTAAATTAGTAGAAGTAGAACCTAATATTTCTCTCTTTATCAAGCCGTTTCACTGTAAACAGCTGATCTAGGCTGGGTTTCTGTACAGCACTTTGAGATATCAGCTGATGTAAGAAGGGCTATATAAATATATTTGATTTGATCTCTCACCCCAGCTACGTGCTGGGTGAAGAAGGTGGGCCAGGTTACACAGGTCATCTGTTCACTGAATCATCCAATCAAATACACCCATGTGTATTGCCAAATCATCATCCCTCAAGCAAAGTCCACAGGAAATGAGGTATGGCACAATAAATACACCAGAAGTTAGACAAAGGCATACCCCAAATACCAAACCGGTTAAATGTGAATACAATATGTTAGACTTGGGATTAATCATAACTTGACCCTATTTGTTTTTCAGACATCTACAGAAAAAATATTTAGTCAGCCACCAATTGTGCAAGTTCTCCCACTTAAAAAGATGAGAGAGGCCTGTAATTTTCATCATAGGTACACYTCAACTATGACAGACAAAATTAGAAAATCACATTGTAGGATTTTTWATGAATTTATTTGCAAATTATGGTGGAAAATAAGTATTTGGTCAATAAACAAAAGTTTATCTCAATACTTTGTTATATACCCTTTGTTGGCAATGACAGAGGTCAAACGTTTTCTGTAAGTCTTCACAAGGTTTTCACGCACTGTTGCTGGTATTTTGGCCCATTCCTCCATGCAGATCTCCTCTAGAGCCGTGATGTTTTGGGGCTGTTGCTGGGCAACACGGACTTTCAACTCCCTCCAAAGATTTTCTATGGGGTTGAGATCGGAGACTGGCTAGGCCACTCCAGGACCTTGAAATGCTTCTTACGAAGCCACTCCTTCGTTGCCCGGCGGTGTGTTTGGGATCATTGTCATGCTGAAAGACCCAGCCACGTTTCATCTTCAATGCCCTTGCTGATGGAAGGAGGTTTTCACTCAAAAAACTCACGATACATGGCCCCATTCATTCTTTCCTTTACACGGATCAGTCGTCCTGGTCCCTTTGCAGAAAAACAGCCCAAAGCATGATGTTTCCACCCCCATCTTCACAGTAGTATGGTGTTCTTTGGATGCAACTCAGCATTCTTTGTCCTCCAAACACGACGAGTTGAGTTTTTACCAAAAAGTATATTTTGGTTTCATCTGACCATATGACATTCTCCCCATCTTCTTCTGGATCATCCAAATGCTCTCTAGCAAACTTCAGACGGCCTGGACATTTACTGGCTTAAGCAGGGGGACATGTCTGTCACTGCAGGATTTGAGTCTCTGGCGGCGTAGTGTGTTACTGATGGTAGGCTTTGTTACTTTAGTCCCAGCTCTCTGCAGGTCATCACTAGGTCCCCCGTGTGGTTCTGGGATTTTGCTCACCGTTCTTGTGATCATTTTGACCCCACGGGTGAGATCTTGCGTGGAGCCCCAGATCGAGGGAGATTATCAGTGGTCTTGTATGTCTTCCATTTCCTAATAATTGCTCCCACAGTTGATTTCTTCAAACCAAGCTGCTTACCTATTGCAGATTCAGTCTTCCCAGCCTGGTGCAGGTCTACAATTTTGTTTCTGGTGTCCTTTGACAGCTCTTTGGTCTTGGCCATAGTGGAGTTTGGAGTGTGACTGTTTGAGGTTGTGGACAGGTGTCTTTTATACTGATAACAAGTTCAAACAGGTGCCATTAATACAGGTAACGAGTGGAGGACAGAGGAGCCTCTTAAAGAAGAAGTTACAGGGCTGTGAGAGCCAGAAATCTTGCTTGTTTGTAGGTGACCAAATACTTATTTTCCACCATAATTTGCAAAAAAGATTCATTAGAAATCCTACAATGTGATTTTCTGGATTTTTTTCTCATTTTGTCTGTCATAGTTGAAGTGTACCTATGATGAAAATTACAGGCCTCTCTCATCTTTTTAAGTGGGAGAACTTGCACAATTGGTGGCTGACTAAATACTTTTTTGCCCCACTGTATGTATGGTGTACAACGCTAACAACATGGCGTCATCGGGGATGTATATCGCCATGGTGAGCACCACTGTAGAGACCAGTAACCCAGAGAAGTAAGTGCAGCCTGGGATGGAACTGCTGGAGCCCATTCATCAGAGGTAAGTTCTACACAACCGTGGCCTAAGGTGTTCTTGCAGTCTTAGCCATAGCCCCCGGCACAAATGTTTGCGGTGTTGGCATATGTTTGAATCCGGCTACTGCCCTTTGACACAACCTCTCTATAGCTTTCTCCACGGTCATCCTCTCTCTATCTGTTCAATAGAGTCAGAAAATATCCTTAAAAGTATATATATATTTTTTTAAGTTTCACACAACCTACTGTTACATTTAGAATCATATGTACAGTGTATTGTAATGACACACAACCAATTTCACACACAAAAGAATACACTAAAGAATTAATGTGATTGGTTTACAGATTTGTTTCTGTCAGCAACATGATGGTCCCCATCGCTGATGGAAGGAAAAGTCAGGTAAGGGGCTACCTTCAATATATTTTATTGTCCTTAACCCCACACCTAGTGACCTCGCCAAGAGGTTCAGATCTTTTGGTGTTCGAGTCAGGTTTCAGGTCCTGGTCGGGGATACTCCCTTAATTGATACACACGTTAAGGACTTGGAATAGAGAAGCATGGGGACACGCTATCCTGAAAGAAAGGGGGTAGTGTATCGACCTTAAGCCAACACCTAGCAACCTTTTTGAGAGGTTTGGATCTCTTGGTGTAACTGCTAAGGGGTTGACAGTCGCTGGACCTGGGTTCAAGCCCTGGTCGAGGATACCCACCGAATTCACTATAATATATCAAAATTGTTTCAATATTCTAGGCCATTGAGTTGTACCAGGATTACAAATTGAGGAGACTCCGGTGTTGTTTATTTTGATCCCATCTCCCTTGTTCAGATCTTTGTGTCTCGCTCCTATGACGCCACGACACACTTTGAGACTGAGTGTGAGGATATCAGGGATTTCCATCGCCGCAACACAGAATGAGAATTCATCTTTGGTGACTTGTGCAGAGACTGTGATGATGGTGACGTGATGAGGACAAAAGGACGTTCCTCCCATTTTGAACATTGGTTCGATTCCCACTTGGGTCTCCTATACAAAAATGTATGCACACGCTTGGACAAAGCGTCTGCTAAATGGCAAATATTACAATAATATTATATTGCGGTTGTCTGTCATGTTTTTGTGTTTTTTAAGCAGCCCTTAGATTGACCTCTTGTATCTCCCAGAATTCCCTGCTTGACAGCTACTGTATGTCATTGTAAATGTTCCATTTATCATGTGGTAGATACTCTTCTACTCTCTTTGATGGTATCGAGACTGGAGAGTGGTACGCTAAATAACTTCCTGTTGATTTAATACCCTGTCTAATAAACACCCCACTTAATTTGACTGTGGCCTGTGCATCATTATAGAGTATAGAGACAAAGTGGAGTCGCAATTCAACAGCTCAGACACAAGACGAATGTGGCAGGGTCTACAGACAATCACGGACTACAAAGGGAAAACCAGCCACTTTGTGGACACCGACGTCTTGCTTCCGGACAAGCTAAACACGTTCTTCGCCCGCTTTGAGGATAACACAGTACCACCAATGCAGCCCGCTACCAAGGACTGTGGGCTCTCCTCCGTGGCTGACCGTGGCCGACATTTAAGCGTGTTAACCCTCGCAAGGCTGCCGGCCCAGACGGCATCCCTAGCTGCGTCCTCAGAGCATGCGCAGACCAGCTGGCTGGAGTGTTTACGGACATATTCGATCTCTCCCTATACCAGGCTGCTGTCCCCACTCGCTTTAAGATGTCCACCATTGTTCCTGTACGCAAGAAAGCAAAGGTAACTGAACTAAATAACTATCGCCCAGTAGCACTCACTTCTGTCATCATGAAGTGCTTTGAGAGGCTAGTTAAGGATCATATCACCTCTACCTTACCTGTCACCCTAAACCCACTTCAATTTGCTTACCGCCCCAATATATCTACAGATGATGCAATCGCCATCGCACTGCACACTGCCCTATCCCATCTGGACAAGAGGAATACCTATGTAAGATTRTTGTTCATTGACTATAGCTCAGCCTTCAACACCATAGTACCCTCCAAGCTCATCATTAAGCTTGGGGCCCTGGGTCTGAACCCTGCCCTGTGCAACTGGGTCCTGGACTTCCACTTCGCTGATCCTCAACACAGGGGCCCCACAAGGGTGCGTGCTCAGCCCCCTCCTGTACTCCATGTTCACTCATGACTGCACGGCCACGCACGCCTCCAACTCAATCATCAAGTTTGCAGATGACACAACAGTAGTAGGCCTGATTATCAACAATGACAGGACAGCCTGCAGAGAGGAGGTGAGGGCCCTGGGAGTGTGGTGCCAGGAAAATAACCTCTCACTCAATGTTGGCAAAACAATGGAGCTGATAGTGGACTGATCATCGACAGGATCGCAGTGGAGCAGGTGGAAAGCTTCAAGTTCCTCGGCGCACACATCACTGACGATCTGAAATGGTCCACCCACACAGACAGTGTGGTGAAGAAGGCGCAACAGCACCTCTTCAACCTCAGGAGGCTGAAGAAATTTGGATTGGCACCTAAAACCCTCACAAACTTTTACAGATGCGCAATTGAGAGCATCCTGTTGGGCTGTATCACTGCCTGGTACGGCAACTGCACCGCCCGCAACTGCAGGGCTCTCCAGAGGGTGGTGCGGTCTGCCCAATGCATCACCGGGGGCAAACTACCTGCTCTCAATGACACCTACATCACCCAATGTCACAGGAAGGCCAAAAATATCATCAAGGACAACAACCACCCAAGCCACAGCCTGTTCACCCTGCTATCATCCAGAAGGCGAGGTCAGTACAAGTGCATCAAAGCTGGGACCGAGAGACTGAAAAACAGCTTCTATCTCAAGGCCATCAGACTGTTAAATAGCATTCACTAGGCGGCTTCCACCCGGGTATTTACCCCTGCACCTTACAGGCTGCTGCCCCATATACATAGACTTGAAATCATTGGCCACTTAATAATGGAACACTATTCACTTTAATGTTTACATATTTTTGCTTTACTCATCTCATATGTATATACTGTATTTTATTCTACTGCATTTTAGTCTAATCCACTCCAACATTGCTCTTCTTAATTTGTATATATTTCTTAATTCCATTCTTTTACTTTTAGGTTGTGTGTATTGTTGTGAATTGTTAGATATTACTGCACTGTTGGAGCTAGAAACGCACGCATTTCGCAACACCCGCAATAACATCTGCTTAACATGTGTTTGTGACAAATAAAATTTGATTTGATTTATATTCTTCCGAGTTTAGTGTATTAGGAGTATGTGATTGCGTGTGAATGAATGGTTGAATGATTGAATGAATGGCCATGTGTTTGTGTGGTGAAGCAAAACTAGAATGATGATTAGTTGATACACGTATCCTGCAGATTATCTCTGAGAAGAACAAAGCCATGGAATTGCGTTACATATTGCATTATGTTGTATTGTGAGACCGATAGAGAAACGGGTGGTTCGGAGAGGTAAGGGTAGAAGATAGACAATGAGATTAGAGGTTTACTAATCCAAATGAAGGACAGTCACCTTGGGTATATCCCATATGCTCTCACTCACTGAATTATTGATATGAATCAATGTCTTTCTGTTCCATTTAGTAAATTGCTCATGATAATCAGCAAACGGTGCTCAATGACATGAACATGTCAACATTACTCATTATCTTCAACACATGCAATTAAATAAATACAAAAAAACTATTTGTTGTAGATATTGTTTATTGCTTCAATGGTAACATGCCATATGTATTTACAATGATACAGATAAAAAACACTATAAAACACCCCCTCCAAATCATATCCTCCAATGCTCAGAAATACATAATTGCCAACACACTCCACTTCTCTTTTTCATTTTTATCTTCCCGTACACACATAAACAAACTTCTAGAAATGTCTCTCCCTGTTTACATAAAACCATGATTTGAGCAAGGAGAGTGCAATTGCAAAAAAACATACAGCAATTCAGCACCTGAATAAGGACAGATTGATCCAGATCATGCGTCCTAGAGTGGTGAACAAACATCCTCTTTTCCATCAAATCCCTCTTTTCCAAAAATACCTCATGATGTTGTTGTTGCTAGGCTACTCTAGCTCTGTGCTGATTGGAGGAAGAATCAGACCAGCCGCCACCACTCACCTTTCACTGCTCAGGAAGTTGCACAAGCGTTTGGCTGAGGAAGGAGAAGGGATGAGTGTCAGAGAGGAGAAAAATGCAAATTATAGCTGCCCTACACATTCTATAGGCAGAGGCTGCCCATGTCTGTGTATGGATGGAGAGCTTTCCAGAGCGGTGGTGGCACACAGTAACTTACTGTGAGAGAAATCTCTTAACAAGAGGATATTCTAAACCAGGCTTGGGTAAACCTGTCTATAAATGCTCATGTACTGAAATATATTGCACAACCACACATCCCTAATACTGTAGACAGATGTCAGTTGAGGTCATGTGTCCCTACTGTGTCCTGCACCTCCACAGTGATGCCTTTGCTCTTGAGAAGGGCCAGGAGTTTGGGAACAATCAACTCTGACCGACCCCCCCCCCCGTATCCAGGATCAGAACCTCTGTGGACACAAATCATTCATGAGACAAATCATGAGCATACAGACATACACTATAGTCATACCTCTGAAGTGGAATTCACAAAAACATTTGAAGTATGACCTTTCAACTATTTATAACAAATGACCTATAATTCACTGTGTTTATTTTATCTGTATATGCCAGGGAATTGTACTTCTGTCTTTGCATCTTGCATGAGGTTGTGTATTTATAAATTTGAGTATCACATTTATTGTCTATCATAATTTGTGTCATCTTGACTGAAGTATAATTGAATTACAGTACCAGTCAAAAGTTTGGACACCTACTTATTCAAGGGTTTTTCTTTATTTGTACTATTTTCTACATTGTAGAATAATAGTGAAGACAACAAAACTATGAAATAACACATATGGAATCATGTAGTAACCAAAAAAGGTTTTAAACAAATCAAAATATATTTTATATTTGAGATTCTTCAAGGTAGCCACCCTTTGCCTTGATGACAGCTTTGCATACTCTTGGCATTCTCTCAACCAGCTTCACCTGGAATGCTTTCCCAACAGTGTTGAAGGAGTTCCCACATATGCTGAGCACTTGTTGGCTGCTTTTCCTTCACTCTGAGGTCCAACTCATCCCAAACCATCTCAATTGGGTTGAGGTCATGTGATTGTGGAGGCCAGGTCATCTGATGCAGCACTCCATCACTCTCCTTCTTGGTCAAATAGCCCTTACACAACCTGGAGGTGTGTTTTGGGTCATTGTCCTGGTGAAAAATAAATGATAGCCCCACTAAGCGCAAACCAGATGGGATGGCATATCGCTGCAGAATGCTGTGGTAGAGAAAAACCCTGGAATGAGTAGGTGTGTCCAAACTTTTGACTAGTACTGTGTTGCACCAATTCGAGGTTCCAGCATGTGAAAAAGTGCCATGCCCTCGACACTGATGTCTTTATAGCTGCCAACCTGCAGGGGGCGACATATGGAAAGCTAAAAGGACATTCAACATAATACTGTTAAATCTCATATTCAACTCATCACTACTCATTTCTCTCTCACACAGCACTCAACAGTATCACAGGAAGCAGGTAAACTAAAGCTGAAGAGAGATGAAAAAAAATAGAACAGTCATAAAGGTTGACTTCTGGTGGGGATTAGAGCAAAGGTCGAACACAACGTGGGGACCAGTGCTGAAAAAGTATGGAAATGTATCCACTCACTACTGTAAGTCTGCTAAATTATTAAAATGTAAACATCTAAGTGTATATTTTGCATTTGTGAAATTATTTTGATGTGATATAAAAGTAAAGGGATTTATGTTTCTAGAACCGTATCGCAATTCAGAATCGATTCACATTTAGATGGAGAATTGGCTGTTTTGGCTGCCAGAGCAAGTCTACTTCTGAAAATAACATATAAGGTCCTTTGACCTCAAGGAATAATGGTAGGCTGTTTAAGAGTACACCTTGGGCTAGTCCGTCCCCAGTGCAGCTGTAAGCAAGCATAGGGTTGGATTCTACTCTGGCTAGGATGACAGGCTGATGTGGGATAGGGACATCAGACCTGTATACAGGGCTCAACTGTAAAAAGTTGGTCTCAGCATGACTCCCTGTCAAATTAAAGGTTAAAATATATTTTATTTATTTCACCTTTATTTAACCAGGTAGACCAGTTGAAAACAAGTTCTCATAATAATAAAGATGTCTAAAAAGACGTTGCAAACTTTGATATTAGGGTTGACTTTGAATTTTGGACAGATTATATTAAATTGGGATCTCACATGTAGCAAGACGTAATAACAATAGATCTGGCATTGGCAATAGCCTTGTCTGGCTGAAATGTCTCAAGTAGCAAGACACAGTTTGAAAGCAGCATTTTTGCTAACTAGCTTGCTTCCAGGGGGCAGAGATGTCAAGTTGTGCAGCTAACGTTAATTAGCACTAAACCTTAGTGTATTTTCTGAATAGTCAGTGCTGTACCTTGTGAACGCAGGGGTGTGAAAATCTCTGGAGAAACTATCTCGCATGTTGTTGACAGTTACTTACCTAATGTCGGTGGAAACTCATTTTGTGTAGCACAAAGTGTGATACTTCCGTTTGAGTACTTCCGGTTATTTTATTACGGACATGGTCTTGTGTAAATACACTGTAGCAATCAGTGATTAATTATATCAATAGATAGGTTTCCATCCAATTGGCGACAGATTTTCATGTAAATGTTCTCAAATCCGCATAAAGAAAATATGGGAATTTTCCCTCCAGCGGTTTGTTTCCACCAAACTGACTTGTTGCAGAGAAAAAACAGTGCGTGGTAGTGCACACGAAATTAAATGTTTCGGCTAAACGTACATGTACGTAATGCAATCTATAGTTTAATGTGTTTCCATCGCATATTCAACTCTACGGATAGTTTTGTCACAAAAACTATTGAGTAAGCAAATGCGCATACTCTGGTCTTGACATGCGCTCAAACCAACAGCTCGCAGATACATTGCGGGTAGGATATTCTACTCTATATGATGACCTTATTATGGATAAAAACAATAATATTTGTATTTGTCAAACGGCAGTAAAGCATCGATCATCATGTCACCAGAAGAAGACCCTCGATATATTGGAAAGGAGTATCAAGCTCATTGCGTGCACTTATTATATCAGTATTTGCGCATAAAGGCGTATCCACCGCCATTTCTCGCATAATACATTGTACCGACACAAAAATATCTCACCATGTCCAATGAACAAATGATCTTTTGGCATTTATACAATTGTACCGAAACTTCCTGTTTTTATCAAAGCTGTCCTGAATTTTTTAAACAGTATAACTTTCACTGTGGATGGAAACGTGGTTAAGGCAGAATTTTGGGGGATGATCATTTGCAAGTGGTAAAATTAAGCAGTTAGGCCGGAGGAGGTGTGGTATATTGCTAATATACAATGGTTAAAGGACGTTTTTAAGCACCACACAACGCGGAGTGCCTGCATACAGCCCTAAAAGGCGCTACATGGTCAACCCAGCTTCTGCATTAGCCATGCAGCATTTACAGTGATATGGCCTCTGCAGAAGTCAGGGGATTCATAATTCTTGCGTTTCCCAGAGGAGCACAGAGTTGTTGTGGAGGAAGTTGTCAAGGAAGTCAGTCAGTTTCTGTTTATACAGGACCTCCTGTCCTCACCTCACCTTCCTATTTCGCAACAAAGCATCCTTCACTCATGCTGCCAAACATACCCTTGTAAAACTGACCATCCTACCGATCCTCGACTTCGGCGATGTCATCTATAAAATAGCCTCCAACACTCTACTCAACAAATTGGATGCAGTCTATCACAGTGCCATCCGTTTTGTCACCAAAGCCCCATACACTACCCACCACTGCGACCTGTACGCTCTTGTTGGTTGGCCCTCGCTTCATACTCGTCGTCAAACCCACTGGCTATAGGTTATCTACAAGTCTCTGCTAGGTAAAGCCCCGCCTTATCTCAGCTCACTGGTCACCATAGCAGCACCCACTCGTAGCACGCGCTCCAGCAGGTATATCTCACTGGTCACCCCCAAAGCCAATTCCTCCTTTGGTCGCCTTTCCTTCCAGTTCTCTGCTGCCAATGACTGGAACGAACTGCAAAAATCTCTGAAGCTGGAGACTCATATCTCCCTCACTAGCTTTAAGCACCAGCTGTCAGAGCAGCTCACAGATCACTGCACATGTACACAGCCCATCTGTAAACAGCCCATCTATCTACCTCATCCCCATACTGTATTTATTTATTTATCTTGCTCCTTTGCACCCCAGTATCTCTACTTGCACATTAATCTTCTGCACATCTACCATTCCAGTGTTTAATTGCTATATTGGCCTATTTATTGCCTTAACTCCCTTATCTTACCTCATTTGCACTCACTGTATATAGACTTTTTTGTTTTCTTTTTTTTCTACTGTATTATTGACTGTATGTTTTGTTTATTCCATGTGTAACTCTGTGTTGTTGTATGTGTCGAATTGCTATGCTTTATCTTGGCCAGGTCGCAATTGCAAATGAGAACTTGTTCTCAACTAGCCTACCTGGTTAAATAAAGGTGAAATATATTTATTTATTTTTTAAACATTGTTACACAATTTAATGGTGCACAGCAATGTGGTATGGAGCTCAAGGTAAGGACCTCTGGCCTCTGCATGCCTCTGGGGGCATCACACCATCCGACCATTTTCGGATCAAGCATACATTGGCTCTTAGCTGTGGTATATTGGCCATATACCACAAATCCCCAATACATAATAAACACATAAAAAAAGTATATATTTACATTAATCTGGAAATAGTTTCCAATGATGGACATAATTATGGCCCTATATCTGATACACATGTGAAGCAAGCTTGCATTAACAGTTGTCTATATATATTGGATTTATATTGTATATTTATATCCTCCGTCAGCTCTGTCATTGATTCATTTGCCTGAATACCAAAGGGGCGTGCCCGCCCGCGTTGTTCTGCGTGCGTGCGCGCCCCCTACTGTGGTACAAGCGAGAGTCGCAAGTTGTAGTACATTGTAAATAGAAAGCAGGAGAGTCATTCGCCCATGTCGTAAATATACATTTCAAATTATCTTCGACTGAGTACATGTAATTAGCTAATTGTGTATTTGCTGAAACAGTCATATATGTGCTTTTGAGGAATTACAAGGGATTTAAAGCAGAAGAAATAGCTATGTATCGGTCTCTGTATGCCTTTCGATCTGCGGAGCCCAACTCGCTCCACTTCGGGTCCGGCGAGAGCTTTCTGATCCTGGAACGCAGCAACAAACACTGGTGGCTCGGCTCACGCTGCAGTTCGGGCGAGACAGGCTACGTTCCCGCTTCTTACATCGAAAGGATTCAGGTATGTTTAACCATGGTTTCTTAACTTTCTTGATTGGTGAACGTGGATTTTGACAAGTATTCCATGCAAGCTTGTTAGCATGATAAAAGAGAGTGGACCAGTCAGTCTAAGAATTGAACGATCGGGAGAGGTTCAATTGCTGCGTTGCATTCCAATAGACCTGACTTCAGCTACTTTTGTGACTTTCTTTCACGTGACAGTCCTACGTGAACTGGAGACATGCTCTGCTGCATTGCCTGTCTTTTGCTAATTTGTTTCTATAGGCTTTTAGCTGCATATTAAGAGTATTTTCCATATTCAACACGACACTATTATATGTGGACGTTTACATGCAAACTGAAAGATTTTTCCAGAATAAACCCAAATGGTCTAATGAGAACGGCTCAGAGAGTCATGCCAAATTCGCAATGCCAGCTGGGTCTGTACCGCAGGGGTAGTTGGGACATAAGCCAAAATGCATGAAAAATGTGGCGACGCATCTGTTATTTGTGTGTCGCGTTTAAAATCTCGTGACTGATGATGAGATTAGAGAAAATACAGTACGTACACAGGATACATTGCTTTTAATCACATAACGCCAATAAAAACTGTAATCTAATGTTTCATGCTTTCTATGGGGAGAGTTCAGTTAGAAGAGCTATGCATAGTTTGTGAAATCTCAGGCATTTTAGATTAATGCCAGCATCCCATATTCTATACAGCTACACAGCTGGATGCTCCAATGCACTCTTATTTTAGTCAATGAGTTCTCAGTGTGAACTGCATGAGTGTGTTTTGCTGACTTGGTGAAATGAAACCACRATCAAGCAGAGCGATGTTCAGTCAGTGTGGATTCCAGGCTATGTCTGACTGTGCAGCAGGATTTTCTGTCTGACTGTGTCCCTGCCTGGGCCGTGTAGGTGAGGTCAGGCTAGGTGTCTGTCTGTATCTGGACTGCATTGGTTGGCGTGTTACTGTTCAGAGGGTTTGATTTTGGTTAGATAACTGTGCTGTCCTAGTTTTTTCTGACTGGAGTCCCATTTTGCCCTCCAGACAAATGTTTTTTTTTGTTTCCTTGTTTCGTAATAATTAATGCTGATGTTGAATATTTAACTCTCTCTCTCTCTCTCTCTCTCTGCCCTCCTCTCTCCTCTTTCTCTCTCTCTGCCCTCCTTTTCTCTGTGCCCCAGGCTCCAGAGCAGGATGAGGTTTTACAATCTATCGACCGGGCCATCGAAGGGATCCATAACTTGGCCATGAAGAACGGGGGCAAATACAACCTGGAGCAGCGAGACATGCTACAGTGAGTGCAACATTAACACACACACAGACACACACTGATGTGTAGAATCCTCACGCTACAGTTCCCTGATTGGTGCTGATTCCTCATCATCATAGGGTGGCAAGTAGCCTATAGGTTAGAGCGAAAGGTTGCTGGTTCGAATACCAGAGCCAACAAGGTGAAAAATGTGCCGATGTGCCCTTGAGCAAGTCACGTAACCCTAATTTGCTCCAGGGGTGCCATAATACTATGGCTGACCCTGTAAAACAACATATTTCACTGCACCTAACCGGTGTATGTGACAATAACTACAAATAAACCTGCATCGCTTTTCTCTGATCAGTTATCTTCATAGGCTGCATCTGAAATGACCCCCTATTCATTACATAGGCTAGTACACTACTTTAGTAGGAATACATTACATTTCAGACATAGCCATTGACTCTCTCTTTGCGTCTGGAACAGGAAGTTGATCCATCACAGGAAGGAGACCCTGTCAAGGCGAAGTCCAACTCCATCCAGTCCTAAGCAGGGCCTGTCCTCCTCTACCAGCGAACTGTCCCTCAGCCACAACCCTCAACCACTCAATGGGATCAGCCGCACAATGTCAGAGAGTACTGACAATGTACAGGGGATTTACCAGGTCTTGGATTGCATTCATTCACACCAAAAGAAGAATACATGATAGTCCATTTCATGATAGTCCTTTTTTTTTGTTGAGGAGGCTGAGACATATAACTGATATCCTGATATTTACTCTGATTTACTGTTATGTCTTGCAGGTGCCTCCTCAGCCCCGTCGTGCAGCACCCATAACTCCGCCTCCTCCTGAGAAACTAAGAGCCAGCCGACACCCAGGTGACTGTCTCATCRTCACCATGGAGACACAGCTACTCATCTTCTCTCCACACACATCTTCTTTCCACTCAGACACACACACACTACTCATGCCATCTACTGCAACTTCTACTCTATTCTCTCTCGCTCCTCCTTATTCTTCCTCATTCTCTCTGTCTCAGCAGAGTCATCCATTCCTCCTCCTACTGGCCCCGCCACTGCTGCAGGGACTGGCCTGTCCCCCTCTGTCAGCTCTGCCTCCCTGGACTCTGGTTCCTCCCACTCTGTGGTGTCCTCTGATGTCAGCCTTCCAAGCGTTGCCAGCACCCCGCCCCCAGTGCCAAGCCGTGTGAAGCCCCCGCCCCCTCCTCCAGACGACCTACCTCCCTCTGACCCCTCTCCCCAGCCAGCTCCCTCAAAGAAGGGCCCCGCACCCCAACCTCAACCTCAGCCCACTCCCCCACCACAGCCCAGCACTGAGGACCAATCAGAAACCGACTGGCCTCTTGCCCCGCCCTCTGTCGCTGAAAGCCCCCCCGGCAGCCCCACTCACTCAGAGCCTGTCCCCGGGACAACAGGGGCGGAGCTTATCGAGCTGGTGAGGAGGAACACGGGCCTGAGTTACGATCTGTCTCGGGTAGCGGTGGGTGTGGTCGTGGGTCACCTGCAAACTACCATACCTCAAGCCTCATCTGACTTAGAGAAAGTCCTCCTCTCATTGGTAGAGAGCAAGGTCAGTTACATAATCGTCTAGTTGCAGAATGTCAACTTACTTGCTCCAATACACAATATTTCATGTTATAACCCCAACCTTTAGAAAGTTAAGCTGTTATACGTGTACATTATACTTGTACATAACAGGAAAGTCTGCAAATTAAAATGCTCTTTATACCAATTATAACAGTGACAATGTTTCGATCCGATGTGGATCTTTGTCAGGTCGAACCGATTCCATGTGCACATAACATACCCCAAAATAACCTAGACTTCTCCCTGTAGGATCAGAGTTCGGCGTTGCCACAGGGACAAGTGTGTCACGATGAACAGCGCTTGGAGGTCATCTTAGGCGACCTTGCCCGTCACTTTGATGACTCTCAGCAGCGCAGCTGGGCTCTTCACGAAGACCACTCTCTCATTGCATGTTACCTGGAGGAGCTGCTGAAGATACTGGTGAGATATGTGCACTCAGGGAAAGTTGACTCAGGACTGACACCTGGGTTGTATTCAGTAGACGCCAAACGGAAGACAACGGACTGAAATGGGGAGGGACTGCCTGAATGTGTCCAATAAGAAACGCTTGTCTTCGTTTTCCGTTGCAAAATGTTTCGCTACGGTGTGCACTAATGAATACGACCCTGGACAAAGGGATTCCTCATAGATGATATGATAGTATTACCACTGAGACCTTTGGTAACTGTTGAATCTAAGGAAGATGGTGTTTGTGTCCCCAGACAGATGCAGATCCAGAGGTGTGTAAGAGGATGTGCAGGGTCAACCACTCAGAGCCAGTGCTGTCACTAGTGACCTATTACCAGATGGTAAGATATTCTACATGTCACTCACTACCAGACCCTGTGTTACCCTGTCATCCTGTTTCCCACCCAAGAGAGCCACAATGTAAACAATATTTTATCATTGCATTATTTTTAAACGTGTTGTTTGTGGTATGAATCAACTTAATTATCATAGATGAGTGATGTTTCACCGGCATGTTGTAAATGCATAGTTGCATAGTAACAGTGTTACTTCATGTGTCACTGTGCAGGAACACCGAGTGTCTCTACGCCTGCTGTTGCTCAAGGTGTTTGGGGCGATGTGTAGCCTGGACTCTGCCCTTATCTCCACCCTCCTCAACTCCATCCTGCCCATGGAGCTGGCCAGAGACCTGCAGACAGACACACAGGGTGAGAAGGCCTCCTCTATCACTTCCTTTTCCCTCTCTCTTTCTCTCTCAATTCAATTTCAATTAAGGGCCTTCATTGGCATGGGAAACATGTTTACATTGCCAAAGCAAGTGAAATAGATAATAAGCAAAAGTGAAATAAACAATAAAAAATGAACAGTAAACATTACACGCACAACTTCCAAAAGAATAAAGACATTTCAAATGTCATATTATGTCTATATACAGTGTTGTAATGATGTGCAAATAATTAAAGTACAAAAGGGAAAATAAATAAACATAAATATAGGTTGTATTTACAATGGTGTTTGTTCTTCACTGGTTGCCCTTTTCTAGTGGCAACAGGTCACACATCTTGCTGCTGTGATTTCACACGGTGGTATTTCACCCAATACATATGGAAGTTTATCAAAATTCGATTTGGTTTTTGAATTCTTTGGGGGTCTGTGTAATCTGAGGGAAATATATGTCTCTAATATGGTCATACATTTGGCAGGAGGTTAGGAAGTGCAGCTCAGTTTCCACCTCATTTTGTGGGCAGTGCGCACATAGCCCATCTTCTCTTGAGCATCTCTCTCTCTCTCTTTTCTCTCTCTTTGTGACCTCTGTCTCCTTCCTCATATCTTTCTGTTTCAGTCTCTTTTATTTAGCTTCTCTGTGCCCCTCTCTCTTTCATGAATGTTTGTATGTCTGTGTTTTATCTCTCCCCAGAACATCAGAAGATGTGTTACACAGCCTTGGTCCTGACTATGATCTTCTCTATGGGGGAGCAGGTGCCCTATCACCACTATGGTATGAACAATATTACATAGGACCACTATGTTGCTTTAGAATACTTACAAACTGCCATCACATTATCGATCAATATGTTCAAACTCAAAGCTGAAAATGTATCTGTCTGTCTATCTCTCCCTCCATAGAGCACTTAAACGCTAGTTTTGTTCAGTTCCTGCTAGATGTGGTTGAGGACGGTCTTCTCTCTGACCCCACAGAGCAGCTCCCTGACCTCTGTGTCAATCTCATCCTGGCCTTTAACCTGCACCTCATAGGTGAGAGGACACAGGCTTTAGACAGAACATACACCTTTTATTTTAACAGTTGTCTTCACCACTCTTAAAGGGGTACTTCACCACTCTTTAACTTCATATTCATAGTCTGTAGCTCCATACCAGTTCAATGTGAAAACAGTGATTTTCTGTGTCCTATATTTAATCAATATGAGGTTAAAAAGTGGTGAAGGGGAATTTTCCCTATTGACTGCTTTTATGTATTATGGCAAAGGGGACACAAGCGTTCTTTCTCTTTATGTATTATGGCAAAGGGGACCCAAGCGTTCTTTCTCTTTGTTTTACCTGTGAGGTGTGGTATTTGTGCTAATGTTGTTGTTTCAAGGTGTGTATGTTCTTTCTTGCTCTCAGTGCCCAGCAGCAACGTGATAATGCAGACTGTAGTCAAGAAGAACGTGAAGATCTTCTCTGAGAAAATAGTGCTTCTACTAAACAGAGGAGGTGAGACACACACCTTTGTTTACATCGACGATATTCAATACGATACAGTGTGAATCCATTCCAAGTCCTTTGCCGTTTCTTTTCGGTTTCTTCTTTCTATGCTTATTTTTTCACTTTTCTCTCTGTCTACACCCTCTTACTTGTTATTTCTCTCCTCTCTCCAGATGACCCTGTGTGTGTCTTTAAACATGCTCCCCCTGCCCCACACTCAGTACTTAAGTTCCTGCAGGATGTCTTCGCCAGCCGAGACTCTTCAGACATCTTCTACCGCACGGACATGATGGTGATGATAGACATCGCTGTTCGATGCATCTCTGACCTCTCACCTGGGGACAAGGTGAGACTGATATGCACGCTCACACACCACACTTCCCATTGGCCAGCCAGCCTGGGACCTAAGCATGGCTGAGTCTTATGTTTAGCTAGATAAATGCATCCTCAAAAGGAATGTGAACTGTATAATGACTGTGCTTGCTAATGGGTTCACATTCTCGCTCTCTCTCTTCTTCCCCCCCAGTTGAGGATGGAGTACCTCTCCCTCATGCACTCCATCATACGCTCCACAGACTACCTGGAGCACCGGCACCGCCTCTCCGACCTGCAGGGCGCACTGCAAAGGATTCTGAGAGAGGAGGACAACTCAGGAGCGGACGAGGGCGGGGCCACAGCTAAACAGATGGATAAGCTAATAGTGCAGGAGATGTACAAGGAATTCCCTCAGATCAGCGAGAGCTAGGAGGACTGAATATGACAGTGGTGATGTGCACTCATCCAGTAGTCTGCTCCTTTATACTGAGGGATGGTACTGAGGAACTTCCTAGGATTAAGAAAGGACTGTAGACCGCTACTTAGTTTCTGAGATAACATACTGTTACACTTGACTTGAACCCTCCATCATAAGTGCTAAAGCCCTTATGATGTAATCCCTTGTACTGAGGGGCCAGCCTACAGTGTTTTATGTAGGGCCTTGTAACCCTGGTATTAGTGTACTGTATTCTGTAGATCAGTGGTTCTCAATCTTGGTCCGGGGACCCAAAGGGGTGCACATTTTAGATTTTGCCTTAAGACTACACAGCTGATTCAAATGATCAACTCATCATCAAGGTTTGATTTGAATCAGGTGTGTAGTACTAAGGCAAAAACTAAAATATGCACTCTTTTGGTTCCCAGGACCAAGATTGAGAACCACTGCTGTAGACCACTTCTTTATCACTCATTCTTATTCCTCATCACATGGCATGGCCTCAGTGTGTTCAATGAAATGAAAAGACAAATGAGCCAATACACTGATAACAAAAGATTCTGGGCCGGTTTCCTGAACACAGATTAAGCCTAGTTCTCTAAACTAAAAAGCATGCTCAGTGGAGAATCTCCATTGACTATGCTTAATCTGTGTCTGGAAAACAAGCCCTTTCTCAACAAGACATTCTAGACTTTGAGGTTAGTTTTAAAACTCACTATTTATTGCAATGGCAATGCTGCTACGTGGTGAACCTCACTTAATATCTATGGCTGTGATTGTCTGACTGAGCAGTACTTGTTACCATGCTTTCTGCCCTACACTTTATCTATAGTAACCTCCTCTCTAGGCATGGCTAACCTATGACATGCTCTAAGTTCTTCCCAACAAGGCCGCTCCTACTCTGCTCTGCTGCTTGTGCTGTAGATGGAACGTAACAGCACTGTAATAACAAGGCTGTACCAAGTAACAACAAGCTGTAACACGTCGCTTCTACATACTAAGCCTTGACTAACTTCCTATATGGTTATGGCTCTGTGAAAGGGAATGGTGTTTCCACTGGTAGTTATTTATTAGTACGAAGTAATAAGGGATTGATATGTTTCGATTGTTCAGTATTACTTCAACTGCAGTCTGGGGTTAACTAAGTGACTTGTCACCAAACGCGATTGATTGCTTTTCCTTGATCATGTTGGTACGAAATCTATCTCAGTTATCAGTCCCGTCCTTAAGATGGCACTCCACTCTGCCCCCTACTGTATAATTCAACCCCTTACTGAGGAGAATCTGAGAATCACTGTACAAGACACAAAGGACATTTTAGTTTCCACCCATTTTGCAGGACACATCCATTTTTTTTTCACATGGCAAGTCTCACTCTCTTAATGACTTCTCTAAGTCACTGTCTCCCACTCTATCAAAGCTTTTTCTCCCTTGTATCATAGGTTATTTTTACTCAGCTGTTAGAGCTAATAGTGGAAGTGTTTCTGTGGCAAAATGTTCTAGTGGCCATCATGATACACATATACTGTACCCTTTAACACACTTAGTGTTGACTTATTTTAACATGGGATATACCAGTGTACTCTGTGATATGTGTTTTTATTATCCTGTGTTCATGCATAAAGCTATGCATGTGTCTGTGAGTGTCTATGTACGGTGTGTGTATATTTTTGTAAGTGTGAGAAGGTGTATGTGTATGGTTTCCTGTTGTTTAATCATTGTCCTTTGGACCTCTTTTGTCCCTTAAAGCCACCACTGTGTTATAGTAATAAAACCAATTGATCTATTTTCCCAATTAAATATATTTGAAATGGTTGTTCAGAGAGAGGCGATGGTAAGAAAGTGTATTTTCTTAATGTTTATAATCTACTAATAAACAAACATCTCAATGAATGGTGGTCCAGTTTTGTGWGTGTGTATATGTGTGCTGTACTTGTTTTGCATTTAAATAATATTTGTTTTATGGAGGGGCATCCTTAGCAAAACCAAGTATTTTAATTTGAAATAGTATTTGTAGAAGTATGTCCAAGAATTGCATTAAAATTCTTCCTGTAGTGTATGTTTACAAATAATATGGAGAGTTTATGGTAGAACTCTAAATTTAAGAGGGACCAAAGCAAATGTGTAATCATTTACTCGGTCCGGGCACATATATGGGTGAAATGCTTCTACACCTGCATTGCTTGCTGTTTGGGGTTTTAGGCTGGGTTTCTGTACAGCACTTTGTGACATCAGCTGATGTAAGAAGGGCTTTATAAATACATTTGATTGATTGATTGAAAATGTCCGTACTGGATAAAACACGACGGTGGATGTCAAGAAAATATATCTACCTCTCATTTGAACCGATAGTGGTGACACATGGACCGGTTAGCTAGCTCGTTATTTCCCCCAAATAGCTGCTGGTCGTAAAGACGCAACATTTTGTGTTTATTTTCTTGTTAGCTAGCTGTCTTTTCTTGAACAGAAACCATGTCTAAATACCAGGCAATAAACCCAGGGAAGAACTTATTCGCTGGGGGCTTTGGAGGTGTCTGCTTGGTCTTCGCTAGACATCCACTTGATACCATAAAAGTAATTATTTCTCGCAAAGTTACTCATTGCTCATCTAGCTGTCTTAAGTTAATAACAAAGTAGCTAGCTGCTAATATCTTGCCTCGCGAACCTAACTTTCATTCGTCTCTGCTGCAGACTGCATTCCTAGCAAAGTAATCAATACAAATGTATCTTTAGAGATGTATAATTGGTTACTGGATGTTAGTTTCCTTGTTCTTTAAATTTCATAGAACTTATGACAGGGACTGTCAGTTTACATAATGAGCGCTTCACTGAGCTGTAGTACTGTGCAGTTTGCGAACGAATCGTTTATTTTGAGCGACGTTTTACTGACTCGAGAGTCATGATTCGTTTTTTCCGAGTGACTCCTTCATTTTAGTCGTTAGTTTGACCTGCTGGCCAACCTGGTGTCAGAGCATTTCGTATGTTTTGTATTAATTTGTGAATGTCCATCACCCATTTCGTATGATATGTTAAGAATTACCAGTTACAAATTTACAAAATGTACTATATGTTACGAATTTGCAAAATGCATGATATTAGCTGACTGGCTAACTAGGCTAGGGGTTAGGGTTACGTTTAGGAGTTAGGTCAAAGGGTTAGTTAACATGCTAAGTTGTTACAAAGTAGATACAATAGTTGTTAGTACTGTAAAAGTTGCTAATGAGCTAAAGTTGTCCATGAGAAGATTTGAACTCACAACCTTTGGGTTGCTAGAGCTTGCGTTATACGCCCACCCATCCACCAAGACCAACACTTCGCTTTGGACTTAAGTAACCGTCTGTTATATCATACTATACTGAACAAAATATATAAATGCAATATGTAAAGTGTTGGTCCCATGTTTCATGACCTGGAATAAAAGATTCCAGAAATCTCTCTAAAATTTTGTGCATAATTTTTTTTAGATCCCTATTGGTGGCATTTCTCCTTTGCCAAGATAATCCATACACCTGATAGGTGTGGAATGTCAACAATCTGATTATGCAGCATGATCATTACACAGCTGCACCTTGTGCTGGGGACAGTAAAGGGGCACTCTAAAATTTGCAGTTTTGTCACACAACACAATGCCACAGATGTCTCAAGTTTTCAGGGAGCATGCAATTGGCATGCTGTCCATTAAAATAACACAAATTGATCAGTGTAGACATTGTTAATGTTGTACATTATTATTTCTTTATTTTTATTTAACCTTTATTTAACCAGGAAGGGCTCATTAAGATTTGAAATCTCTTTTTCAAGAGCGTCCTGGTCAAGATAGGCAGCACCAAGTCAGTACACAATTACAGACAGACAACATGAAAAACTAAGTAATCTAGTAAAAACCATAGAATTCACAAGAGTATAACAAAATCATAAAACAGCAAATTAAAAACATTGACAGGTCAGGGAATCAATCTCAAAATYCTTCATCAGTGATTTAAAAACACCAATCGGGATAAGGTCTTCCAGTTTAAAAGTATTTTGTAAGGTGTTCCAAGCCAATGGCGCAGAGTACATAAAAGCCCTTTTACTAAATTCAGTTCGGACATTTGGAACAGTTGGCAGGATAAAGTCCTGCGAATGAAGAGAGTACCCACCACATTTATGAACAATAAAAATGTCCAAATAAAATGGTAGTGAAGCCAAAATGGCTTTGTAAATAGAAGTATACCAGTGACTGAGCCTACGAGTGACTAGAGAAGGCCGGCCAACCCTTGTATATAAAGTGCAGTGGTGCGAAAGGGTTTTGCAGTTTAAAATAAATCTCAATGCGCCATGGTAAAGGGTGTCAATTGATCTCAAACACTGAGCAGAAGCATTCATATATAAAATATCCCCATAGTCTAGTAAAGGCATAAATGTAGCTGATACTAGCCTCCTTTTGGCTTAAAAAAACAGGCCTTATTACTAAAATAAAATCCCAACTTCAAGCTTAAGTTTTTTTGTAAGTTGTTGAATATGCAATTTAAATGAGAGGTTACAGTCTCAATCTCATTGCCCTGACAGGTAGTAATAGGTGAAAGGTTCAGAGATCTATTTCTTGCTTTAGAAAACACCATTAGTTTAGTTTTGTCAGTATTGAGGATAAGCTTCAATTGACACAAGGTATGTTGAACAGTATAAAAAGCAGTTTGCAAGTTTTGTAAAGCTTTTGTGAGAGACGAGGCACAACAATAAATAACAGTATCATCAGCATAAAAGTGAAGTTGCGCATTTTGCAAATTTTTGTCTAAATTATTTATATAAATAGTGAATAAGAGGGGACCGAGTACAGAGCCCTGGGGCACTCCATTACAGACAGACAATTTAACAGACATGAGCCCATCAAATTGAGTGCACTGAGTTCAATCAGACAGATAGTTAGCAAACCATGCAACTGCATGCTCTGAAAGACCTACACTCGACAATCTCACCTCAGTATAGCATGATCAACTGTATCAAAAACCTTAGAGAGACCAATAAAAAGTGAGACACAGTGCTGTTTTTTGTCAAAGGCTTCAGTGATATCATTTAAAACCTTCWTGGCTGCTGGTATTGTTTACATTTACATTTAAGTCATTTAGCAGACACTCTTATCCAGAGCGACTTACAAATTGGTATTGTGCTATGCTTCTTCCTGAAGCCCGATTGGTACATTGATAAAATAGAGTTAGTATATAAAAACTCTTTTAGCTGTTCACTCACAAGGGTTTCAAGTATTTTCACCAGGGGTGACAGCTTTGAGATTAGCCTATAATTATTTAAAAGAGTTGGATCTTGTCACGTTCTGACCATAGTTCTTGTGTGTTTTGCTTGTTTTAGTGTTGGTCAGGACGTGAGCTGGGTGGGCATTCTATGTTGTGTGTCTAGTTTGTCTGTTTCTATGTTTGGCCTAATATGGTTCTCAATCAGAGGCAGGTGTTTTGTGTTGTCTCTGATTGGGAATCATATAATAGGTGGCTTGTTTTGTGTTGGGGTTTGTGGGTGGTTGTTTCCTGTCTCTGTGTTTTCTCTGCACCAGCTAGGACTGTATCGGTTTGCCACTTTTTGTTATTTTGTATTTGTAAGTGTTCTCTGTTTATCGTTTATTAAACATGTTGAGCACTGGCTACGCTGCGTGTTGGTCCGATCCCTGCTACACCTCCTCTTCTCTTGAAGAGAAGGAAGGCTGCCGTTACAGATCTCCCCATTTTAAAAGTGGTAGGACAAATGCTGATTTCCAGATCTTTGGAATGTCATTACATTCCAGGGTTAGATTGAACAGATATGTAAGTGGTTCAGCTATGAAGTCAGCTGCCAGATTTAAAAAGCAGGGATCAAGAAGATCAGGACCTGCAGGCTTTCTCTGATCTAAGGATTTCAGGGCTTTATGTACCTCCTGCACTGAGAATTGTCAAAAAGCTAAACCAGATGATACAAAGTGCTCATTGAAACAATTCAGCATTTCAGTTTTGTCATATACAGCAACAAAGTCCTTCAACACACATGACGGTAATTAATTAACATTACTGTGTCCAGACTTAGACTTAATAGCCTATCAAAACTTTCTCGGGTCATTCAGGTTATCAGTTGTAACAGACAATTCAGACTTGGCCTTCCTGAGAAGAAAATAGCACTTGTTTCGTAACTACCTAAAAAGAAGCTAATCAGCATCAGAACATGATTTCCTTGTTTTAGCCCAGGCTAGATTATGTTTGTGAATAATACAAGAAAGCTCAGAAGAAAACCATGGATTATCCCGCCATTTAACTCTGAGCCTGCGGAATGGGGCATGTTTATTTACTATTTGGGAAAAAACATAATGAAAGAATTTCCAGGCAGTTTCCACATCAGGAATAAGCTCAATCTTGCTCCAGTCAAAATAAAACAAATCATGAAAGAAAGCCTGCTCATTAAAACTCTTCACATTTCTCTTACGAATAARGCGTGGGTTTGTCTTACGAACCTTAGTATTTCTAACAGCAACAACAGCACAATGGTCACTTAAATCATTACAAAAAACACCAACCGCAGAACATATGTGGAACATTTGTCAATATCAAATCAATCGGGGTAGATTTATCTGGACATTTGAGATTAGGGCGAGTGGGTGAGTTAATCAACAAGGTAAGATTCATAGAATTACAAAACATTTTTAAATCATCAGACACCGGCTTTAACCAACACCAGTTGCGATCACCAATCAAGATAATTTCACTGTAAAGAAGTTTAGACATAAGGTGCATCAGAGAAGAAAATGCATCACAGAGAGCAGAGGGGGGTCTCTAACAGCCAATCACAGTTATAGAGAGGCCCTTTGAAACCTCAATATTCAAAGCAAGAAATTCCAACTGTTTACAAATAGTTACAGACTTTGCCACAGTTACAAGGAATGTAGTCTTTACATATATAGCCACACCCCCACCTTTCTTAACTCGATCAGTACAATACACATTGTAACCATTTATTCAAATATCCTTATCAAGAACAGACCTGCTGAGCCAGGTTTCAGAAAACACAATTACACCAGCATCAGTTGATTTAGCCCAAATCCTAACCACATCAGTTTTTGACAACAGGCTGCATACATTTTAGTGAAACATACCAAAACCAGATCTAGATTTAAAATCAGAGGGGGTTTTGAGACATTGCATATCAGGGCCAGGGTTAGGTTGCACATTACCTGATATCAACAAAAGAAGAATAACTAGGCACTGTCTTATTTTGCACACTTTGTACAAAATAATAATATGCAGTACTACAGGATATTTCTTAACGTAGCTCTTTATTAGCTAGCTATAACTGGCATGTTCACGTATCGCCAACCAGGATCAAACTGACCATGACCTAACCATTTGGGTGGTCTTAACCAATCATAGCACAGTATGATATGGTGGTAAAATGCATCCAATTACAATTCAGTATGTTTACACATACGCATATTACAGACACCTGTTTAATAACCTTGCACGGCTTCTCTTTTTAAAGAGAATTCTACAAGTGAGTTTCCAGACAATACAAAACAGTCATTTAAAAATGTCTAATAGACGGGAGAGCACATTGTCAGATGTGCTCACCCAGTGACAATGTTCGTTTTTTCAAGAGTTCAGTAAAGTCAGTGCACAAAGCAATACCCCGAAAATTGTCCTTTCTCTGAGGGATGTAAGAAATAGAGGCCATGGTAAGGTAAGGGGAGAGAGGGACAGTGTGTATGCATGAATCTGTATGTGAGCGTGTGAGTAGATTGGGTTGATTGAGAAAACGGGTTGGGGATTGTTGAGCTGCCTCTGATAGCCAGGCGGAGAGCGAAGAGGAGCAGTTTGGACGAGACAATCCGCGGAGAACAAGCTGAAGAAAGAACTCAGGCCAGTCAGAGATAAGGTTAAGTTGGTAAACTTCAAGTAAAGAAGTGCAAATAGCGCGATTTTTTAAAATCTGAGTTGAGGGGGACCCGCGATCTTTATCAAAATAGTTTGCACTACACAACAAGGAAATTGTCGATTTACTCAACCATTATTGAATAGGTTATTAGTAAGTTAAAATCTACTAGTCACAGACAAACGACTTGACATGCTGCCATCTTGGATGGCAGAGGAACTCTGTCCAGTCTCTGTTCTTTTGCCCATCTTAATCTTTTCTTTTTATTGGCCAATCTGAGATATGGCTTTTTCTTTGCCTAGAAGAAAATGCTGCCTAGAAGGCCAGCATCCCGGAGTCGCCTCTTCACTGTTAACATTGAGACTGGTGTTTTGCTGGTACTATTTAATAAAGCTGCCAGTTTAGGACTTGTGAGTCATCTGTTTCTCAAACTAGACACTCTAATGTACTTGTCCTCTTGCTCAGTTGTGCACCGGGGCCTCCCACTCTTTCTATTCTGGTTAGAGCCAGTTAGCGCAGAGTAGTACACAGCGTTGTACGAGATCTTCAGTTTCTTGGCAATTTCTCGCATGGAATAGCCTTAATTTCCAGAACAAGAATAGACTGACGAGTTTCAGAAGAAAGTTCTTTGTTTCTGGCCATTTTGAGCCTGTAATCGAACCCACAAATGCTGATGCTCCAGATACTCAACTAGTCTAAAGAAGGCCAGTTTTATAGCTTATTTAATCAGAACAACAGTTTTCAGGTGTGCTAACATAATTGCAAAAGGGTTTTCTAATGATCAATTAGCCTTTTAAAATTATAAACTTGGATTAGCTAACACAACGTGCCATTGGAACACAGGAGTGATGGTTGCTGATAATGGGCCCCTGTACGACTATGTAGATATTCCATTAACAATCAACCGTTTCCAGCTACAATAGTCATTTACAACATTAACAATGTCTACACTGTATTTCTGATATATTTGTTGTTATTTTAATGTACAAAGAATGAAACCCCAAAAGTTTGAACGGTAGTGTATATAATCATTTTTTTATTGTTATTTGTATACATTTTTTACACATTTAACCCTTTTTTGGGGTAGGCATAAAACTACCTCCATAGTTCCATTCATTTTTTAAACATGTATAGGTTACCTTTAGACGAGTCCCGTGACACTTTGTAGAGGGATTTGTAGAGCAAAACAGAGAACACCATGATGTTCGTGAGAATCTCCCCTTTCCACAGTGGAGTCACATTAGTTTGTAGCCAAAACGGGTCAGACCCGTCAAACAGAAGTTGGCATATCAAATCAAACTTTATTTGTCACATGCGCCGAATACAACAAGTGTAGACCTTACCGTGAAATGCTTACCTACAAGCCCTTAACCAACAGTGTAGACCATGGTGCTTGCCTACGGAGCTGTGAGGGGAACGGCACCTCCGTACCTTCAGGCTCTGATCAGGCCCTACACCCAAACAAGGGCACTGCGTTCATCCACCTCTGGCCTGCTCGCCTCCCTACCTCTGAGGAAGTACAGTTCCCGCTCAGCCCAGTCAAAACTGTTCGCTGCTCTGGCACCCCAATGGTGGAACAAACTCCCTCACGACGCCAGGTCAGCGGAGTCAATCACCACCTTCCGGAGACACCTGAAACCCCACCTCTTTAAGGAATACCTAGGATAGGATAAAGTAATCCTTCTAAACCCCCCCCCCCCTTAAAAGAGTTAGATGCACTATTGTAAAGTGGTTGTTCCACTGGATATCATAAGGTGAATGCACCAATTTGTAAGTCGCTCTGGATAAGAGCGTCTGCTAAATGACTTAAATGTAAATGTAATGTAAATGTGTAGTTCAAGAAGACCGTACCCGAGTCCAGTGGGGCTTGTGGGGGTCATACAGCAAAACGGAGACCACCATCATGTTCATGAGAGTCTCATAAATATGTAGGCCAACCCGTTAGGAAGCTACAGTCATTATCTGGAGAATACCGATTTTCGGGATGTCTCATGGTCTGACTAACACGCTGTAGCTCGGCCACCTTCCACCGCAGATATGGAAGGCTGCCATAGGCTGATGCAGTAGATTGAGATGCAGCCCATGCAGATATCTCTGGGTTAAACTGACCGGATTTTGATGGGTATTTTTTTGTTACATTACTTATATTCACGCACCATTGCGTCAATAGACTCTAGGGGGTTTTAATACGGCGCTTCTCCGGCTCAGCGACTCCAAAGACATGCTCCAACCAGCAACTGTCTATCATGTGCGTGAGGGAAAATATATCATACTGCAGGCAGCATAGAGAACAAAAATACAAGAATGGATGCAATGAATTGATTATTTAATGTCATGATGGACAAAGCTCTGTTCAACAAACTCGAACTCAAGATCAAGCCGTTTGGGGTGGAAGCAATTTGCAAACGATATTGTGCATAACACTCTCAGGCAGTCAAGCAATACATTCCGCAGAGGGTCGCTTACAGTCTAGTCTGGTTGCTGCCACAACTAGACCTTGTTTCAAATGTATCAAGACATAATCTTATATGTATGCCTAGCAATCAACAAATGTAAGCTACATTTTTTAAAGCACACTTTTACATGTCTCAGTCACAAATGACAGCTCGAATAAGCCCCCTATTGTGAAGGACATGTGAACGAGAGGCTTGTAAAATAAAATAAAATTTTATTTGTCAAGTGCCGAATACAACAAGTGTATGAAATGCTTACTTACAAGCCCTAACCAATGATGCAGTTATATTTTTTAATAATATWAAAAAAAAAAAGAATAAGAAATAAAAGTAACAAATAATTAAAGAGCAGCAGTAAAATAACAATAACGAGGCTATATACAGGGAGGCTATATACAGCGAGGCTATATACAGTACCGGTACAGAGTCAATGTGCAGGGGCACCGGTTAGCTGAGGTAATTGAGGTATTATGTACATGTAGGTAGAGTTATTAAAGTGACTATGCATAGATAATAACAGAGATTAGCAGCAGTGTAAAAGGGGGGGGCAATGGAAATTGTCTGGGTAGCCATTTGATTAGATGTTCAGGAGTCTTATGGCTTGGGGGTAGAAGCTGTTAAGAAGCCTCTTGGACCTACACTTGGAGCTCCGGTACCGCTTACCATGCGGCAGCAGAGAGAACAGTCTCCAACTAGGGTGGCTGGAGTCTTTGACAATTTTTAGGACCTTCCTCTGACACCGCCTGCTGTAGAGGTCCTGGATGGCAGAAAGCTTTGCCCCAGTGATGTACTGGGCTGTACGCACTACCCTCTGTAGTGCCTTGCGGTTGGAGGCAGAGCAGTTGCCATACCAGGCCAGTGATGCAACCAGTCAGGATGCTCTCGAGGGTGCAGCTGTAGAACCTTTTGAGGATCTGAGGACCCATGCCAAATATTTTCAGTCTCCTGAGGGGGAATAGGTTTTGTTGTGCCCTCTTCACGACAGTCTTGGTGTGCTTGGACCATGTTAGTTTGTTGGTGATGTGGACACCAAGGAACTTGAAGCTCTCAACCTGCTCCACTACAGCCCCGTCGATGAGAATGGGGGCATGCTCGATCCTCCATTTTCACAATCATATCCTTTGTCTTGATCACGTTGAGGAAGAGGTTGTTGTCCTGGCACCACACGGCCAGATCTCTGACCCCCTCCCTATAGGCTGTCTCGTCGTTGTCGGTGATCAGGCCTACCACTGTTGTGTCATCGGCAAACTTAATGATGGTGTTGGAGTCGTGCCTGGCCGTGCAGTCATGAGTGAACAGGGAGTACAGGAGGGGACTGAGCACGCATTCCTGAGGGGCCCCCGTGTTGAGGATCAGCGTGGTGGATGTGTTGTTACCTACCCTTACCACCTGGGGGTTGGCCCGTCAGGAAGTCCAGGATCCAGTTGCAGAGGGAGGTGTTTAGTCCCAGGGTCCTTAGCTTAGTGGTGAGCTTTGAGGGCACTATGGTGTTGAACGCTGAGTTGTAGTCTATGAATAGCATTCTCACATAGGTGCTCCTTTTGTCCATGTGGGAAAGGGCAGTGTGGAGTACAATAGAGATTGCATCATCTGTGGATCTGTTGGGGYGGTATACAAATTGGAGTGGGTCTAGGGTTTCTGGGATAATGGTGTTGATGTGAACCATGACCAGCCTTTGAAAGCACTTCATGGCTACAGATGTCAGTGCTACAGGTTGGTAGTCATTTAGGCAGGTTACCTTAGTGTTCTTGGGCACAGGGACTATGGTGGTCTGCTTGAAACATGTTGGTATTACAGACTCAGACAGGGAGGTATTACAGACTCAGACAGGTATTACAGACTCAGACTCAGACAGTTGAAACTGTCAGTGAAGGCACTTACCAGTTGGTCAGCGCATGCTCGAAGTACACGTCCTGGTAATCCATCTGGCCCTGCGGCCTTGTGAATGTTGACCTGTTTCAAGGTCTTACTCACATCGGCTGCGGAGAGCATGATCATACAGTTGTCCGGAACAGCTGATGCTCTCATGCATGTTTCAGTGTTACTTGCCTCGAAGTAAGCATATAACTAATTTAGCTCGTCTGGTAGGCTCGTGTCACTGGGCAGCTCTCGGCTGTGCTTCCCTTTGTAGTCTGTATTAGTTAGCAAGCCCTGCCACATCCGATGAGCGTCGGAGCCGGTGTAGTATGATTCAGTCTTACTCCTGTATTGACGCTTTGCCTGTTTGACGGTTCGTCGGAGGGCATAGCGGGATTTCTTATAAGCTTCCGGGTTAGAGTCCCGCTCCTTGAAAGCGGCAGCTCTACCCTTTAGCTCAGTGCTAATGTTACCTGTAATCCATGACTTCTGGTTGGGGTATGTACTTACAGTCACTGTGGGGACAACGTCATGACTCTTTTGAGTTTTCAGTTCATTGTTTGCTGGTGGTGGGGTAGGGGGGATGTTTGACCTACAGGTAACTACCAAAATAATGGAAACACGTGAGTAAGTAAGGGGTACAAAGTATATTGAAAACAGGTGCAACCACACAGGTGTATTGTATAAAATGCTGGGCAGGCCATTATTTTGGCTACCATGGCTATGCCCCCATAGGAATACAATGCCCCCATCCACAGGGCACCAGTGGTCACTGAATGGTTCGATGAGCATGAAAACTATTTAAACCATATTCCATAGCCGTCTCAGCCACCAGATCTCAACCCAATTGATCACTTATCAGAGATTCTGGAGCGGCGCCTGAGACAGCGTTTCCCACCATTACCATCTACAAAATACCAAAATATGGAATTTCTTGTGGAAGAGGTGTCGCATGTCACGGCTTCAATAAGTAGTGAGTGCAGGAGTCAGGCGCAGAGAGCAGGGTTCAAAAGATGTGGATCTTTAATATTCCAACACAACCAGAGAGACGGTCACGCCACACACACAAGGGCGCGTAAAGTCCCAGTCCAACAAACAGGATGAAACTGATCAGGAAAAGAAAACACAAGAATAATCAAACACCACAAACAGAAAAACAAGCCCGCACAAAAGCCGGCGGGCCTACTGGGTTAAATAGCCCACAACCAAACCTAAACACGAAACAGGTGCAACAAATCAGACACAACTAAATGAAACAGAAAAGGGGATCGGTGGCAGCTAGTAGGCCGGCGACGACGACCGCCGAGCGCCGCCCGAACAGGAAGAGGCACCATCTTTGGCGGGATTCGTGACATCGCATCCCTCCATTATAGTTCCAGACACTTGTATAATCTATGCCAAGGTACATTGAAGCTGTTCTGGCTCTTGGTGACCCAATGCTCTATTAAGACACTTTATGTTGGTTATTTTGTCAGTTACCTGTATATGGCCATTTCTGTCATACTGCACTACATTAAGCCTATGACAGTGGTCAGTTATTGCAGATGTACACTCATGGCCAAAAGTTTTGAGAATTACACAAATATTAATTTCACAAAGTTTGCTGCTTCAGTGTCTTTAGGTATCTTTGTCAGATGTTACTATGGAATACTAAAGTATAATTACAAGCATTTCATAGGTGTCAACGGCTTTTATTGACAATTACATGAAGTTGATGCAAAGAGTCAATATTTGCAGTGTTTACCCTTCTTTTTCAAGAACTCTGCAATCCGCCCTGGCATGCTGTCAAGTAACTCATGGGCCACATCCTGACTGATGGCAGCCCATTCTTGCATAATCAATGCTTGGAGTTTGTCAGAATTTGTGGGGTTTTGTTTGTCCACCCGCCTCTTGAGGATTGACCACAAGTTCTCAATGGGATTAAGGTCTGGGGAGTTTCCTGGCCATGGACCCAAAATATCGATCTTTTGTTCCCCGAGCCACTTAGTTATCACTTTTGCCTTATGGCAATGTGCTCCATCATGCTGGAAAAGACATTGGTTGTCACCAAACTGTTCCTGGATGGTTGGGAGAAGTTGCTCTTGTTTTGGTACCATTCTTTATTCATGGCTGTGTTCTTAGACAAAATTGTGAGTGAGCCCACTCCCTTGGCTGAGAAGCAACCCCACACATGAATGGTCTCATGATGCTTTACTGTTGGCATGACACAGGACTGATGGTAGCACTCACCTTGTCTTCTCCGGACAAGCTTTTTTCCGGATGCCCCAAACAATCGCAAAGGGGATTCATCAGAGAAAATGACTTTACCCCAGTCCTCAGCAGTCCAATCCAGGGAACCTTTTGCAGAATATCAGTCTGTCCCTGATGTTTTTCCTGGAGAGAAGTGGCTTCTTTGCTGCCCTTCTTGACACCAGACCATCCTCCAAAAGTCTTCGCCTCACTGTGCGTGCAGATGCACTCACACCTGCCTGCTGCCATTCCTGAGCAAGCTCTGTACTGGTGGTGCACCGATCCCGCAGCTGAATCAACTTTAGGAGACGGCCCTGGCGATTGCTGGACTTTCTTGGGCGCCCTGAAGCCTTCTTCACAACAATTGAACCGCTCTCCTTGAAGTT
Organism: Salvelinus sp. IW2-2015; assembly: GCF_002910315.2. NCBI lineage: Eukaryota > Metazoa > Chordata > Actinopteri > Salmoniformes > Salmonidae > Salvelinus > Salvelinus sp. IW2-2015. The sequence goes on along the minus strand of NC_036851.1, from coordinate 40,144,297 downwards.
CTTGATGATCTGATCTTACTGGCAGCAATATCCTTGCCTGTGAAGCCCTTTTTGTGCAAAGCAATGATGACGACACGTGTTTCCTTGCAGGTAACCATGGTTGACAGAGGAAGAACAATGATTCCAAGCACCACCCTCCTTTTGAAGCTTCCGGTCTGTTATTCGAACTCAATCAGCATGACAGAGTGATCTCCAGCCTTGTCCTCGTCAACACTCACACCTGTGTTAACGAGAGAATTACTGACATGATGTCAGCTGGTCCTTTTGTGGCAGGGCTGAAATGCAGTGGAAATGTTTTTGGGGGATTCAGTTCATTTGCATGGCGAAGAGGGACTTTGCAATTAATTGCAATTCATCTGATCACTCTTCATAACATTCTGGAGTATATGCAAATTGCCATCATACAAACTGAGGCAGCAGACTTTATGAAAATTAATATTTGTGGCCACGACTGTATATCACCTGAGCCACATATAGGAAATAAGAAATACATGTTCCTCTGCGCCACCCAGTCTCCCGGGTGGCGCAGTGGTCTAAGGCACTGCATCGCAGTGCTAGCTACGCCACCAGAGTCTCTGGGTTCGCGCCCAGGCTCTGTTGCAGCCGGCCGCAACCGGGAGATCCGTGGGCGACGCACAATTGGCATAGTGTCGTCCGGGTTAGGGAGGGTTTGGCCGGTAGGGATATCCTTGTTCTCAGTATGTAAAAAATGTAATAAAATGTATGCACTCTTCTGTAAGTCGCTCTGGATAAGAGCGTCTGCTAAATGACTCAAATGTAAATGCAAATGTAAATGTCTATACAGAAGTATATCATGTGTGTAGGCCTATATGATGAGTGTGTCATATCCTCCTCTCTCTTAGGTGCGTATTCAGACCATGCCTGTGCCCAGCCCTGGTGAGAGCCCCCTGTATAGAGGCACCTTTGATTGTTTTAAGCAGACCCTTGCCAAAGAGGTGGGTAGTAGTAGCCTATCGCTTTCTGGTGTTGAATGTGTTTGTTTTGTTCAACTCTCTTTGCTGTCTCTTTTTATTCATTCCTTCTTTCTCTAATTTTCTCTATTACAGGGGTTCAAAGGCCTGTATAAAGGCATGACGGCCCCTATCATTGGAGTCACACCCATGTTCGCTGTCTGCTTCTTTGGCTTTGGCCTGGGCAAGAAACTACAACAGAAAACCCCAGTCCATACGTACAGTTGAAGTCGGAAGTTTACATATACCTTAGCCAAAATCATTTAAACTCAGTTTTCACAATTCCTGACATTTTAGTCCTAATTAAAAATTTCCCTGGTTTACGTAAGTTAGGATCACCACTTCATTTTAAGAATGTGAAATGTCAGAATAATAGTAGAGAGAATTATTTATTTCAGCTTTATTTCTTTTCATCACATTCCCAGTGGGTCAGAATTTACATATACTCAATTAGTATTTGGTAGCATTGCTTTAAATAGTTTAACTTGGGTTAAACATTTCGGGTAGCCTTCCACAAGCTTCGCACGATAAGTAGGGTGAATTTTGGCCCATTCCTCCTGACAGAGCTGTGTAATTGAGTCAGGTTTGTAGGCCTTCTTGCTCGCACACGCTTTTTCAGTTCTGCCCACAAAATGTTCTATAGGATTGAGGTCAGGGCTTTGTGATGGCCACTCCAATACCTTGACTTTGTTGTCCTTAAGCCATTTTGCCACAACTTTGGAAGTGATGCTTAGGGTCATTGTCCATTTGGAAGACCCATTTGCGACCAAGCTTTAACTTCCTGACTGATGTCTTGAGATGTTGCTTCAATATATCCACATCATTTTCCTACCTCATGATGCCATCTATTTTGTGAAGTGCACCAGTCCCGCCTGCAGCAAAGCACCCCCACAACATGATGCTGCCACCCCCGTGCTTCACGGTTGGGATAGTGTTCTCCAGCTTGCAAGCCCCCCCCTTTTTCTGCCAAATATAACGATGGTCATTATGGCCAAACAGTTCTATTTTTGTTTCATCAGAACAGAGGACATTTCTCCAAAAAGTACGATATTTGTCCCCATGTGCAGTTGCTAACCGTAGTCTGGCTTTTTTATGACGGTTTTGGAGCAGTGGCTTCTTCCTTGCTGAGCGGCATTTCAGGTTATGTCGATATAGGACTCGTTTTACTGTGGATATAGATACCTTTGTACCTGTTTCCTCCAGCATCTTCACAAGGTCCTTTGCTTTTGTTTTGGGATTGATTTGCACTTTTCGCACCAAAATACGTTAATCTCTAGGAGACAGAACGTGCCTCCTTCCTGAGCGGTATGACGGCTGCGTGGTCCCATGGTGTTTATACTTGCATACTATTATTTGTACATATGAACTTGGGACCTTCAGGCATTTGGAAATTGCTCCCAAGGATGAACCAGACCTGTGGAGGTCTACATTTTTTTTCTGAGGTCTTGGCTGATTTCTTTTGATTTTCCTATGATGTCAATCAAAGAGGCACTGAGTTTGAAGGTAGGCCTTGAAATACATCCACATGTACACCTCCAATTGACTCAAATTATGTCAATTAGCCTATCAGAAGCTTCTAAAGCCACAACATAATTTTCTGGAATTTTCCAAGCTGTTTAAAGGCACAGTCAACTTAGTGTATGTAATCTTCTGACCCACTGGAATTGTGATACAGTGAATTATAAGTGAAATAATCTGTCTGTAAACAATTGTTGGAAAAATGACTTGTGTGACTTGTGAACAAGACATTTGTGGAGTGGTTGAAAAAGGAGTTTTAATGACTCCAACCTAAGTGTATGTAAACTTCCGACTTCAACTGTAGGTGATCGTTCCATAGTAGTGTCTTCACCCATTTTTATGTTGAAAGAGTTTGTGTGCACAGGCATGTGTGTGCGTATGGTTGTGTGTGTGTGTGTGTGTGTGTATGCATATGTTTATGTGTGTGCGCTTGTTTGTGTTGTGCATAACCATCTGCTGTCCTTCTCAGGTATCCACAGCTGTTTGCTGCCGGGATGCTGTCAGGTGTGTTCACCACAGCCATCATGGCCCCTGGAGAACGCATCAAGTGTCTCCTACAGGTGAGAAACACCTACAGTAAGACCACACAGAACTGGGTTTCAGTTAACAGGTTTAAGTTAACTGGGTTTAGGCTAACAGGCTTAAGTTAACTGGGTTTTGGGTAACAGGCTAAAGTTAACTGGATTTAGGCTAACAGGCTTAAGTTAACTGGGTTTTGGGTAACAGGCTTAAGTTAACTGGGTTTAGGCTAACAGGCTTAAGTTAACTGGGTTTAGGATAACAGGCTTAAGTTAACTGGGTTGAGGATAACAGGCTTAGGTTAACGGAGATGGTTCAGTGAACCACGCTCACGTGATTCAAAACCTTCCCTGAGTCCTGAAGACTTGTGCTTGCTTCCTGGGTTAGTACCTAGGCTTTAGCTCAGCAGGCTGACACGGTCTTGTGGCATGCAGATGACCCGGGGTTTGAACCCAGTTGATTATGTAACGTGATGTGGTGGATATTTTAAATACTATCAAATGAGGAGAGACAAACTTATCACACAAGTCAGAGTTACACTGAAACTAAATCTTCATTCACTAATTAATAAGGGAGCAGGTCACATCAAACACAAATTAATGGAGTGAGTGCTCCCTGAGTGGAATGAGCCTCTGGGTTATATACTATCTCAGGATAGGTCAGGATAGGTGCAACCGCAGAGATGACGTACAATCGTTCCAAACACTAACCCCACACATCCTGTGCCAGACCTTAGGCCCCAAATACAAAGAACTTGTTGTTTTGTTCAGTACTAAGAACTTAGGACATTTGTTGTTACTTAGTTTCCACCTTGAACTAGGGGAGAGAACAATCTCCCCTTAGGAGGAGATGACTGACGCATAGACACTGTGGAGACAAGTGATTGGTTCCCCANTTAGTTTCCACCTTGAACTAGGGGAGAGAACAATCTCCCCTTAGGAGGAGATGACTGACGCATAGACACTGTGGAGACAAGTGATTGGTTCCCCACTACTCACGCCATCCCTTCACATGGTTTGCAATAAATACACATAGTTCACATATGGAAACAATGTTTCCTTCTGACCTCCTTTGCCATGTCCTTGCTGATATTCTGCATAGCAACAGTGACATGTGATAGACAAGCCCGACTTCTCCCTTCTCTGGACCCAAGGTGACTCAGGCCCATTTGAGGGAGGAAGTGCAGCTGCCAACACCAGAGTCCGAAAGGAGACATTCTAATAACAAGAGTTTCAACAGTTCAATCAAATAAGCATATTCAGCAGATAAGACATCTTCATTATTATCTATGTTACTTAGCTAATTCTGATTTCTCCACCACAATAGATCCAGGCTGCCAGAGGGGAGCTGAAGTATGCTGGGCCCATGAACTGTGTGAAGCAGCTGTACAAAGAGAGGGGAATCTACAGAGGCACTGCTCTCACCCTCATGAGAGGTACTTCCTGACAGATTGAATATATATCCTATACCCTTGTCTCTGATATCTAACTCTACTGACTAACTGACTGAATATACAATATATCCTATACCCTTGTCTCTGATATCTAACTCTACTGACTAACTGACTGAATATACAGTATATACTATACCCCTGTCTCTAATATCTAACTTTGCTGACAGACTGATTCACCTTATATCCTATACCCGTCTCTAATATCTAACTCTACTGATTGACTGATTGACTATACATCCTATACCCCTGTCTCTAATATCTAACTTTACTGACTGACTGAATATATATCCTATACCCATCTCTAATATCTAACTCTACTAGCTGACTGATTGACTATATATCATATACCCCTGTCTCTAATATCCAACTCTTTATCTAAAAGCTAGATATGTTTGTTCAGTAGTGATTGTGTTATTAGACAACTGACTTTGTGCCAGTGATTCTGACAGTCCGACTTTGTTTCTCAGACGTGCCAGCCAGTGGGATTATTTCATGACCTATGAATGGTTGAAGCACCTCCTCACACCAGAGGGCAAGAGGTGAGTGAGTGTGTGTTTACTCTGTGTGCGTTTCTGCGTGTGTATGCAAGGGTTGCGGTCAATTTCACTTGAAGTCAGTCATTTCAGGAAGTAATCTGAAATTCCAATTCAATAATTGAAAAAAGGGCATCTACAATGTCTTTAGAAAGTATTCACACCCCTTGACTTTTTCCTCCTTTTGTGTAACAGCCTGAATTTAAAATGAAAAGCTGAAACGTCTTGAGTMAGTAAGTATTTAACCCCTTTGTTATGGCAAACCGAAATAAGTTCAGGAGTAAAAATGTGCTTAACAAGTCACATAATACCTCATCTCTGTACCCCACACATACAATTATCTGTAAGGTCCCTCAGTCGAGCAGTGAATTTCAAACACAGATTCAACCACAAAGATCAGGGAGGTATTCCTATGCCTCGCAAAGAAGGGCACCTATTGGTAGATGGGCAAAAAATAATAATACATTGACTATCTCTTTGAGCATGGAGAAGTTATTAATTACACATTGAATGGTGTATCAATACACCCAGTCACTACAAAGATACAGATGTCCTTCCTAACTCAGTTGCCGGAGAGGAAGGAAACTGCTCAGGGATTTCGCCATGAGGCCAATGGTGACATTAAAACAGTTACAGAGTTTAATGGCTGTGATAGGAGAAAACTGAGGAAGGATCAACAACATTGTAGTTACTCCACAATACTAACCTAATTGACAGAGTGAGAAGAAGGAAGCCTGTACAGAATAAAAACATTCCAAAACATAAATCCTGTTTACAACAAGGCACTTAAGTAATACTGCCAAAGAAATGTAGCAAAGCAATTACATTTTTGTCCTGAACAGAAGTAGGAACCTAATTTATTTTTTCTTTCTGTTTCCACTCCAGAACGGAAAGAGTGGTGTCACGCGCTGCTCATGCAAAATGTTCGTTCAAGAGCTTGTATAGTTATGCTATTAGGTACCGACAGGTCAGGCGAGTTCGCATCAAATAAAGATCTGAACCAGTTCAACCCCCCCAACCCACCCCCCCCCCTCCAAATTACAGGCTTATATCGTTCTTTCTGTCAATTGTTTTACCTGTGAAAACAACATTTTACATTTAGCTAATTAAATTACGTCACCAATCAGTGCGGATAGAGCAGGCAAGCTAGTTGTTTACATGCGTGATGGACAGACAAGTGTAGCCTATGGCTCAAGATGTGACTGAAGTTTTACGGGTGGAGAGAGAGCGAGAGAGGTTGAGGAGCAGGCTTAAAGCACTAGGCAGCTTTGTATGACATGCATTATCTAAATTAGGTAAACAAAATTATACCTAGGAGGAGCGGTTCCGGCGCCGACCGAGATGGCCGCCTCGCTTCGCGTTCCTAGGAAACTATGCAGTATTTAGTTTTTTTATGTGTTATTCCTTACATTGGTACCCCAGGTAATCTTAGGTTTCATTACATACAGTCGGGAGGAACTACTGAATATAAGAGCAACGTCAACTCACCATCGTTACAACCAGGAATATGACTCTCCCGAAGCGGATCCTGTGTTTTGCCTTCCACCAATACAATGTATCTGATCCAGCCGGCGACCCTAACAACGAGCCGTAAAGGGGCAAACGAAGCGGTCTCCTGGTCAGGCTTGGGAGACGGGCACATCGCGCTCCACTCCTAGCATACTACTCGCCATGTCCAGTCTCTTGACAATAAGGTTGATGAAATCCGAGCAAGGGTAACATTCCAGAGAGACATCAGGGATTGTAACGTTCTTTGTTCACGGAAACATGGCTCACTCGAGAGACGCTAACGGAGTCGGTGCAGCCAGCTGGTTTCTTCACGCATCGCGCCGACAGAAACAAACATCTTTCTGGTAAGAAGAGGGGCGGGGGTGTATGCCTTATGATTAACGAGACGTGGTGTGATCATAACAACATACAGGAACTCAAGTCATTCTGTTCACCTGATTTAGAATTCCTCACAATCAAATGTCGACCGCATTATCTACCAAGGGAATTCTCTTCGATTATAATCACAGCCGTATATATTCCCCCCCAAGCAGACACATCGATGGCCCTGAACAAACTTTATCTGACTCTTTGTAAACTGGAAACCACACAACCCTGAGGCTGCATTCATCGTAGCTGGGGATTTTAACAAGGCTAATCTGAAAACAAACCTCCCTAAATTCTATCAGCATATCAATTGTGCTACCAGGGCTGGTAAAACCTTGGATCATTGTTATACTAACTTCCGCGACGCAGATAAGGCCCTCCCCGCCCTCCTTTCGGAAAAGCTGACCACGACTCCATTTTGTTGCTTCCAGCCTACAAACAGAAACTAAAACAGCAAGCTCCCGCGCTCAGGTCTGTTCAACGCTGGTCCGACCAATCTGATTCCACGCTTCAAGCTGCTTCGATCACGTGGATTGGGATTATGTTCCGCATTGCGTCCAACAACAACATTGACGAATACGCTGATTCGGTGAGCGAGTTCATTAGAAAGTGCATTGACGATGTCGTACCCAGCACAACGATTAAAACATTCCAAACCAGAAACCGTGGATTGATGGCAGCATTCGCGTGAAACTGAAGGCGCGAACCACTGCTTTTAACCAGGGCAAGGTGACCAGAAACATGACCGAATACAAACCAGTGTAGCTATTCCCTCCGCAAGGCAATCAAACAAGCCTAAGTCCCAGTTAGAGACAAAGTAGAGTCGCAATTCAACAGCTCAGACATAAGAGGTATGTGGCAGGGTCTACAGTCAATCACGGATTACAAAAAGAAAACCAGCCCCGTCGCGGACCAGGATGTCTTGCTCCACAGACAGACTAAATAACTTTTTGCTCGCTTTGAGGACAATACAGTGCCACTGACACGGCCCGCTAACCAAAACCTGCGGGCTCTCCTTCACTGCAGCCGAGGTGAGTAAAATAATTTAAACGTGTTAACCCTCGCAAGGCTGCAGGCCCAGACGGCATTCCAGCCGCGTCCTCAGAGCATGCGCAGACCAGCTGGCTGGTGTGTTTAAGAACATATTCAATCAATCCTTATCCCAGTCTGCTGTCCCACATGCTTCAAGAGGGCCACCATTGTTCCTGTTCCCAAGAAAAGCTAAGGTAACTGAGCTAAATGACTACCGCCGCCGTAGCAACTCACTTCCGTCATCATGAAGTTGCTTTGAGAGACTAGTCAAGGACCATATCACTCCACCCTACCTGACACCCTAGACCCACTCAATTTGCTTACCGACCCAATAGTCCACAGACGACGCAATCGCAACCACACTGCACACTGCCGCTACCCATCTGGACAAGAGGAATACCTATGTGAGAATGCTGTTCATCGACTACAGCTCAGCATTTAACACCATAGTACCCTCCAAACTCGTCATCAAGCTCGAGACCCTGGGTCTCGACCCCGCCCTGTGCAACTGGGTCCTGGACTTTCCTGACGGGCCGCCCCCAGGTGGTGAGGGTAGGTAACAACATCTCCACCACCCGCTGATCCTCAACACGGGGCCCCACAAGGGTGCATTCTGAGCCCTCTCCTGTACTCCCTGTTCACCCACGACTGCGTGGCCATGCACGCCTCCAACTCAATCATCAAGTTTGCGGACAACACTAACAGTGGTAGGGCTTGATTACCAACAACGACGAGACGAGGGCCTACAGGGAGGAGGTGAGGCCCTCGGAGTGTGGTGTCAGAAATAACCTCACACTCACGTCAACAAAACAAAGGAGATGATTTGTGGACTTCAGGAAAACAGGCAGAGGGAGCACCCCCCTATCCACATCGACGGGAACAGTAGTGGAGAAGGTGGAAAGTTTTAAGTTCCTGCGGTGTACACATCACGGACAAACTGAATTGGTCCACCCACAACAGACAGCGTTGTGAAGAGGCGCAGCACGCGCTCTTCAACCTCAGGAGGCTGAAGAAATTCGGCTTGTCACGCAAAAGCACTCATAAACTCTACAGATGCACAATCAAGAGCATCCCTGTCGGGCTGTATCACCGCCTGGTACGGCAACTGCTCCGCCACAACCGTAAGGCTCTCCAGAGGGTAGTGAGGTCTGCACAACGCATCACCGGGGGCAAACTACCTGCCCTCCAGGACACCTACACACCCGATGTCACAGGAAGGCCATAAAGACATCAAAGGACAACAACCACCGAGCATGATAATTCCAAGATACCAGCCCCTACACTCACACGCCTGCAAGTGATACGGAACCAATAGATCATGACCAAGCCACTGCTGTTCACCGCCACTATCATGCCAGAAGGCGAGGTCAGGTACAGGTGCATCAAAGCAGGGACCGAGAGACTGAAAAACAGCTTCTATCTCAAGGCCATCAGACTGTTAAACAGCCACCACTAACATTTAGTGGCCGCTGCCAACATACTGACTCAACTCCAGCCACTTTAATAATGGGAATTGATGGAAATTATGTAAAAATGTATCACTAGCCACTTTAAACAATGCCACTTAATATAATGTTTACATACCCTACATTACTCATCTCATATGTATATGTATATACTGTACTGTATATCCTCTACTGCATCTTGCCATCTTTATGTAATACATGTATCACTAGCCACTTTAAACTATGTCACTTATGTTTACATACCCTACATTACTCATCTCATATGTATAGACTGTACACTATACCATCTACTGCATCTTGCCTATGGCGTTCTGTACCATCACTCATTCATATATCTGTATGTACATATTCTTTATCCCTTACACTTGTGTGTATAAGGTAGTAGTTGTGGAATTGTTAGGTTAGATTACTTGTTGGTTATTACTGCATTGTCGGAACTAGAAGCACAAGCATTTCGCTACACTCGCATTAACATCTGCTAACCATGTGTATGTGACAAATAAAATTTGATTTGATTTGATTTCTATGAAGGAACTTTGAATATCCTTTGAGCTAGCTAGCTAACCAGCTTGAGCTATCACGCTATCAAGCTTGTGTGTGCAGAGCGGCACCAGAATTAGAAACACGTCTTACCTTTTTGTAGTTAATAAATCCAACTTGAAATGTGATAACTAGGCCTATAGTATCCTTAACTAGCATTGAAAAAGTGAATCCATTCTTTTCTAGCTAATAAAAAATCTCTCTCCCTATCTTCTCACGCTTCTAACGTAGCCTATGCTTTGGAGGGACAGGTGCCTAAACACTCACAAACAATGGCAAAGATTTTCAGCTTTCAGGCAGACACTGGAATACGTTTCTGAGTGAGAGAGTGAGGGCTTTGCATAGGCGCTTTGTTGATCTTTTTTGTGGGACTAGAAAATAAATATAGAAAGTAAAATAACATTTTTACCGGTTTCCATGCTTTTAAAATAACAGCTTTGTTCCGGAACAGTATGGATCACTTTCGTTCCCGATTCCGTTTCTGTTCCTTGAAAATGTTTGCTATTTTCTGGTTTTCGGTTCTGTTCCCTGACCCGGTTCCAACCCCTAGTCCTGAATACAAATTGTTATGTTTGGGGCAAATCCAATACAACACATTACTGAGTCCCACTCTCCACATTTTCAAGCATAGTGGTGGCTGCATCATGTTAATGGTATGCTTATAATTCTTAAGGACTGGGGAGTTTTTCAGGATAAAAAAGAAATGAAATGGAGCTAAGCACAGGCAAAATCCTAGCGAATAACCTGGTTCAGTCAGCTTTCCACCAGACACTGAGAGATGAATTCACCTTTCAGCAGGGCAATAACCTTAAACGCAAGGCCAAATCTACACTGCAGTGGATCAAAATGCTAATAAAGTAAATTGCAATCCTAATTTAACTAAACCAAGAAGACAGTGAATGTTTAACTAAACCAAGAAGACGTGAAGTGGCCGAGTTACAGTTTTGACTTAAATCTGCTTGAAAATCTATGGCAAGACCTGAAAATGGTTATCTAGCAATGATCAACATCCAATTGGACAGAGTTTGAAGATTTTTGAAAAGTATAATGGGAAAATGTTGTGTAATCCATGTGTGGAAAGCTCTTAGATACTTACCAGGAAAGACTCACAGCTGTAATCGCTGCCAAATGTGATTATAACATGTATTGACTCAGGGGGTTGAATACTTATCTAATCAAGATATACAGTGCATTCGGAAAGTACTCAGACCCCTTCACTTTTTCCACATTTTGTTACGTTACAGCCTTATTTCAAAATGGATTAATTAAAACATAATCTACAATCTACACACAATACCTCATAATGACAAAGCAAAAACAGGTATTTAGAAATGTTTGCAAATTTATTACAAATAAAAAACAGAAATAACTTATTTACATAAGTTTTCAGACCCTTTGCTTTGTGTCTACAACTTGATTGGAGTCCACCTGTGGTAAATTCAATTGATTGGACATGATTTGGAATGGCACATACCTGTCTATATAAGGTCCCACAGTTGACAGTACATGTCAGAGAAAAATCCAAGCCATTAGGTCAAAGGAATTGTCCGTAGAACTCTGAGACAGTATTGTGTCTAGGCACAGATCTTGGGAAGAGTACCAAAAAATGTCTGCARCATTGAAGGTTCCCAAGAACACAGCAGACTCCATCATTCTTAAATGGAAGAAGTTTGGAACCACCAAGACTCTTCCTAGAGGTGGCTGCCCGGCTAAACTGGGGCTCCCGAGTGGTACAGCGGTCTAAGGCACTGCATCTCAGTACTAGAGGCGTCACTACTGTCGTGGCAATTTCCTGTATTACCAAATGATGAGAGAGCAAACCACACACCAGTCAGAGTTATACTTAAACTTCACCTTTAATAATCATTAAGCTTTTGCAATAGCATTTGACTTTCAACATTTCAGTATCTCTAATTAAATAGTTGAGAGTGGCCAACATAATGGCAACTGAGATCTTTTATAGCAAAGATCCACCCCCTAGTCGACATGACAAACCACAGATAATAGGAACTGCTTCACAAAGAAAGACTTTTACTTGAGAGAGGAGTATCAAATAGCTAGACAGCATTCGCTATAAATGATCGTTCAGTTTGGTCTCCTAAACAAGGTTCTAATCTCATCCTTGGTACTTCACTGTCTACCAAAACATTACCTCATCCAATGGCATATATCAATTGTCAATCCTAGATACTCCCAAACCTGGACAAACTCACTGAAGACAGTGAGCCTCTTAGGTCAAATACTAGGTCAAGATAAGGGCAACCTCAGAGGGGACATACAATGGTTCCAGACACAGCCATACTCTTTCCCCCAATGAGAAAAGTAGGGAGTGACTGGCGTACAGACATTGTATGAGATAACTAACTGGTTCCCCATTAATAACGCCATCCCTTCACATGGTTTAGGAATAGTTACAGACACATTCCCATAAGAAGACAATGTTCCATTCTGTCCTCCTCCCCGTCTGATATTCTACATAGCACCACATGGTTTAACAGATACATTGACATATGAAGACAAGCCTGACCTCTCCCCTCTCTGGGCCCCAAGTGACTAAGCCCTAGCTGAGAAGTGATAACTGCAACTACCAACCCTATAGATAAAGGGAAAGATTTTAATGACAAGTATCTCACAAGCATATTATGAAAATAAAACATCTTATCTATGTTACCCAACTCATTCTGATTCATCCCCAACACTACAGACCTAGGTTCGATTCCCGGCTGTATCACAACCGGCCGTGATTGGTAGTCCCATAGGGCGGCGCACAATTGGCCCAGCGTCGTCCGGGTTAGTGTTTGGCCAGGGTAGGACGTCATTGTAAATAAGAATTTGTTCTTAACTGCCTTGCCTAGTTAAATAAAGGTTAAATAAAAAATAWAAATAATAATTGRGGTAGAAGGGCCTTGGTCAGGGAGATGACCAAGAGCCCGATGGTCACGCTGACAGAGCTCCAGAGTTCCTCTGTGGAGATGGGAGAACCTTCCAGAAGGACAACCATCTCTGCAGCACTCCACCAATCAGGCCTTTATTGTAGAGTGGCCAGACGGAAGCCACTCCTCAGTAAAAAGCACATGACAGCCCGCTTGGAGTTTGCCAAAAGGACTCTCAGACCATGAGAAACAAGATTCTCTGGTCTGTGTCACACCCTGATCTGTTTWACCTGTCCTTGTTATTGTTTCCACCCCCTCCAGGTGTCGCTTGTTTCCCCAGTGTATTTATCCCTGTGTTTCCTGTCTCTCTGTGCCAGTTCGTCTTGTATGTTCCAAGTCAACCAACGTTTTTTCCAGTTTTCCTGCCTTTGCTATTCTCCTTTTTCTAGTCCTCCCGGTTTTGACCCTTGCCTGTTCTGGACTCTGTATCCGCCTGCCTGACCATTCTGCCTGCCTTGACCTTGAGCCTGTCTGCCACTCTGTACCTCCTGGACTCTGAACTGGTTTTGACCTTTTGCCTGTCCACGACTGTTCTCTTGCCTACTCCTTTTTGGATTATTAAACATCTTAAACTCATACCATCTGCCCCCTGTGTCTGCATCTGGGTCTCGCCTTGTGTCATGATAGTACGAACTGGCCATGACAGACCCAGCAGACTTGGACCAGCTTCGCCAATCTGTCTCCCTGCAGGGAGCCATCATTGGGAGACATGAGGAGCTGTTACAGGACCTTCTGGAAGGGCTTCGTTCTCTGACAGAACGCCACGAACAAGTGTTTAAGGCTACTATGGAGCTAATTAAGGAGTTAACTCACAGGCTGTCTGCCATCCCTGAGAGACTCCAACCTCCCAGTGCATTTTTTCCTTTTAGTGGTTGGTACAGCCTACCCCGGTTCCCCGAGAACCCCGCTTACCTCCTCCGGAGCGATATTCTGGAGATCCTGGTACCTGTTGGGGCTTTCTTTCTCAGTGCTCGGCTTATTTTTGAGCTACAGACATCTTCGTTCCCTTTGGACCGATCGAGATAGCGTATATTATTACGCTAACGTCGGGAAGGGCGCTCTCCTGAGCCACGGCTGTTTTGGGAGCAGCAATCCACCCTTTGTTGTCATCTGGAGGAATTCATGGCGGAGGTGAGGAAAGTTTTCGAGTCTCCGGTATCCGGGAGAGAGGCGGCCAGTAAACTTCTTGATTTACGTCAAAACTCCCGTAGTGTGGCAGACTACTAGGTTGATTTTTGCACGTTGGCCGCCGAGAGTGCCAGGAATCCGGAGTCTCTCTTCGATACCTTTCTACATTATCCGAGGTGGTAAAAGATGAGCTAGCTGCTCGGGAATTGCCAGTGGATCTCGACTCCCTCATCGCCCTAACCATTAAAATTGATGGACGCTTAAGGGAACGCAGGAGTGAGAGGAGGTCTGGCCTCAGGCACACTCGTTCACCCGCTATGGCTCGCTCACCTTCGATGGAATCTGGAAGTTCACGAAGGCAGTTTTCCCGAGAGGATCCGAAGCCACCCGAGCTCCCTCGGGAATTATCAACGACGGGTGAGTTGGATTCTCCTGAGCCTATGCAATTGGGAAGAGCTAGGTTATCGGTTGGGGAACGCTCATGTAGGCTGAATTCCAACTGTTGTCTGTACTTTGGAGGGGCAGGACATTATATAGCTACCTGTCCTGTTAGGAAACACTTGTCTCTGTTGGGTACAAGTACTTTGGTGAGTCAGACTGGGAGTTCCCTAATTCCCATCACCCGCACACCTTTCTTTGTGTTTGTGCTGTGGGGAGACCAATCTAAGTCTCTCCGAGTGCTCATTGACTCTGGGGCTGATGAAAGTTTTATGGATGCTACTATTGCTTCTGAGCTAGGTATTCCCATTCAACTTCTCTCAGCTCCCATGGATGCCAGGGCACTGGATGGCCGCTCAATAGGTGGAGTCACCCATTGTACTGTGCCCATTCAAATACGGATTTCCGGTAACCACAGTGAGACCATACTACAGTTCCTCCTCATTGCATCTCCCCATGTTCCTGTTGTCTTGGGATTTTCCTGGTTCCAAAAACAGAACCCTGTTATTTACTGGACCACAAGCTCCATCATGGTTTGGAGCCCATTTTGCCATTCCCACTGTCTTCAAGCAGCACAGCCTTCTCCCAGACGTCTTCCTCAGGTCGTCAGCAAGGCTTTGTATGTTATTCCCACTGAGTACCATGACCTACTTGAAGTTTTCAATAAGGCACGTGCAACTTCCCTACCCCCGCACCATCCTTTTGTTTGTGCCACTGATCTTCTCCCTGGCACCTCACCACCTCGGGGTCCGCTATATTCTCCACCGCTGGCTGGAGACCAAGGCTATGGAGGAGTACATAGAGGAGTCTCTGGCTACTGGGGCCGTCCATCCGTCTGCATCTCCTGCCGGCGCAGGGTTTTTCTTTGTGGAGAAGAAGGATAAGACCTTACACTCGTGCATTGACTACCGGGGACTGAATGACATTACTGTAAAAAATCGTTACCCCTTACCACTCCTCTCCTCGGCTTTTGAACCTCTCCAGGGGGCCACCTTGTTTTCCAAGTTGGACCTTCGGAATGCCTACAACCTGGTTCGCATACGAGAAGGAGATGAGTGGAAGACAGCCTTTAACACAGCCAGCGGACATTATGAGTATCAGGTCATGCCGTTTGGACTCACCAACGCCCCTGCTGTCTTTCAGGCCCTGGTAACGATGGTCTCCGAGACATGCTCAACCATTTTGTGTTCGTCTACCTTGACGACGTCCTGTTTTTTCCCCGTTCTGCCCAAGAACATGTTCTTCACATCAGGCAGGTGCTTCAGCGCCTCCTGGAGAACCAACTGTTTGTGAAAGCCGAGAAGTGTGAGTTTCACCGCTCTACAATCGCTTTTCTGGGATATGTCATTGCTGAGGGTAATGTCCAGATGGATCCTGGAAAGGCGAAAGCAGTGGTGGATTGGCCACAACTTACGTCCAGATTGCAGTTGCAACATTTCCTAGGATTTGCAAACTTCTACCGCCGTTTCATTCGGGGTTACAGCACCCTGGCGACCCCGCTCTCGGCACTCACTTCTCCCAAAGTACCGTTCAAATGGTCTCCTGCTGTCAACAAAGCCTTTGTGGACCTGAAGCATCGGTTCACAACAGCACCCATCCTCATCCATCCGGACTCGTCGCGTAAATTTGTGGTTGAGGTGGATGCAACTGATGTTGGAGTGGGGGCCATCCTGTCCCAGCGATCTGCCCAGGACCAAAAGCTTCATCCCTGTGCCTTCCTGTCCAATCGTCTCAATTCTGCAGAGAGGAACTACGACATAGGCAACCGAGAACTCCTGGCAGTCAAGATGGCGTTGGAAGAGTGGAGGCACTGGCTGGAAGGAGCAGAACAGCCATTCTTGGTCTGGACCGATCATAAGAATCTGGAATATCTCCGTACAGCCAAGCACCTTAACTCTAGGCAGGCTCGGTGGGCTCTGTTGTTTACCAGATTCAACTTCACTATTTCCTACCGCCCAGGGTACAAAAATGTGAAGCCTGACGCTCTCTCTCGCCTAGACAGTTCCTCTGCTACACCCTCGGTCACAGAAACCATTCTCCCTACCTCATGCCTAGCAGCCACTGTGGATTGGGGTATTGAGACCCTGGTTTGCAAGGCACAACACTCCCAGCCTGGACCTGAAGGGGGTCCTGCCAACCGGCTGTTTGTCCCCAACTCAGTCCGGTCCCGGGTCCTGGAATGGGCTCATTCCTCCAGCCTTCCTTCGACAACGTTTCTGGTGGCCCACAATGGTTCCTGACGTCTCTGTCTTTGTCGCCGCATGCACGGTGTGCGCCCAGAACAAGATTCCATGGCAAGCTCCTTCTGGCCTTCTTCATCCACTACCGGTCCCTCATCGTCCCTGGTCCCATATCTCTCTGGACTTTGTCACTGGGCTTCCCCCATCTGATGGCAACACTGTCATTCTGACAGTGGTGGATCGGTTTTCTAAGGCCGCTCATTTCATCTCTCTCCCTAAACTACCCTCTGCCAAGGAAACGGCCCAGCTGATGGTGCAGCACGTCTTCCGGATCCATGGTCTCCCGGTGGATATGGTTTCCAACCAGGGTCCTCAATTCTCATCTCAGTTTTGGAAGGCGTTATGCACCCTTATTGGGGCATCAGCCAGTCTACCCTCCGGATTCCATCCCCAATCAAACGGCCAGTCGGAGCGAGCTAATCAGGACTTGAAGACCACCTTAAGATGCCTGGTCTCAGCCCCACTACCTGGAGACGGAAACTGGTCTAGTTAGAGTATTAGAGAAGAGCTAGGGCGGCACTTCTCAAGACCAACTCCAGGTATCGTCAACAAGCAGGTTGCCGTCGGACTCCAGCTCCCCGCTACCGAATTGGGCAGAGGGTATGGCTTTCCACATGGGACCTGCCACTTCGGGTGGATTCCCGCAAACTGTCTCCTTAATGTGGATGTAAAGGTGCTGGCGCTAGTGATAGCAAGGCGTCTGGAAGTAGTCTTACAAGGACTCATATCACAGGAACAAACCGGCTTTATAAAGGACATATATTAATTTTTTAACATTCGTACGCTGTTGAACATTATTTATTCTAAACTATTCTCAAACTCCCCTGAGGTGGTAATCTCCCTAGACACAGAGAAGGCATTCGAAAGAATTGAGTGGGAGTACCTATTTGCTGTTCTTAAAAAATTGGGATTTGGGGACAAATTTAGCTCATGGATCCGTCTCTTGTAAACAACTCCCCAGGCCAGTGTCTGTACCAATGACACCCGTTCTGATTATTTTGCCCTGGAACGTGGGACACGCCAAGGCTGCCCACTGTCCCCTTTATTATTCGCCTTCGCCATTGAGCACCTTTCAGTAGCTTTGCGGCATCCTCCTCTTTCCAAGGTGTAACACGGGAAGGAGTTGAACATAGGTTATCATTATATGCAGATGATTTGTTACTCAATGTAAATAACCCTGTAACCTGTTTACCTTCTATCCTTTCTATTCTGGAGAACTTTGGCTCCTTCTCCGGTTACAAGCTGAATCTCCAGAAAAGTGAGTGCTTCCCAATCAATCCAGCAGCGCTACAGCTCCAGCAGACAGACTTGCCCTTTCAGCTTAGCCGCTCTGGTTTCATATACCTTGGAGTGAACGTAACTTGTTCATTACATGCTCTTTTTTCTGCAAACTTTGCTCCCCTTGCACAAATGAAAACTGATTTTCAGAGACAGGGTAGCTTACCACTATCACTTATAGGAATGATTAATGCTGTAAAAATGAACAGTTTACCCAAATTCCTTTATCTATTTCAATCTATCTCATTGTTTTTACCAAAGTGTTTTTTTAAGTCAATCAATCAGGCTGTTACCACATTTATCTGGGGAGGAAAGGTACCCAGAGTCAGTAGATCTTTGCTTATTTGTAAATATAATTTTTTCTAGTTTTCCCAACCTGGCCTCTAAATACTCTTTGCCTCCATCTCACTTTTTCTGTTACCTTCAAATTAGGCATTGTGTCTCCTCCCAATTTTCTGGCTTCCCTGCTCCACCCCCTTGCCAACCGTGGGATGGCATATTATTACTATTACCTCGACAGAAAGCAGTCATTTCTCAGATCTATCTGTGTATTTTGTCATTGGACAAACACTCCACCAACAAAATTAAATCTGCTTGGGAACGGGAAATGGGTGTTGAATTTACGGAGTGGTGGGATGAGGTGATTGATAGAATACGCTCCACTACGTCTTGTGCTCGTCTTGGTCTCAGACAATTTAAGGTTTAACATAGGGTGCCTTTTTCCAAATCCAGATTGTCTGACATATATCCAAATGTAAATGATGAGTGTGATAGATGTCAGATCTCACCATGTGACCTTAGTCACATGTTCATTCACTGCTCTAAACTACAAACTTACTGGGATTCTGTTTTCAAAAATGTATCTGAGGTGCTTGAAATTAACCTGCAGCCTTGTCCCTTGATAGCTGTCTTTGATATTCCAGAAGACTTGTTCTCCTTGGACCCCAAACATGCCGATACTGTTGCTTTTACATCCTTATTAGCTTGACGTAGAATTCTTCTCCAGTGGAAGTCTGCTCAGCCCCCCTCTACTTCTCAATGGCTCAACGATGTAATGTTCTTCCTAAAGCTTGAGAAAATTAAGTATTCTCTTAGGGGTTCCAATGATACATTTGTTAGAAAATGGCAACCATTTATATCATAATTTAATGGCTTGCAGAGGCTCCCCGCTGATGAGATGCTTTAAAATGTCCCAGTAGACATTACATCATAGGTACAGTCATCAATATAATGCTATCCAGTCCAAGCAAGTTTGTCTAAGGTTTACTGATCATTTATTTATTTCTGTTTTTGTATTTTGAATCTGTATTGAGTTGTTTGTATTTTTTTTTCTCCCCCTGCATGCCTGATTATTTATTTGTTGTGAAATTTCTGTAGAATTTTTGTTTTCTAGGACCAAATTGAGGGAGGGTGTGGGATTGGTTACCACGTAGACTTTTCTATCGTTACATCCTATGCACCATATGTGTCTTCAACGGTTCTCTTGCTGCTACTTCCTATACATATAAATGAACACCTTGTGCTTTTACTAGTAGTCCCAGACTACGATAAGCGGTGGTGGACGGAACCCCTAGATAACGTTATATGTCGAAACCTAAGCTCACAAAACTGGTTGGGGTATTCATTCAGGCACACACCTCTTTCACACAACTCTCACATCCACATTCACTTAGTACTATTCCCAAACACACGGTAATCGGTAATCTCCCTTATTACCCCATGTGCATCTTCAACAATTATTTTGTTGTTACTTCCTAGTTACCATATGTATCTTTCACATACATATATAATAACACCACGTGCTATTAGTAGTGGCTGCAGACCACGTAGACACTTCTCTTTGTAAATGCCTACAGACAGCTGTCAGCGGGGCTTTCCATGGTAACGTTATGCCCTCGCTCTAGTCTTTTCATAAGACTAGTGAATAGTCTTCTCCAAAAAGACTATGGGCACATTTTTTGGAATAAATTTTTTTACCCCCTTTTTCTCCCCAATTTAGTGGTATCCAATAGTTACTGTCTTGTCTCAGTACGGGCTCGGGAGAGACAAAGGTCGAGAGCCATGCGTCCTCCGAAACACAACCCAACCAAGCCGCACTGCTTCTTAACACAGCGCGCATCCAACCCGGAAGCCAGGCACACCAATGTGTCGGAGGAAACACCGTACACCTAGCAACCTGGTCAGCGTGGTGTGCACCCGGCCCGCCACAGGAGTAACTAGTGCGCGATGAGACAAGGATATCCCTACCGGCCAAACCCGGTGGTGCGCATGGTGCGTCGCCCCATGGACCTCCCGGTCGCGACCGGCTGCGACAGAGCCTGGGCTTGAACCCAGAGTCTCTGGTGGCACAGCTAGCACTGCGATGCAGTGGCTTAGTCCACTGCGCCACTTGGGAGGCCCAGACTATGGGTACATTTGATGTGTTACTCGCCTTAATTTTACTGGTTGTGTATTTGTTTTTCTTACTGAAATCAGTTACGTCCCTCAATTGTTCGCTGATGATGTGTCTCCTCCTGGGCAGCTCACAGTAAGGGTCTGGGTGGGTCCTCGTCGTCTTTTGGTCAGATGGGAATTTTTCTCACGCTTCATAAAACGCGACACCGGTTTTCCTCACAGACCCCCACTGGAAAGCTATGCAGGCAGAATCAATCATCCTGTTCATTGATGCCAAATTGTCGTGAAAATTCTACACATGGGACACTCAAAGTCAATCTTAAATGAATCATTGTTTATTAACAGCATGCTGGAGAGGTCATAGTCAAACTTAGATGCATAAAGTACCAGTCTGAAGTGAGCTCCCCCGGGGCAGTCCCATTAGTTCTCTTATATACTGACACAGACAAGTTATATTTGCATGATTTAGCTTTTTCATCATTAACGTTTGGTTCATTCATGTGACCGACCAATACTGGTTCATGCATGTGACAGACCAATACCTCACAAAGCTTCTTCTCTCCAAGCTGAGACCTTAAAACTGAGATATCCTTTCGTTCTCAAAACAAGGTTCTGTGCGTACTGCCAAATTGCAGATACTGATAGTGAGGATTCGTTCAATCAGTCACTTGCATGAACACAGAAATTCGTTATTAGAAAAACACAAACATAACATTTTCCATCACAAGCTCCGAAAGTGTACGCCGCTGTATTTCTTGACCAGAGTTCAGATTATGATATTGTTAATGCTGCTATCCTTAGGGCTTAAGAGTTGGTCCCAGAGGCATACAGACAACAGTTCTGTTTGATCGGCAGTATTTGGTTTTCTTGCTGGGGAACGTAACACTCTCAACACACAGTCATAAATGGTACTCATACATGCTACGTCCACCATACTCATCACTTAGCCTCATGCTACCCGATAATTACAGCATATCATACACTGAATATACAATATGTTTTAGTGCACAAAGCATTGATACCTGCACTACTTGCACTTTACATGCATTATACACTCATCTATTGCCTGTAAAACACTTTCATAAAGTCTTTATTACAATATCATTTATGTTTATCTCTCTCCTCTTAGGCCTGTTTCCTTGGGTTTGAAATGGCTATGAAGTTCCTGAACTGGGCAGCACCCGTCCTGTGATCCCTGTCCATGGCTCAGATCCCAGAGACACAACTCACTAACACAGTGGAGTACCCATGGTCACAGTCAAAACTCAAAGTACTTGCAGTACTTGCATACAATATACTCTCACAAAGAGATACACATTGGAAGTCTGACTGGCATACAGACTGAAAGCTGCACATATTGTAGAGAAAGACAGACACAGGGGAGAAACACGCATACACACACACATGAATGTTCTGACTCCTTGGGGTTTTACTTGCGTTTGTTTGTTAGTGGGGTTTTTTAAGTTAGAAAATGAGTGAATTGAACATGTGCCTTAACTTTACTGACTCTGAGTGAGTCTGTATATCAGAGAATAGGTGCATTTTCACAGGTTGCATGTGTGTGTGTGTGTGTGTGTGTGTGTGTGTGTGTGTGTGTGTGTGTGTGTGTGTGTGTGTGTGTGTGTGGTGTGTGTGTGTGTTGTGTGTGTGTGTGTGTGGGTGTGTGTGTGTGTGTGTGTGTGTGTGTGTGTGTGTGTGTGTGTGTGTGTGTGGTGTGTGTGTGTGTGTGTGTGTGTGTGTGTGTGTGTGTGTGTGTGTGTTCAAACACAAAAATCATTAGTCATTGCGGATGTTGACTGTCACAACATGTAGAGGGCATTGTCTCATGTCTGTAAGTGTCATCATGTAGCTATGTAAATAAATACAATTAAATATGAAATCATGATCTATCCCAGTTTCCAAGTAAAACCTCCTATTACATTTTTTAATTTGACATTTTATTTCACCTTTATTTAACCAGGTAGGCTAGTTGAGAACAAGTTCTCATTTACAACTGCGACCTGGCCAAGATAAAGCACAGCAGATTGACACATACAACAACACAGAGTTACACATGGAGTAAAACAAACATACAGTCAATAATACAGTAGAAAAAAGAAAAAAAGTCTATATACAGTGTGTGCAAATGAGGTAAGATAAGGGAGTTAAGGCAATAAATAGGCCATGGTGGCGAAGTAATTACAACATAGCAATTAAACACTGGAATGATAGATGTGCAGAAGATGACTGTGCAAGTAGAAATACTGGGGTGCAAAGGAACAAGATAAATAAATAAATACAGTATGGGGATGGGGTAGTTGGATGGGCTGTTTACAGATGGGCTATGTACAGGTGCTGTGATCTGTGAGCTGCTCTGACAGCTGGTGCTTAAAGCTAGTGAGGGAGATATGAGTCTCCAGCTTCAGTGATTTTTGCAGTTTGTTCCAGTCATTGGCAGCAGAGAACTGGAAGGAAAGGCGGCCAAAGGGGGAAATGGCTTTGGTGGTGACCAGTGAGATATACCTGCTGGAGCGCGTGCTACAGGTGGGTGCTGCTATGGTGACCAATGAGCTGAGAAAAGGCGGGGCTATACCTAGCAAAGACTTGTAGATGACCTGGAGCCAGTGGGTTTGGCGACGGATATGAAGCGAGGGCCAGCCAACGAGAGCATACAGGTCGCAGTGGTGGGTAGTATATTGGGCTTTGGTGACAAAACAGATGGCACTGTGATAGACTGCATCCAATTTGTTGAGTAGAGTGATGGAGGCTATTTTATAAATGACATCACCGAAGTCGAGGATTGGTAGGGTGGTCAGTTTTACGAGGGTATGTTTGGCAGCATGAGTGAAGGATGCTTTGTTGCGAAATAGGAAGCCGATTCTAGATTTAATTTTGGATTGGAGATGCTTCATGTGAGTCTGGAAGGAGAGTTTACAGTCTAACCAGACACCTAGGTATTTGTAGTTGTCCACGTGTTCTAAGTCAGAACCGTCCAGAGTAGTGATGCTGGACAGGCAGGCAGGTGCGGGCAGTGATCGGTTGAAGAGCATGCATTTAAGAGCAGTTGGAGGCCACGGAAGGAGAATTGTATGGCATTGAAGCTCGTCTGGAGGTTAGTTAACAGTGTCCAAAAAAGGGCCGGAAGTTTACAGAATGGTGTCGTCTGCGTAGAGGTGGATCAGAGAATCACCAGCAGCAAGAGCGACATCATTGATGTATACAGAGAAGAGAGTCGGCCTGAGAATTGAACCCTGTGGCACCCCCATAGAGACTGCCAGAGGTCCGGACAACAGGCCCTCCGACTACTATCAGAGAAGTAGTTGGTGAACCAGGCGAGGCAGTCATTTGAGAAACTAAGGCTGTTGAGTCTACCAATAAGAATGTGGTGATTGACAGAGTCGAAAGCCTTGGCCAGGTCGATGAATACGGCTGCACAGTAATGTCTCTTATCGATGAAGGTTATGATATTGTTTAGGACCTTGAGTGTGGCTGAGGTGCACCCATGACCAGTTCTGCATAGCGGAGAAGGTACGGTGGGATTCGAAATAGTTGGTAGTCTGTTTGTTAACTTGGCTTTCAAAGACCTTAGAAAGGCAGAGTAGGATAGATATAGGTCTGTAGCAGTTTGGGTCTAGAGTGTCTCCCCCTTTGAAGAGGGGGATGACCGAGGCAGCTTTCCAATCTTTGGGAATCTCAGACAATACGAAAGAGAGGTTGAACAGGCTAGTAATAGGGGTTGCAACAATTTCGGCAGATAATTTTAGAAAGAGAGGGTCCAGATTGTCTAGCATATGTACATGCTGTGTGGCTCACATTAGGCTGTTGTGTCTTTTGAAAGTGACATCAAATATGCATGTCGGTTGGACAGGTCCATAGTAATACTGTATACTAGAAAATAGTTGATAAAGCTCCCCTTCCCAGAAATGAATGACTGTAATAGCCTACTTCAGACCACAGATAGAGCATCTTGCATCAACGTCCGATACACAATTGGCCTAGGTTAGACTGGCATGAACTACATTTGATCTGAAAGTTTTGACAACCTAGTATACCCGGTCAATACTTTCCGATGCACTGCTTCTGGTCTAAATGGGGAAACCGGTAGCCCTGTCAATGAACCAGTCGACGCGGACGGGGGTGGGGTAAAGGTTGGTGGGTTTCGCCAGGGGGGCAGAACCGCGCTGTGTGCATTTATCAAAGTAGGCCATGCATTATGTCAGACATTAACTCCTCTTCAAAAGGCTACAATGCAAGGAGGTCGGTAGATTGGTTAAAATGTATTTGTTTGATAGCTGTCATTGGTAGATTTTAGTAAATGTATTTGTTTGACATTTAACCTACTTTGATATTTGCCATGGCTGCTGATCATTGATCTGGCTCTCTTTATCCTCACAAAGTCTTGGCAACATTGGGGGATGGATGCATTTGATATTGGACAGACATTGAAGGTTATATTCAAATGCTATTGTATTTTTAATACTCAGGCTATTTAGCAGTCCCTGGTCTTGGAAATTCTTGATTAGTACAGAGTTCTATTATTTTCTTAGGCCTATTGCTATGGATTAGACAGATAGTTTCATTCAAAATTGTATTTTTAAACTTGTTAAAGATAATTTATAGGCTCGGCCTATCATAGTTCTGTGATGAGCATCGAGATACCTGCTGGCTTGACGGATTTGCTGCAAGGATACACTGTGGAGGTACTACGGCGCCGACCGCCAGATTTGGTTGAATTCGCAATCCAATATTTCACGCGTCTACAAGACAGCCGAAAACACGACAGACATGTCAAAGAAAGCCTAGCCGATTCTACACGGGAAGGGGTGGCTTTTGATAGTATTTCAGTTGAATCAAATGAAGATGAAGACTCTGATGATGCCTATAGTGAGTGACATTTTTAATCTCTATTTGGCCACTATTTTTGCAATATTCTTCATGATTTGATTATTAAATCTATTTTAAAAGATTTTCTCATCTGTATTTGTATTATAACCTTTTTACTCTAAATTATAATAACTTATTTTACTCTCACATAATAGGCTACACAAGCGCACAGAATGCATAAGGGACCATTATCTCATGGTATTATGAAGCCATTTTTTAAGTCAACTGCACACCAGTTGAATGGGTTCTCATCAAAGTAACGTGAGGGCCT
The DNA here is from genome assembly GCF_002910315.2 of Salvelinus sp. IW2-2015. Classification (NCBI taxonomy): domain Eukaryota; kingdom Metazoa; phylum Chordata; class Actinopteri; order Salmoniformes; family Salmonidae; genus Salvelinus; species Salvelinus sp. IW2-2015. The sequence continues at coordinate 40,118,845 of NC_036851.1, read as the reverse complement.
GTGTAGTCAGGATTTTCTATTTCATTGCCAGAGGTTATCAGATTATAGGACTGCGGTGTTTTAGCCTACTGAATAGCTATTTGTCCTGAATTATTTCATAATTATTCAGTAGTCTATTTCTAACAAAATAATACAAGTTTGTTTGTGGGTTTCTTTGCCTCTTGATAAATCGGTTTCTGTGCCCTGACAAAAAGTCATGACAGAAAATAAGAGGGAAGAATCTGGTATGGCAGTAGGGGGATGGTCATGCACTGTAAGCTAAAGTGTGTCAATGGATCCATCAGAACAACTAATATTGATGTTCAGTGGGAGCAACTTAATTTCTAGTGCTGAAACATTTCTCTGTCTCGATAGTGCCCCCCTCCAACCCTAATAAATACAGTCGCAGAGCATCTGGTGAGTGTCATCCTTTGGTTTTGCATCCATTATATGCTGTGTATGAAGAATATTATTTCAGTCTCACTTCTGTGTTAGTTACAACATTCCCTTTGAGTGTATTTGTTTGTCCCCAGTGTGTGTCACAGTCATTTTGCTCCCCCAGTCTGTGCAGAGGCCTATAACCCAGATGATGATGAGGATGAGGACTTTGAGCCGCGGGTGGTACACTCCAAATCAGACGAGCAGCGTCGCAGACTCCAGGACGCCTGCCGAGACATTCTACTGTTCAAAACTCTCGACCAGGTAAAGTATTGTATGTAGTCCTGTAAGGGAGTGCGTAACTGGTGTCAGGGAAGTCAGGCGCAGGAGAGCAAAACTGGATAATCAACGGAGCAGTTTTATTCATAAACCCACCGGTAACCAGAACCACAAACAAATGGGTACAAAATCCGTCGCACACCAGAGAAAATGTGCACATGCACATGCACTTACAATAAACAATTCCACACAAAGACATGGGGGGAACAGAGGGTTAAATACACAACATGTGATGAGAGAAATTGAGACCCGTTGTGTGAGAAGACAAGACAAAACAAATGGAAACTGAAAAGTGGATCGATGATGGCTAGAAGACTGGCGACGCCGACCGCCGAGCACCACCCGAACAAGGAGAGGAACCGACTTCAATGGAAGTCGTGACAGTACCCTCCCCCCCCCCTTGACGCGCGGCTACAGCACGCGCCGACACCGGCCTCGGGGACGACCCGGAGGGCGAGGCGCAGGGCGATCCGGACGGAGACGGTGGAACTCCTGCAGCATTGAAGGGTCCAACACGTCCTCGACCGGAACCCAGCACCTCTCCTCCGGACCGTACCCCTCCCACTCCACGAGGTACTGAAGGCCTCTCGCCCGACGCCTCGAAATCCAGTATGGAGCGAACGTAGTACGCCGGGGCCCCCTCGATGTGCAGAGGGGGCGGAGGAACCTCCCGCACCTCAGACTCCTGGAGCGGACCAGCCACCACCGGCCTGAGGAGAGACACATGGAACGAGTGGTTAATACGGTAATCGGGGGGAAGCTGTAACGTGTAACAAACCTTGTTCACTCTCCTCAGGACTTTAAATGGCCCCACAAACCGCGGGCCTAGCTTCCGGCAGGGCAGGCGGAGGGGCAGGTTTCGGGTCGAGAGCCAGACCCGGTCCCCCGGTGCGAACACCGGGGCCTCACTGCGGTGACGGTCTGCGCTGTTTTTCTGGCGTAGCACGCCCCGCTGAAGGTGAACACGGGCAGCTTCCCATGTCTCCTCCGTGCGCCTGAACCAGTCGTCCACTGCAGGAGCCTCGGTCTGACTCTGATGCCAAGGCGCCAGAACCGGCTGGTACCCCAGTATGCACTAGAAGGGGGTGAGGTTAGTGGAGGAGTGGCGGAGCGAGTTCTGTGCCTTTTCGGCCCAGGGCAGGAACGCCGCCCAATCCCCTGGCCGGTCCTGGCAATAAGACCGCAGAAACCTGCCCACATCCTGGTTTACTCTCTTAACCTGCCCATTACTCTCGAGGCGACCAAGCACCCTGCGCACCAGGGACACATGCTCGACGCGTGTAGTGGAGTATATCAGAATGTCAACAATATACACCACTACACCCTGCCCGTGCAGGTCCCTCAAAATCTCATCTACAAAGGCTTGGAAGATTGATGGCGCATTCATCAACCCGTACGGCATGACGAGGTACTCATAGTGCCCTGAGGTGGTACTGAAAGCCGTCTTCCACTTGTCTCCCTCCCGGATACGCATAAGGTTGTAAGCGCTCCTGAGATCTAGTTTGGTGAAGAAGCGTGCCCCGTGCATTGACTCAATCGCTGTGGCTATGAGCGGTAGCAGGTAACTATACCTCACAGTGATCTGGTTCGGGCCACGATAGTCAATACACGGGCGCAGACCCCCCTCCTTCTTCTTCACAAAAAATAAACTCGAGGAGGCACGTGAAGTAGAGGACCGAATGAACCCCTGACGCAGGGATTCAGTGACATGTGTTTCCATAGCCACCGTCTCCGCCTGTGACGGGATACATGTGACTCCTGGGAAGTGCGGCGTCTACCAGGAGATTTATCGCACAATCCCCCCGACGATGAGGTGGTAATTGAGTCGCCCTCTTTTTGGAGAAGGCGAGAGCCAAGTCGGAATATTCGGGAGGAATGCACACGGTGGAGACCTGGTCTGGACTTTCCACCGTGGTAGCACCAACGGAAACCCATAAACATCTCCCCGAGCACTCTCGCGACCAATGAGGAAGAGACTAATTCTCTCCTTGTGACCCCCCTGCGTCACCATGCCCAGAGGAGCGGTGGCCTCCCTAATCAACCCTGACCCTAATGGTCAACTATCTAAGGTGTGAACGGGGAAGGGCACAGCCACGGGAACAATGGGGATCCCTAAACTATGGGCGAACGATCTATCTATAAAATTCCCAGCCGTGCCTGAATCGACGAGCGCCTTATGCTGGGAATGTGGGGAAAACTCAGAAAAATTAACATACAAAAACATATGTGCAACAGAGGGCTCTGGGTGAGAATGGTGCCGGCTCACCTGGGGTGACGCCAGAGCGCCCTGCCTGTTGCCTCGATCCCCAGAGGAACCAACCCGGCACCGACCGGCAGTGTGACCTCTGCGGCCACAGATGGTGCACGAGCTGGAACCTCCTCCGGTCTCCCTGCTCACCGCACCTCCCAGCTCCATGGGTATCGGAGAGGTGGTGGGGGGGATGGAACCGACAGACCCCGATCTGGACGTCCGCAGGTAGTCAGCAGGTTATCCAGCCGGATGGACAGGTCCACCAGCTGGTCGAAGGTGAGGGTGGTGTCTCTGCAGGCCAACTCCCGACGGACGTCCTCGCGCAAACTGCAACGATAATAGTCGATCAGGGCCCTGTCGTTCCATCCCGCGCCGGCAGCCAGAGTTCGAAACCCCAGGGCGAACTCCTGGGCGCTCCTCGTCCCCTGCCTCAGATGGAAGATGCGGCGTTGGACGCCGCTCTACCTTCGGGCGGGTGGTCGAAGACTGCCTCGAAACTCCTCGAAATGGTCCAACGCCGCATCTCCCTCTCCCCACATGGCGTTGGCCCACTCCAGGGCTTTCCCAGAGAGGCACGAGACGAGGGCGGACACCCTCTCACGGCCCGAAGGAGCCGGGTGGACGGTTGCCAGGTATAGGTCGAGCTGCAACAGGAACCCCTGGCAGCCTGCAGCAGTCCCGTCGTATGCCCGGGGAAGGGCGAGACAAATCCCACTGGGACCAGGAGAAGGGGGGGGGGGGCGAGTAGTGTAGACCCCGGTTGTGCTGGTGGAGGCGCTGGAAGAACTCCCTGTCTCTCCCAGCGGTCCATTGTTTGGACAACGCGGTCCATGGCGGTGCCAAGATGGTGGAGCATCGCCGCGTGCTCCCGGACGCGCTCCTCCAACTCTATACCAGGGGCACCTGCTCCTGCTGACTCCATTAGCGGTGCGGAATTCTGTAAGGGAGTGCGTAACTGGTGGCAGGGAAGTCAGGCGCAGGAGAGCAAAACTGGATAATCAACGGAGCAGTTTTATTCATAAACCCACCGGTAACCAGAACCACAAACAAATGGGTACAAAACCCGTCGCTCACCAGAGAAAACATGCACATGCACTTACAATAAACAATTCCGCACAAAGACATAGGGGGAACAGAGGGTTAAATACACAGCATGTAATGAGGGAAATTGAGACCAGGTGTGTGGGAAGTCAAGACAAAACAAATGGAAAATGAAAAGTGGATCGATGATGGCTAGAAGACCGGCGACGCCGACCGCCGAGCGTCGCCCGAACAAGGAGAGGAACCGACTTCGACGGAAGTCGTGACAAGTCCTTGTAAGCCACTGAGAGTAATTCATTCTAAGTCAGTGAGAGTAACTTGTAAGTTAAAAGTAATAGCACTTACTCTTTTATCTTTTGTTCGGTTATGAACTAAACAAGCCACCTCTCAATAGAGACAATACACAGTAGAGATTGTATAGATTCATTTGTGTGATACTTGCTGGGTGTCCCAGTTTAGTATACAAACACACACACATGGTCCTCTTCTAATGTGTGACTGTTGTTTCTCTCCTTCAGGAGCAGTTCTCAGAGGTTCTGGATGGCATGTTTGAGGTGTTGGTCAAACCACAGGAGCACATCATAAACCAGGGGGAGGATGGAGACAACTTCTATGTCATAGAGCGGTGTGTGTGTGTGTGTGTGTGTGTGTGTGTGCGTGTGCGTGTGCGTGCGCGTGCGTGTGCGTGTGCGTGCGTGCGCACGCGTGTGTGTGTGTGTGTTGAATCTATCATTTTGTTCTGTTTGAGGAGCATTAGGCCTAATCATGTGAATGTGATGTTCTCTGATTCCTCTGGTGTCCTGTGTACCTCTCTCTCTGTCTGCTGTAGGGGTGTGTATGACATTATTGTGCTGATTGATGGAGTTGGAAAGTGTGTGGGAAAGTATGACAATAAGGGCAGTTTCGGGGAGCTGGCTCTCATGTACAACACCCCGCGCGCTGCCACTATCATGGCCACCCAGGAGGGGGCACTGTGGGGACTGGTGAGTCACAGTAGTGTGTGTGTGTGTGTTTAATGTGTATCTATGAGAGATGAGTTGTAACCTTTATGTGAATGTTTTAGGATCGGACCACATTCCATAGACTCATAGTGAAGAACAATGCCAAGAAGAGGAAGATGTACGAAGCTTTCATTGAGTGTGTACCCGTTCTAAAGTCTCTCGAGGTGTGTGAATGTCTGTTTTATTTGACCACAGAATCGTTTTTGTGTCCTTTACAATCAAAAGTGTACTGTGTATTCAAAGTACAACATAAGAGAAGGTACATGAGAGGCTCACATTGTAAACAATCCACACTCAGAATGCATGTAAAGATCGATGTATACTTTTATCACACCTTCATCTTCTGTCCTCGTCTTGCTTTTCCTCAGCTCTCTGAGAGGATGAAGATTGTTGATGTCGTGGGAATGAGAGCGTTCAAAGATGAGGAGTGCATCATAACACAGGTATTATGGCTTTTTATTGTACAGTTCATCTAAGATTATTCTTTACTTTGAAACACTGCTTCTTCTACTGCTTTTCTACACTTTTAGGGGGAGAAGGCAGATTGTTTCTACATCGTGGAGTCGGGCCAGGTGAAGATCATGATAATAAGCAAAGTAGGTGTACATGTTTTGCTCTTCACTTGGGTGTGTGTTAGACCTACTCTATAAATAATGACTTTGCTGTGGGTACCTGCGGCAAGGAACTGACTGTACTGAATGTATGCCTCTAGCGTCATTGGAATGTGGTACAACACTCAGCTGTATGTCTCCCTACCTAGACTAAAGCAGGACAGCTGGACAATGCAGAGGTGGAGATTGCACGCTGCTCTAGAGGCCAATACTTCGGAGAGCTGGCTCTGGTCACCAACAAACCACGTGCAGCATCCGTCTATGCTGTAGGGGACACCAAGTGCTTGGGTACGTTGTACACACATACAGTGAGCTCCAAAAGTGAGCTCCAAAAGTATTGGTACAGTGACACATTGTTTGTTGTTTTGTTTCTATACTCCAGCATTTTGGATTTGAAATGATACAATGACTATGGGTTTAAAGTGCAGACTGTCAGATTTAATTTGAAGGTATTTTCATCCATATCAGAAGAACCGTCTATAAATAACAGCACTTTTTGTACATAGTCCTCCCCATTTTAGGGCACTAAAAGTACTGGGACAAATTAACTTATATGTGTATTAAAGTAGTCAAAAGTTTTGAATTTGGTCCCATATTCCTAGCATGCAATGAAGCTCGTGACTCTACAAACTTGTTGGATGCAAGTTTTGGTTGTGTTTCAGATTATTTTGTGCCTAATAGAAATGAATGGAAAATAATGTATTGTGTCATTTTAGAGTCACTTTTATTGTAAATAACAATAAAATATGTTTCTAAACACTGCTACATTCATGTGGATGTTACCATGATTGCGGATAATCCTGAGCGAATCGTGAATAATGATGAGTTAGAAAGTTACAGACGCACAAATATCATACCCCCAAAACATGCTAACCTCTCACCATTACAATAACTGTCTCTCTGTCTCTAAAGCAGTCAGAAATGAATAGATCAGGGAGTGTATTCAAACAGGGGGGAATTCCCTTTTAATGTACTTCTCTCTTCATGCGTACTCTGTATTCTGACCTTGAATTTAAGCATGAGAATAGCATGCTATTCACCCGCTATTCGTTCGGGGTGAAGATCTAAGAAATTAAGGTGTGACGTAAGTGTGTTTACAGATACGCCATATTCTGACCTTGACTTAATTTCCTCATAATTCCACCACCTTTACGCGTGAGTAAACCATGAATACGGTTAAGCAAACCTGCCAGTTCCAAGTGGAAAAAGCATCTACTTTCTTTTTTTCTGCAATTGTTTTAGATGATTTTTCCTTATAATCCCTAGAGACGAATGTGAAACCAGTCATATGGAASCAAACTGAAAATCATATCAACATTACATGTATTGCGGACCCTTTTACACAGTGAAGTAGGCTATAAATAGCTGTGCCATTATTCCGAAGCGCACGCGAGCAGTGTGGTCAGCCTATAACATGCTGACCGGACTCGACACGTCGCGTGCACGTTGCAAAATAAATTTAGGAATATATGTTATTCAATTATTGCACCCACACTGCTCGCACGCGCCAACGAGCGTCTGCATTGCCAAAGGCTAAAATAGAAGTCATTCCTATTTCTGACGCAGATCGCGCTGCAAGTCCTGCCTTCACCATATAAGTTCAAAGATGAAAAAGCCTGGAAGAAGAAGAGATGACTAGAAATGATTCGGTTGACCGTTTTATGTGTGGATTAATTGTCGGAGTAGCGGACCTTGTGCATTTCAAGTAAAATAACAACTCAATGTTAATATCCCAGGACAAATTAGCTAGCAACAGCAAGCTAGTTAAATAGGACAAATTAGCTAGCAAGTGCAAGCTAACTAGCTAAATTGCCATACATGTTTAATGCTTTCGACCTGTCCCCAAATTAATTTAATTGGTTCAGAGTTTGTTTTGATATTTTAACCTGCGTGTCGTGATCGTGTTTGGGGGGGGGTACAAAATATATACAGTGGGGAGAACAAGTATTTGATACACTGACAATTTTGCAGGTTTTCCTACTTACAAAGCATGTAGAGGTCTGTAATTTTTTATCATAGGTACACTTCAACTGAGAGACGGAATCTAAAACAAAAATCCAGAAAATCACATTGTATGATTTTTAAGTAATTCATTTGCATTTTATTGAATGACATAAGTATTTGATCACCTACCAACCAGTAAGAATTCTGGCTCTCACAGACCTGTTAGTTTTTCTTTAAGAAGCCCTCCTGTTCTCCACTCATTACCTGTATTAACTGCACCTGTTTGAACTCGTTACCTGTATAAAAGACACCTGTCCACACACTCAATCAAACAGACTCCAACCTCTCCACAATGGCCAAGACCAGAGAGCTGTGGTAAAATTGTAGACCTGCAAAAGGCTGGGATGGGCTACAGGACAATAGGCAAGCAGCTTGGTGAGAAGGCAACAACTGTTGGCGAATTATTAGAAAATGGAAGAAGTTCAAGATGACGGTCAATCACCCTCGGTCTGGGGCTCCATGCAAGATCTCACCTCGTGGGGCATCAATGATCATGAGGAAGGTGAGGGATCAGCCCAGAACTACACGGCAGGACCTGGTCAATGACCTGAAGAGAGCTGGGACACAGTCTCAAGAAAAGCATTAGTAACACACTAAGCCGTCATGGATTAAAATCCTGCAGCGCGGGCAAAGTCCCCTGCTCAAGCCAGCGCATGTCCAGGCCCGTCTGAAGTTTGCCAATGACCATCTGGATGATCCAGAGGAGGAATGGGAGAAGGTAATGTGGTCTGATGAAGAAAAATAGAGCTTTTTGGTCTAAACTCCACCTGCCGTGTTTGGAGGAAGAAGAAGGATGAGTACAACCCCAAGAACACCATCCCAACCGTGAAGCATGGAGGTAGAAACATCATTCTTTGGGGATGCTTTTCTGCAAAGGGGACAGGACGTCTGCACCGTATTAAGGGGAGGATGGATGGGGCCATGTATCGCGAGATTTTGGCCAACAACCTCCTTCCCTCAGTAAGAGCATTGAAGATGGTCGTGGCTGGGTCTTCCAGCATGACAACGACCCGAAAACACAGCCAGGGCAACTAAGGAGTGGCTCCGTAAGAAGCATCTCAAGGTCCTGGAGTGGCCTAGCCAGTCTCCAGACCTGAATCCAATAGAAAATCTTTGGAGGGAGCTGAAAGTCCGTATTACCCAGTGACAGCCCCGAAATCTGAAGGATCTGGAGATGGTCTGTATGGAGGAGTGGGCCAAAATCCCTGCTGCAGTGTGTGCAAACCTGGTCAAGAACTACAGGAGAACGTAGTTCTGTATAATTGCAAACAAAGGTTTCTGTACCAAATATTAAGTTCTGCTTTTCTGATGTATCAAATGTCATGCAATAAAATGCAAATTAATTACTTAAAAATCATACAATGTTATTTTCTGGATTTTTGTTTTAGATGCCGTCTCTCACAGTTGAAGTGTACCTATGATAAAAATTACAGACCTCTACATGCTTTGTAAGTAGGAAAACCTGCAAAATCGTCAGTGTATCAAATACTTGTTCTCCCCACTGTATATGCACGATGTCGCACGCGCGCAGCCGGTTTTGGGTTTTGTGTAAATGTCTAACATGCTGACCAGACAGCTCACACGCGTGCTTCCGCGTGCGCCATCGCTCGCATGTTGATTTTGTCCACCCACACCAGAAGCGATCAGGACATGCTGGTTGAAATATCAAAACGAACTTTGAACCAACTATATTAATTTGGGAACATGTCGAAAAGCATTAAACATTTATGGCAATTTAGCTAGCTTTCTTGCTGTTGCTAGCTAATTTGTCCTGGGATATAAACATTGGGTTGTTATTTTACCTGAAATGCACAAGTTCCTCTACTCCGACAATTAATCAGATAAAAGGGTAAACCAAGTTCGTTTCTAGTTATCTCTCCTCCTTCAGGCTTCTTCTTCTTTGGACTTTATATGGCGGTTGGCAACCAACTTTAAGGTACATTACCACCACCAACTGAACTGGAGGGTGGACCTCAGTTCATCTTTCAATCACCCACGTGGTTATATGCTCCTTAAAAACCAATGAGGAGATGAGAGAGGTGGGACTTGCAGCGCATCAAGTGTCACAAATAGAACCAAGTTCTATTTTAGCACCTGGCAACGCAAACGCTCATTGACGCTCGCGAGCATTGTGGGTACAATGATTGAATAACATGTATGTGTACATTTATTTTGCAACGTGAGCGGTGTGATCAGCATGTAAGACGTTGGGGGGCTAACATATTGTTTTAAGTTAGTCATACCATGGATCATTTAGCTAGTCAAAAAGACAGTCAAAAAGCAAATCTTAAGGAATAAGGTTTTGAAGTCTGTCCAATATCTAGGAGATACAAGAAAGCTCAGGAAATATTTGTGTTTGTTTGGCACATATTTAACCCCTTATTTTTATTGGCACAAAACTATTTCCATACTTCTATTAATTTGTGTGGGCAACCTTCAGACGAGTCCTGTGAAACTTGTGGAGTCGTAGAGCAAAACGGTGGCTAATATTTAAGACATTCGAAGGTGCCCATCTCTGGAAGTTAAAAGGCCGTACAATTTAAATTCTGCATAATGGCACAGCATTTCATAAACTTTACTGTGGGAAAGTTGATATGTTGATATGCTTCAGTTTGCTGCCAATATGACTGGTTTCACATTTGTCTCCAGTGATTTTAAGGTAAAATAAAGGCTATCTAAAAAGTGTCATTTATATTTGCAATTCTGTTATCCAAACAGATTACTCATTTACCTAGCTCTTATCAAATTGTAAATTACAGTGCATGGAGAATGCTGTTATTTCTATTGGAAAAAAATAAAGTAGATGCTTTTTCCACATGAAACAGGTAGGTTGGTGAGACCTTAATAGGTTCCTCGCGTGTAAAGGTGGTGGAATTATGAGGGTATTAAGTCAAGGTCAGAATACGGTGTATCTGTAGACACGCCTCCGCCACACCTTCATTTATTCAATCTCCACCCAAAACGAATTGCAGGCAAATAGCATGCTATTCTCATGAAATTCAAGGTCAGAATACGAATAGAGAGAAAAGTACATAAAAAGGGATTTACGCACGCTTAACTGAGGTCAGAATGAATAAAGGCCCAGCAGATCAGTTTGGGTCTGTTTAGCTTTATCGGCTTTTTATTGTTTGACTTGACTTGCACTCCCTCCTTTTTTCTCTCTCTTTCCTCCTACACCCCCACCCCCCAGTAATAGATATTCAGGCGTTTGAGCGTTTGCTGGGTTCCTGTAAGGAGATTATGAAGAGGAACATTTCCCAATACGAGAACCAGCTGGTAGCTCTGTTTGGTTCTAGTGTAGATTTGAAACATTAAAGTATAATTGTAAGAAACAGCACACTAACACAATCCCACAGAGTGCTTCCTAAACACATACTAGCTTTACATACTTACACATATTTGTTGACATTTAATTGTACAATCTACTGGACCTGATTTAATAATTGATATCAACGTTACAATGTGAACTGTCTCAAATTACTTTGATCATTTTGTTTATATGTAGTATTTTCCTTTTTTGACTATTGTTGTGGAAGTATCTGTATTGTTCACCGTGTTGGCTTGGTAATTTTTCATGCATGTTAGCCCAATTTATTGATAAATCTAGCCCAATAGCTTCCACACAAACAGATGCAGTTTTTGTACTGAAATTGCCTTGAGGTCAAAGGTCCATCAATCAAATATTAATATGTCCTTTGCTTTGATATGGAAATACTTTTCATCTGCAGATGGGGAGATTTCATAAATGTAATCCCTGGTCAAAATGTTGTCAATAAAGTAAATGGAAGTTGGTATTTTGCAATGATTTTTGCAGTTACCTTTTTAATTGAAGCAGTTTAAACTGTGCTGTGTTACTGATGTGCTGGATGGCACTGGAGTTTATTGAACTGCAGGTGATGTGATGTGACAGCCAAGTGTCGGTGTGTGTAAGGACTTGGACCAACATGTTACTGTATACAATTTCAATACACAGTCACCCCTTTGGTAGACACTATCAGTGATGAAATCCTATCAAACTATAGAATGTTACCATAATGGAATGCATTTGCAAACATTTGACAATGGGCGAGTTCACCTTGGATAGGCAGAGTTTGCACATTTTAGACAATTCCATTGGTCCTTAACTGAAATCACCCACCCGGGCCATGCAAAACGAACTGGCTGACTGAAGGGGAAAAAATCACAGAATCCACTACCGCATCCTATCAATAAGTTACATAAACCTAACCCAACTGTTAGGAATGCAGAAGTAGACTTCTACTGAACTGCAACAGAATATACATCCCCAGCATAAATAAAATGTTAGTAGGAAGCTCAGACTATATTTACACAATGTTCAAATATTTATTTCAAACAGACAGCATCTCAAAGAGAAACAAGAAGAAAAAAACATCCAGATGAAAGAGCTCATGACTGTTTTAGTTTTCTGGATTAATTTTTTATTTGAGTAACAAAATGTGAAGTGCCCTCAGCAAACTCCACACAAGTTTTCCAACCTGCTGTGTCACAAGTATTTACACCACAAAACCAAGGGGTTTCCCTCAGTCCTTCCTTACACCCCCAATTAATTCATCCCACCTTACCATCTTGTATTTCCATGGTTGGCTGGAAGTCACTTGGTGTCAAGTTGTCACAAGTTCTAGTTTGTCAGTTTTAAATATTTAAAATATTTACAGAGTCCAGTATTCCAAAAACTCCTAAATCCCACTGTTGGTCGTATAATGCGGAAACAGATGGAAGGGAACAGCCTTGTCTTATTTAAGTAGAGAAATGGAACAGCAGAGCTGGTGGAATCAAAAGGGGTTTGTTAGGCTGACACAGTCCTCTCTACAAGATCTCAGTGCGTCCCAAATAGCACCCTATCCTCATATTGTGCATTACTTTTGACCAGGGCACAAAGTACTGCACCATATAAGAAATAGGGTGCCATTTGAGACGTGCCCTAAAAGTTTTTTAAAGTTCCTTCTTCCTCTATGGGAAAGGCTGAACAATGAAGTTTGTTTGTACATAATCACTGTACTTAAAAATACACGTTGAAATGTCTATTTTTGCCATTGTTTAATGGCTTCCATGATCCTTTCTTATGAAGAATTTAAAAAATGAACAGCAATCATTAAAAAAATGAAGAATAAAAGGCCACCCACGAAGTCACTCATTCTTCTTATTCATCAAACATCAACATTTTTTCTTCAAAGTAACTCCCTACGTAAAAATAAAACTCCCCAATAAATACAAATACAGCAGAGATATAGGGTTCTGGTCTAGTCCATCCCTGAGCTCGCTCTTTTGAGAAGGACAAAAATACCAGACAGGTGTGAAAAAAAAAGAGAAAAAGACGTGACTTGGAAAAAGTTTGAATAGGACGTTATTCCCAAATGTTCCCAGTGTCTCCAGGAGCAAAGATCCTGCCATTCCTCTTGTTTCCTGAGGCTCAACTTGGTGTACATCCACTAATAAGAAGATGTATTTCCTTTTCCCCGCTAGAGGGGGGTGGGTTGTTACACAGAGGTGATGACAATCATGAGGTGAGGGGAGATATTGGAGATCCGGTTGAGGAGGTCAGGGGCTAGCCGGGATAAGTGGCTCTCTGAAAACTCACATGGTGGGAATATCTGCAACACATAGGCAGGCTGGAGAAGAGATAAAAATGGATCAGTTGAAAGACTATGCGATCTAAAGACCGCTCTAAAATGTAAAACAGAACATTTTATTTGTATGTAAATGTGAAGTTATCAAAAACCAGCAGTGGCTGAATGTTTGCAAAAACAGACAGACATCTACAGTAACAAACAAGCAGAGAGACTCACCTGATTGGAGCCTGGGTTGGGGACATTGATGATGCCTGCAGCCAGCTTGGCCTGCAAGTAGTTTATGAAAGCGGTCCTTAGGGCCTGGGTCTGATTCAGGACATCGTCCTGGTCCCGTCCACATGGCAGAGCTAGCAGGAGACAGAACTCACTCTCCCCCTGCAGGAAACAGAAGAAAAAAAAACATTAGAACAGGCACATGTGATGTACATGAACTTGAGAAATTCTTTCTTAAAATTGAATTGGTCGCATTCACTACCAAAAAAGTAAGTGGACAACTGCTCGTCGAACATCTCATTCCAAAATCATGGGCATTAATGTGGAGTTGGTCCCCCCTTTGCACCTATAACAGCCTCCACTCTTCAGGGAATGCTTTTCCACTGTTGGAACATTGCTGCGGGGACTTGCTTCCATTCAGACAAGAGCATTAGTGAGGTCAGGCACTGGTGTTGGGCAATTAGGCCTGGCTTGCAGTCATCAGCATTCCAATTAATCCCAAAAGGTGTTTGATGGGGTTGATGTCAGGGCTCTGTGCATGCCAGTCAAGTTCTTCCACACCGATCTCAAACTATTTCTGTATGTACCTCGCTTTGTGCACAGGGGCAATGTCAAACTGACCAGGAAACGGCCTTCCCCAAACTGTTGCCACAAAGTTAGAAGCACAGAATCATCTAGAATGTCATTGTATGTCAGGTTGGATGGGTCAAGTCCGGGCTCTGGCTGGGACACTCAAGGACATTCAGAGACTTGTCCCAAAGCCACTCCTGTGTTGCCTTGGCTGTGTGCTTAGGGTTGTTGTCCTGTTGAAAGGTGAACCTTCACCCCAATCTGAGGTACTGCGCGCTCTGGAGCAGGTTTTCATCAAGGATCTCCATTTACTTTGATTTGTAGAGGGCTGCAGAGTTGGTTGTCCTTCTGGAAGGTTCTCCCATCTCCACAGAGGAACTCTGGAGCTCTGTCAGAGTGAGCATCGGGTTCTTGATCACCTCCCTGACCAAGGCCCTTCTCCCCCAATTGCTTAGTTTGGCCAGGCAGCCAGCTCTAGGAAGTCTTGGTGGTTCCAAACTTCTTCCATTTAAGAATGATGGAGGCCACTGGGTTCTTGGAGAACTTCAATGCGGCAAAAAAAAATCCCAGTTTGCACAAAGTTCAATGTAGTTCCTTGACAGCCGTCGTGGTATCGGCTTGAGGGGGAATATACACTGCTATGATGATGACGGGAGGTAATGCGGTCTGAATTTGATTGAGTTATTCTAGGTCGGGTGAACAGTTCCTGTACGTTACCACAATCACACCATGAGTAGTTAAGCATGAAACATACATCTCCGCCTTATTTTTCCCAGGAGAGTTCTTTATTCCTGTCTGTGCGATGTACTGAGAACCCAGCTGGCTGTATGGATGGGGACAGTATATCCAGAGAGAGCCATGATTCCGTAAATCAGTGTGTTACTTTATTGTCCAGGGACTGAACATTAGCGAGTAATATACTTGGAAGCGGTATGAACTAATGCTCCAATTCAGGAAAGTTAGCGCCGCTCTAATATCCAAAAGTTATTTCCGGCTGTATGCAATAGTGCAAAGGACGTTCTGAGCTAATACTGTGAGAAATAACAAAAATAACTTTACACTTAGGAGCCATGAACAGGGCGACCATGTCTATCGGCACCATCTTGCCAGTCCTTCATGATTGGACCATTACTTTAGTTGCTTAGTGACTAGTTTATTGACTAGGTTAGTGAAAAGTGCTCATCATCAAGTAGCATCCACTCACTTGCTGTTTGCATCCACTTACACTGGGCCAAGTTAACACAATTTAGGATGGACTCTCATCCCCATGATAGGGAAAATAACTTACTGTCATTCTTCTAGCCACACCATCCAGTTGTGATGCCTCAAGTCTCATTCTCTGCACGATCCGAAGCAGCGCTCCTCCCTCTGGTAAGGGCAGCGATCGTAGAGCCAATGCTTTGTTGCCACAGACAAAATGCAACTGGACAGCAGCTTGGTCATTCTTCAGTGCTAGCAGCCCTTGCCACACTATCGGGTACTTCTGCTCAAACAGAAAATAAAAAAAGTGATACAAAATGCTATTTCTTTTTGTAAATATTTAAAATAATAATATAAAAACAATATAATTGTGAACAGTTTACCTACACTACACTTTGTCCTGTCCACTTTGCCCAAAGCTCTTGCCCATACCTCTCTGGTCCTGTTCAGTTGTCATTCTGGTTTTACACTCTACTGTCTCTAATTCGCTGTCTGTTCCCCATTTCCATAAATCCTTAAGTGACTCACCGTGAGCAGCTGCACCATGTTGACAGGTTGGTGTCCAACTTGTTTCACCTTGCCATCAGCTTGTGACTGGCTGGGGTCTGTACCCTGAGGTCCAGAAGAGTGATTTTAGTATAAACAAGTTGTTTTTCAAACATCATTCAAGACACTACCCCATAATCATTATCAAATTGTGCAGAGATACAGTACACTGAATAGGGTTTAACTCACTAAGGCAGAAGTGATGTTGATAGGTGCCTGGTTGATCCCAAAAGAAGTCTCTGGGATCTGGGAATGGACGGCCCGGGTGTTGCTGTACATCCCTGGATACTCTGAGAAGGAAGCTCCCGTCCCTGATGGCAGCAACTGCACCCTTTGTGGGGACGCCATGGCGGCCATAGATGGCCGAATCCCCATCATCCCATCCTTCAGAGGAGAGTGTGGGCTCTTGACCTCCTGTGGCTTTGTGCCATCCTTCTCAGAAACACCTTTATTCAGCAGATGTGCCCTGGGGGACAGGGACGAGGTGATATTGGTAGATGTTGAAGAGGGTGGGACAGTCTCTTGGATGTGTCCCTGGTGTGGTTCTGAGGCAGAGCGCTCTCCCTGCGGGTGGTGCATGAGCACACGCATGTCCCTGGGTGACATGTACGGGTCCAGCTGTAGTCCGCTGCGTAGAGCTCCGCGGGGATCCACCTGCATAGTTTCTGGTTTCAGCTGGGTGGCAGATGGTCTCCCTGTGGCCTGATGGAAGCGTCTGGCATCCTCTTGCTCTCCCTCGTGGCCCCTTACATTCCCAGGGTTAACCTTGAGGACCATGTCTCTGCCTACCGCCTGGGGCGAGGTGGGACGTTGCTGGAGAGGACCAGACCAGGGAGAGGCAAGAGGGTCTCCATGCATCCCAAAACTCATCACAGAGAGAGGTGGTGTGTTCACCCTGACCTCTCCTTGGACAAGGTGCCCCATGGGGATTGCTTGGGAGACACGATGGGGTGACATCCTGCCAATGCCACCGTGAGCACTGTGAGGTTGCATGATGACAGACTGCTCAGGGTGGTGGACACTGGTGACATACTGCTGCATGGCGGGCAGGCCAGAGGGCAGCATACCAGGGAGGCCTTTCGGAGAGGAGCCACCAATGGGAGAGGACACTTTAGTGAATGGAGAGTGTGGGTGGCCTGACTTGCGAGGAGAACGAGGCTCCTGTTTGACCCCACTGAGATGTGACGGAGTTCTGTCAGTGGCCGAGCCAGAAACAAAGCCTACGTGGTTGCCAGCCGGAGAAGGCAAGTGTGGGCTTATTGCAGGACTTATGGCAGAGTTCCAAGATGGTTTACCCCCGTCAGCAGTCATAGCATCAGCCCCATCCACTTTCTTTGGATGCTTCAATAACATTGTGAACTCTGGATGATGGTAACCCATCACTTGTGGACTACTAACCGTCTGCTGTAGCCTCTTCACAACTCCTTGAGGCCCTGATGGGTAGGGAGATTCTAACTTTTCAATACCAGTGTTTTCTTGTTTAATGGCAGACACAGGTTGTTGTGTCTTAGGATGCCCATGGTCTGTCTGTATTTGAGGACACTTCGGAGTGTTTGACTGGGAGTGGGTATACATCTCCTGTTTTATTTGGGGCATGGACACAAGCTGCTGAGATTCCATGTCAACTGCAGTAGCTGGTGGGATCTGGCTGATTTTGGCACTTATCCTCTGTGGTCCTTCCTTGATCTGCCCTGAGTGACTCAGCACCACCACTCCCTCTGAGGTATTCACCCTTAGACCTGGGATCGAGCCTGTACCCAGACCGGAGCTCTCAACCAAGTACCTCCCAGCACTTCCACCCTCCTCACCAACTGATGGTCCATGGTACAAACCACCGTCCCTGTCCTCCATGCTGGGCGGCCTGTATGCCTGCTTGGGAAGTGGCAGGTCCACACAGGGATTTCTGTCAACCGACATATTAACTTTCTCCATGTCGGGTGGATTGCAAACACGACTGATAACAGACGTGGCAGTGGAGGCGATAACAGAAATCACAGACTTCGACTCAGGGGATGGTAGTGAGGCTGGGGGCCGGACTACAGGCTGAGCTGGATGAGATGGCAGCCTGTTGTCATTTAGAGGGGCCTTACTAGGTACAGCAACCATTGGAGTATTACTATCAGAAGGGTGTGGAGGATCCCTAAGGGACGAGGTGCCCAGATTGGAAGGAACAGAACTACTGCATGGGACTGGGAGTGAAACATTTTTGTGCTTCATGAGAATCCTACGCAAGTCACTGATGTTGTCATCAGTCTCCATGTGTTCAGTGTCAAGGGACAGTCCTGGGTTCTCTACAGGAGCTGATGATGCTCTAGGAGAGGAAGGGACAACTGCGTCCTTGGACTGGTTGAGCCAATCTGGTGGGGAAACTGGGATCCTGCTTGGCTGTGTGGTTCTGATGTTTGGCCGGGTTGGGGGTGGAGAAAGTGAGGGTGAGATGCACTCTGGTGGTGGTGGTTGTGTATGAGGCTTGGTGAGAGTGGGACTTTTGGTTGTGGTGCAGACAGGTTTCAGATGTTTAGGTGGAGGTTGCTCTGCAGGGGCTGGTGGCAACTTTGATTCTTTAGGCATGTCTGTAGTCTTGGGAGCCAAATGCACCGTTTCAGGCTTCCAAGAGGTGGCTGTAATGACACCAGCAACTGTAGATGAGGGAATACTTTCTGGAACAGGCTGTTCATTGGAGGGTGTGCTGTCTGATGTGATAACAGAGGTGTTCTCCGGTTCTGATGAACTTTCTTTTACAGCATCCTTTTTGTTAGATTTTTGGCTCTTAGACCGCTTCGGTGTTTTAGCTCTGCCCTTAGCACCTTTCCTGGGTGTGGTTGGGAAAAAGGACTCCCCCTGAATAGGAGATATGTTAGTCACAGGTTCAGCTCCCTTGGTCGGCTGGATGAAGGTTGGAATCTCTAGATCTGAATCCACAACAGCACTATTTACCGGCTCTTGAGGCAGAGGGACGGCTATATCCTCACCCATAATGGAATCAATTGCAGCAGCAAGTTCATACTCACTAGCAGGATTGGCTGGTTTGTCTTCCTCAGTCTCAATTTTTAATTCTGCAGGTGGTTGGGCAGGTGGAGTGGGTGGCTCAGCTGGGAGGGTTGGGTCTGTCAGTTTAGCAATGTTCTCCACAGCTTGCTCCAGCTCCTGTTCCTGTTGTAGCAAAGTTTTAGGATCTATTGGAGGTTTATTCTCTGATGTCACCTCATCTTTATCCTCGTTGCTAGAACTCACATCTTTTCCTGGACTAGACTCTAATAATAATGGGTCATTAGTAGGTTCACCTGGTTTAGTCTTTTTAGAAGAATCATCCTGATTTCCAGGTTCCTCATCCCCCATTTGAAGTAAATCTTTCACCTCAGTGACATTTAGTCTGATCTTGAGGTTCTTGAGGACAGGAGATTTTGGAGTCCGTGTCAAGCGTGGGGCTTTTCCTCTCCCACTCTTCTCCAAAACAGGCTGTTCTTCCATGACTGGAGGTTCAGTCTCTTTCTCACCTAATTTACTTCCACTGGCTTTCTCCTCAATAGGGCCAATTTTCTGCCCGTCTTTATCGCTTGATTTCTCTGTTCCTAGTTGTTGCTTGACATTCTCCTCTTTTTTTGTCACAACTGGCACCACAGAATCTTCTTTACATGAGACAGTGGAATCTGGCATGGCCAAAATGTCCTCCTCTGTAAAATCTATCGGTTGAGCAACATCTTCAGGGGGCTCAGTTTTTTCCCCCTTCCTACTGGATCCAGTCACTGTGGACATGGGTAACTGACTTACCAACACTTTATGACCATGAGGAGAATGTCTGCCTTTTGACACTTTTGAGATTCTTTCACTACTCTCTGATTCATTGGAGTCCGTATCCTTGGTCTCCATTTTTGATCTATCCCCTTTAGCCGTTAACATGTCCTCTCCTTTTTGACGATTCTTAGGAGGACGTCCCCGCCTTGAGGTGATCGGCGCAAGTGAATCCTGTTCTAATGGTTGCTGAGGGGCTGCTTCTTTGTCTTTGTCTCCACCTCGCTTTCGTGCAGAACGTGGTGACTCAGTTACATCCTTTCCAGCCCCCTTAGTGGCATCTTCCTCAACTGGGGTGGCATATACAGATTTCACATTTCTACGCCTTGCTCTTCCAACATATATACTTTGCTCTGTGCCATGCTCGGGGTCTGCACCATGTATAGGAGACTTGCCTGTGGATTTGGAATCCAAGCTTCCCTTCAAAGACTCCGCTCTAGGGGATGATGCACGTTTTGTGCGTTCACTCTTGCGTGTAAGTGGTTTCTCTGAACTATTTGCTGAAACCAAAGGAGTCAGTGGGACTTGAGTAGGAGATTTACTCTTTTTGTTCTTGGACTTCTGAGGTGGTGAAATTGACTCATTCCTGGTTTCATTATCAACAAGCACCTGTATCTGATTGAGATCAAGTTTCTTTTCCACCTCTGTATGAGTGTCTGTATCTTCAGTGTTGGTATCCTCTTTTGAAATCTCATCAACAAGGTTAGGTGGTGTGGAACTTTTCAATTCAGGTGGTAATTCAGGAGGTCCCAGCTCAAGCTCAGAACGACTCAATAACGTTTTATGAATATGGCAATCACTGTTGGAAGACTGCTCAGGGGTCAATGTTTTAATATCCTGAGCTATATCTTTAGATTTCTCTTCACTAGGGAATCTTTTAACTTTTCTCACCAAACGAATGGGCTCGGGGGCTACTAAATTAACAGAAGCAGGGGGAGACATCGAACGGGGAGACATTTGCGGGAGGGGAGGGAGCTGTTCATTTTTTATGTTTTCTTCTTTAGTCAAAGGTTCTAGAGCAGCTGACTCTAGGGATGGAGTAAACAAGACACATGTTTCCACTGGTGGAGACATCTGCTTGGGTGGAAGGGGTGGAGACATCTGCTTGGGTGGAAGGGGTGGAGACATCTGCTTGGGTGGAAGGGGTGGAGACATCTGCTTGGGTCGAGACAACTCCTTGGGCATAAGTGGGGGCTGGGAAATCATGTCCTCAGCTGGGCTAATAGGTTTAATCTCTGGATCCATGACAGGTTCTGAGGTTTTAGGTAACTGCAGAGGTTGCTGTTCTGCCTCCGGTGACTTCTCCACCCTATTACTATCTATGGAATTTGCTCTTTTTACTTCCTGTAACTGTTGGTCTTTCTGCTGTTGCAGCCGCGTGAACTCCAAAAAGCGGCTATGGAAGAGGACAACTGGTTCTGTGTCAGGCTGCCCATCTGCCGGGCCTTGCTGACCAATTTGCTGACCCTGACTCTGCTCAGGGTCCTCATGCTTTCGCTCAAGGTGCTGAAGACGTCTTGAGTCCTGCTCAAATATCGAGCTGTGAAGGAAACGTGAGGCAAACAGTTCCCTGCGTTCATGTTCCTCTGGCTTGGGCTTGGGCTCTTCCTTCCGGTCATCTAGTTTGTCTTCAGACCCACTACTGCGAATTTTCTTCTTCTTCATGTACCAAGAGGGTGTAGGTCGAGGTGCTGACTCAACCTTTTCAGTATCTTTCCTACTGCGTAAACCAGCAAAGTGTGAATCATAGTCCAAGAAAGACCAGTTGTCCTCCCTAGAGGAGGACAGAGACTTTGCTCGCTCTAGCAGGGCCTTGGTATCTGGTGTGATGGTTTGGTCAAGTGCAAAGGAGTAGAACTTCATCCTCTCCAAGGTGGCAAGCTTAGGGTCTGAAAATCTGTCTACTCTCTGCCTGTCAGACAAAGGTACCGAAGTGGAGGGCATAGGGGAGTGGGGTTTGTTTTCTCTATCCTCCTCAGAATCGGATCGTACTTCCCCAGGCTCCAAATCATGCACAATTCCGTACTCCAAACGCTTGCGATGGTGTGGATTTTTTGCAATGCCTCTTGAGAAGTTTAAGTCGGGTAAAAAATCTTGCTTGACTCTGCTGTCCCAACGTTTTTCCCGCTCTTCCTCACTAATTTGTAAAGGAGTATTTGACTTGGACATTTGCATTGTATGTGTCCTTTTGACTGCCAGCTCCAGGTCTGGGTGGCTTTTATCCTCGGTTTTAACCTCCCTGAGGTGTGAAGATACCACAAAGTCCTCTTCAGCATGATGAGAAAAGTGTTGCAAGCCTGGAGATGCAGTGTTGTTCCACTCAGGATCTTCAGCATGATGAGAGAAGTGTTGCAAGCCTGGAGATGCAGTGTTATTCCACTCAGGATCTTCACTCTTTTGCCGGAAGCTCCTGTAGACACGGTCCCCCCTCTTGGCACTAATATCTGCATCAAATTGCTCTAGTTTCTTGAGTTTATGAGATGGGAAATTATCTGTGACGTCTTGAGGTGGCTTGCCCACTTCATGTACCAGACTGCGGTGTTCAAGATCCTCCCTTTCTAAGCCTTGTGGACTTCCTGGTTTTTCTTGTTTGTCTGGCTCTTGGAGCTGTTGGTGAAGTCTCCTTTGCTCCATCTGTTTGCGGTAACTCTGGGAGAGGTCAATATCCAGAGGCTCTTCCTTGACACACTTGTCATTGTCTTGTGTACCATATTTGAAAGGGCTCTGTGGATCTTGATCTCTTGCATTATCCTGATCCATGTTCCCATCGTGGGAGAACCTTCTAGACATGCTGTGGCGTTTTGAGTCTATAGGGTCCATGCTCCCCTCGGGCAGCTCTTCCTGTCCTCTCATTACAGGATCCTGACTGCCAGGAAACACCAGCCTCTCCGTTTTGGATCTTGAATCCCTCCGCTGGGAGTCTTTTTGTTGAGCCTTATTGTCGCCATCCGTCTCTTTTGAAAAGGCAGTGCTTGCTCCAAAGTCTGGGGGTTGACTCCCATCCTCCAGCCTTCTCCTCTTCTGCCGAATGGTCCTCCCACTGGCATCTCCAAAGCGCCTCTTTCTCGCAGCCAGCCGATCAGAATCCAGTGATGGATCTTTCCCATCATTTCCAGTGTCAGACTTTTGGTGTTTCTTGGATCGTGTTTTAACATCCTTGTCTGTGATCTCACCTTTCCCTGACTCAAGCCTCTCACTTTTTACAGGCTCATGGCGAGAGGTTGACGCTGTCAGATCTGAAGGAGGGTCATTGTCACCTTTATACATCTGTCTCTCAAGGCTGTCTTGGTCCGACACCTTTCCCCTTCCAGAGCCTCCATCCAGGCTGGGATCTAGCTTTGTCTCAGATGGTGGGATGCCGGGAGATTGCACCTTTCCTTTCCTTGATTTACTCTTCTCCCCTTTTTCTTTGTCACCTTTCTCCTTTCGTCTCCCCCGCTTGCTCTTCTCAGCCCCAGCAACACGCTCAGGTTCGACCAGGTGGATGTCTTTTTCCAACCTCTCACTCTTAGAGCTGGTTCCATGTTCCAATGGAGGAGCCTTGTCAGCCTTGTCAAAGCGTGGTGGTGAGAGTGAGCTGCAACTACCACTTCGCTCAGAGGACTGGCTGTAGACCCGTCGCTCTGAGTCTCTGGGAGCACGCTCAGATGGTGAAGGGGAGGCAGAAGGGGTGATCGGGCGCCGTGGATGAGACGGGCTCCACCTGACTCGGTCTGCCTCAAAGCGCTCCCGCTCCCTTTCTCGCTCCCTCTGGATGTATGTGTATTTCCGAATGTCCTGCTCAAAAGGATCTCGATAATCCCTGAACTCCCGAGGGTCCTCATGATAGCGTGGGTCAAAGTGTTCTCCCTGGTAATGCTCCAACTCCGAATACCGATCACGGCTGCGGGCGGGGTAGTCTCTGTGAGGGTCTTCGGGGTAAATTGTGCCAGGGGTGCGTACATTCTCAAAGTAAGCTCTTTCTGCTGAGAACTCATGGTATGGAGGTCTTGGTCGTTCCTCCCTGTAAAGCAGGGGGTTGTGGAATAGGGGGGGGAAAAACATTGAAGTGAGATCCAATAAGTACACCAGAAAACAGTAATTCAAAGTATTCCCTCCATTCATCTCACATTACAAATGTGAACCTTACCTTCTTTCAGTTGGAATTTCATAGAAATCTCTAATGTCTTGCCCAGAGGCCTGCATAGAGCGATAAAAAGCCATCTGACTCTCTTGGCTGGCAAAATCCACCTGCAAATAAACAAATTAGCTCCCTTCATCTGGTTTACTGTTAAAATGTCAGTCACTGATTGATTAATGAAACATATTTATTCATACTTTTATTTTGTTGCCTCCAATCTTCCAGCCTTTGGTCTCCCTGACAGCTGCCTGTGCAAAATCTGTGTTGTTATACAAGATGAGAGCCATCCCCTTCAACCTGTCAAACACCACCTAAAAGAGGAAAAGCAGAAATCTTGTTTAGAACAACTTCTCTAATATAGTATCAAAAATGTCAGGGATTCCAAGAACATTGGGGAGGGAAAAAAGGGTAGACCTTGACTACATGTCCATAGCGGCAGAAGTGGCGTGTGAGATATTGCTCTGTGATGTTGGAAGCCAAACCGTCCAGCCAAACACATGTTGTGGGCATACTCTTTCCAAAACCCAGCTGCAAAGGAGACCGAAAACACAGGATGTAGAAACATTGACAATAATAATTGCGGAGGGTAGTTCTGTATCACTGAACTCAATTCCTTTTGTACCAACATGGATAACTAGAGGTAAGGGCAATATAGATTTATGAATAATACCTTGAGCCGGTTGCTCCCTAAATACTCTCCATCCATCTTCTTTATAGCTTTGCAGACACTGGCAATATCAGAATACTGCACAAAGGCGTATTGAGGAATACCATTGACTTTTTTAATGTCAATATCCTGTATGAGAGTTAGACAAAATGCATAAATATTCAAAAGACAAAACAGGCAATTCTCTGGCATTTTTTAGAAGAGATATTTAACTTGCACAACCCATCAGTGTGCAGTAACATACATACCACAATCTCTCCAAAGCGCTGGAAGATATCAAGGAGCTGTTGGTAACTGGTGGTCTTCTCCAAGTTGCCTATAAACAGGGTCCTTGTGGCCTTGGGGTGGAATTCATCAATCCGTCCATCTAATGGCCTGAATTCATTCTCGCTCTCAGTTTCTGAGGGAAAGACTTCTATTACAATCACTAAACAAGACAATAGAAGTACACTCAACAGTATGTGAATGACCGCTCATTACAACTCCGTTAGGATTTAGGCCCAAGCTCAAATAATGAAAGAATTACAGACATTACGACACTAAAAAGTTTCATACCAGGGCCGTTCCAGACAGAAACCTCGATCATCATGCCGAAAAAAAGCTTTCCTTTGGAGACGTTGAGGGCTTTCTCTTGGTCTTCCTGCTGTCTGAAGAACACCAGACCATATCGGTCCTCTGAGGCCCCGTGGATCTGCACAGATGTCACTTTCCCATGTTTCTTGAACTCATGGAACAGTCCATCTTTCAAACTTGTGTCTGGCGAGGGAAATGGACAGTTAATTGATGCTTGATATGGGTCATGCAGCTGCATCGTGAGAGACAAAATAAAAATGTTATGTCAAGGTGGAGAATGGGGGGAGGGGGGGGTGCTTTGATTAGCTACCTCTACAGCTGAACATGTAGACACGAAATGGCAGAGGACTACGATATTTATTGGTGACCCCCTTCATAATGTCATGGTGCCCAGCAAAGTGTAACCAGAATGTCAAGGCACAGCATAAACATGCACAGCAAAGTCCAGACAGAGTGCATGTTTATGAGTATGTGGCTAGGTATTGGTACTTGGTACTCACCTGTGGAACGCACTGGTAGGTTCTGCACCCTGATGCCAAAGCTTCTGCGTGGCTCATCACCTTCCATCACCATGGAGCAGGGCTGAGAGGGAGGTGCATGTGTAGCAGAGGACTGAACAGAGCGTGCACGAGACCCTTCACTTGAACTGCTGTTTGAATCGCTGCTGCCAAACGGACAAATGTGAGGAAAGAGGGGGTAATGTTCAGAGGGTCTTCAGCTAACTTGACTAAATAAAAGGGTACATTTGTATGCATCTCAAGTCAGCGATATTCTCTCCATAATCCTAGAGTCAAGCAAGATATTTTACAACTGGGTAAGTGGAATATGTTCCCTTCTCTTGCTACATTCTCTACAACATAGGCTAATTGACTGATGCATGCTCCATCCACATAAACAATAACATCCACACCATCACAAAAGCACATCCTACCTGCCACTGCCAGTGCTGCTGGTGCTGCTGACAGAATCAGAGCTAGAGGACCTACTGCGGGACCTAGAGCATGGACCTCTTTCTGGGGAGAGGGGGGCTCTTTTGGGGGAATGGGGGGCTTTGGGTGTTTGCCCCGTGGTCCTTTGCGGGGAGGGATGTCGAGACTGTGAGGAATGAGATGATCGACTGCGGCGGTGATGGTAAGTTCTGTCAACACGACGCCCCCTGTCATCTCGATAGGGGTCGCGGCGTGCAGCACTAGACAAGGTGAATGGATCTCCTCGGATCCTGGACTCAAAATGAGGCTCTGGGGTTTCAAAGCTCCCACCCATTGCACTGCTACTTCCAGGGCCAGGGCTAACTCCAGCTGCAAACATGGTGCGATCACGGTAATAGTCTGCGTTGTAGTGGCGCTGTCTATCAAAAGTGCCAGTGCGCTCATGGTGTCCATAGGGGCTGTGATCATATGCACGCTCCCGGGTCTCTGAGCTGCTGGAAGACACAGGTAAAGGATGGATGGATAGGGGAGAGAGACAGAGTAGATATAGAGAGGGTGAGTGTTAGTGTGACTCCAAAAATACAGATAACTAGTTCCAACAAACAATGCAGTTTAAAATAGGCAGTGCACTGTTAAAATATCAACTTAAATACACACAAACAGGGACCCCGCTGAGCACGGGTCTATGAAGATACAGGCCAATCATTTGTGATTCCATTAGAAGCAATAGAATACATGAGGGGCATTTGGTCAATTCAAACAATAGGTGTGTAGACATTAAATGATGTCCTCTAGTATTAATGCTGACAGACAGATTGTATCTGTTAGGAAACAAAAATGGGGCAGATCTACACTGGAGAGGCATACAGTAGAGCTGGGCGATATGAAAAAAATCCATATTGTGATAAATTGCCTGAATTGATGCGATAAGGATAAATAGAATGATAAGTTTACCGCCTTTATTTTTTATGATCCTTTATAGTACTACTACTAGTTTGATGGTTGTAGCTATCAATTCTCACGTTAACAGTCACCCATATCAGCAAACTTATTTCATTTCAAACTACGCATTTCACTAGTATAGCCTACTTATCGTAATGAACAATGCCAACAGAATTCCTGCGATAACTGATCGGTGTCGATAACTTTCTATTTATCGTTCCAGCTCTAGCATAGAGTAAGGTAACCCKCGGATAGGTTTAGTTTCATAAGGGCCATGCTTGAGACTCAAAAATGCATGAACACACATTGTGAGAATTTCTTTGTTGGCCAAACGTAACACAACCGCATCTGTGAAACTATTGAACTSCATCTTTTGCATTTATTCTAATTATCTAAAAGCTGTGTCATATCACATTTTTCAAAGTGAGCAAGTGAGTTCCTACTGAGATCAAATACAATTTCTGAATTAAGTAAGAACAGTGGGTCTTGGCAGTTGAGGGAAATGCTGGTGGACCTGCTAGATCTTAACTAGCCTATATTAAGCCACCTAGTAACTACGAGAAAAAGCAAGAAAGGGAGAGAGACAGAAAGAGTGACAGAAAAGAAAAAGAGAGCAAGGAAGAGAAAGAAAAACAAGCCCTCTGGCCCAAGCAGCTGCATCTTTTTCTCTAAAAGCTCTAACAATTAGTGCAGGAGACGAGGAAAAGAGACGCAGAGGGCAGGACAATACCAACCTTTTCCAAAAGCAGTAACCGAACCTATAATCCCAAATACAATCTAGGTCGTCAGAATTGTGTGAGCCGGAATAAAAAGCAAAAATCATTTGGATTTAAAAAAAAACTTGAGCAAAAAGGTTATTTTGTCTTCATGTGTATAGAGTCTGACGTTCGAGTAGAACACYGGGTAGGGTAGGTATCTTAGGTATAATCCACCATCTCTTAATCTCTTCGTTTGTTGTAAAAAGAAAGAAAACAACCAAATAAATGGATTTCTTATGACAACGATTGATACAGGTTTAATTTAAAAAAAGATGAGTCACACTTAAGGGCATATCGGTGCATTTCAAAAGTGACACTAGAGACGGGATAGACTGAAAACATTTCCAACTTGCTAGAATAAAGAAGGAACAAGTCTGAGTTGTCTGCATATTACTGTCCAAAATAGAGATCTGTATTATTCCTCTTCAAAACTAGCAATCCAGTTTGCATACCCTCCAGTAAAAAAACKGTATCTTCTCTCACCATAATGCACGGAATAATCCTAGTCCACTGCAACGTAATTAATTCCTTAAAATAGCACTATTACATATCCCAAGGGGCAAATAGACAGTCTACTCCCATCACTGTGTAGATGACATCTTCAGGCTTTATTCGGTTTTCTTTGAAAATGCAGACGTTTCTGTTCTTTGTTAGTAACCCCAAATACTGATGCTGAGAGGATATACAGCTAAATCCACACTGGAGCAGAGTAATCCAACAAAAGAAGTGCGGTTACACCTGTGTACATCCTATACCCAACATCCTTACATCCAATGTGGGGGTTACTTCCATGAGGCAGGTACATCCATAATGCATGTCTTCAGTTGTCTTCATGGCCATCTCTCTCTGAAAAATATTCCAATGGAATTTCTTGATAGGTGTTCTGTTACTCCTCAGTTTCTCTTTAGTTCCTTTTGATATAAACTCCATACTAAATTACAATTATACCCTGTAAAATGTAAATTCCCTTGTCTGAAAATGATCAACTAGCTGTGAATGATGTATTGATGGGGCCCTGTGATGACACCTAGCCAACTTACATCCTTACGATGGCAATTTACATCCCTTGGTCCATGATGTTATTTAAATCCAGACGAATAGCAGATATCCTTGGTTTGGAGACTTCCAGAAAAATGCTCTCTGGCCAGCGGTGGAAAGGTGGTGAGGAAAAAACAACAATCCTCCCTGATGTATAGTCCATAGGTGAATTAACCTGCCTGAATATAATTCTCAAGAAAATATAGGGGTATTTAATCCATCACAGGCAACGATTTACTTCCAAAGAACGACGATCCCAGGTAAATCGCGGTTAGAATCCATGGTTTGTAAAATAAAAATATCCGAAAACTCACCAGGATAAAATCCAACAAATGTGATATATCCAAACTCACCAGGATATTCCCCACAGGTGTAATATCCAACGTGAAAGCAGGATACGTCTCACATAATAAATCCAAATTTTTGAATAATACCTCATACATCCACACCTCTTTAATGACCAATAGATTAGCATAAACAATTAACTTAGATATCCGCAAAAAAAGGCCAGGTCTGTGCGGATGGTAAAGGGATTGTTCCCTAGGTTACCTTCATGTAAAACTGTAAGGAATCTATTGCCCTTGCTTTATTAATAACCCAACAATGAAATTATGTTATTGCGGGATAAAATATATATATWTTTTTACTGACACCCTGATCCCCCAGTACTTCAGAGGGAGACTATGTCCACTTACCAGTCTCTTATCCGTTCATACCGCCCCTCTCTGGTGTGGAGGGACACTGGGGGGCCAAACACTGGACCCACTGCCCCCCTAGAGAATCCTGAAACATCCCGCCCGTGACTGCTCGAAGGGGGGTTGTCATCAAGGCCCCGAACAGCACTAGGGACAGACCCAGGTTCGTTGTAGTCAGTGCGCAGGTCTCTGTCCCCCATCTTGTTGACAGCATTGTGAGCCTTCTGTGCACTTTTGATATCCACAAAATCCACAAAGGCTGCCACACCGCCCTCCGACCCTCGCTTCCGCAGGACCTTGACGCTCTCGACACGTCCATAGCTGAGGAGCAAGAACAGAGAGAGAAAATATGTCACACTATTGAGATACTATGTACGCGTCCATTCAGACTTATGATAAGCAGAATAATATAAATAGCAAAGAAAGCACAGGAGCCCGATTTTGCCTGGCAGCCAATTAGTCAAATTAGCATTAAAGGGAAAACCCACTCATTAAGTGTGTGTGTGTGTGTATGTATATATCCCCCCCCCCCCCCCCTACTCCACTGTTGATACAGAAAAAAAATGCTTGCATGTCAGCAGTCAAGTTTTCAAGATATTAAACTTTCAAGAAGCAGAGTCACCGGCATGGTGATGTGGCAGGTGACACTTTACTTCTTTATAGTCCAATATCTTAAAAACTTGACTGCTGACATGCAAAACATTGGGACTCTATCAACAGTGGACTAAGAAAAAAAACACCAAAAAATACTTTGAGTGGACTTTCCCTTTAAAAATGGAGGCCCAAGCCTTTTGGCGCCTTTGTGTAGTGAACTTTAAAAAAATGAATGTCTTTTCTCAACTTAAAGTTGTTCTATTCCTTTACTAAATCTTCTTCCATAGAATATGAGGGTCAGTGGAACCTGTGGATTACAATTCTGATTTAATATGAATCTATTATTAGTGTGAAAATAGGGTGCTCTGCTGTTATTTTGAAGTCATTGAAAAAATGCCAAGAACTCAAATGTTGGTTCTTCAATAGTTGCACACTTTCACTGAAACACTAGATCCATGTGCTGGTGTACACAGTGCTCATGTTCACTGAATCKGGCACTTGACTGAAAGCTAGTTCAAATAACCTAACTTTAGGCTCAAAGTAGTTGATTACGATGTAAATAGTTTCAAATAACTTATCATAACCGCAAGAAAGTAGCTACCTCCCTGCAACTTTAAAGCTTTAGAATATTGAGGGATCCAATAACGTTACCTGGCACAAGCTTGAGAATCGAGCAGAGAGATTCATGATTATGGTAGCCACTTTTCGGACCATATGAACCGCTAATCATTGCAGTTAAGACGTGATGAATTATGCAGTGAACGAGCGATAGAATCAAGAAGCCCCCATATGTTACACGAGGGCTTTCATCATGTTAGCACGTTGATTAACTCGCCGCCAGGCAATCAAACACGATATCGTCCGCTAGGTAATTATGGCAGCTAACGAAGCTAGCAGTAGCATCGGAGGAACGTGGAGAAACCATGCATTTAGCGCTCAAGTTAGATGACTTTGCATTATTCAGTAATCCAACTAATGATTAACAACATAGCCCCTACAAAACATAACTAGTAGATGATGTGTTACCACATCCTTCAATAATAAAATTTGCTACCTAACTAGTATGTTAGCTATATTTCTTGCTGAACTAGCTACCAAGGCATTAACTGATGTAGCTAGCGACGTCGTTAACGTATATCAAGTGAGCAAACGACAAAATGGTAGCTAGTTAGCTAACAAGCTAGCATTCAGTGGCATTTCAGCTTGCTGGATTCCAATAAATTGTGAAATTCTGGTATGTTGTCTGTTGGTTAAAAATATCACGGGGGAAAAAAATCTTAAACAACAGAGGCCATTTAGTGTTGTATCTTGAAGATGGCTAACGTTAGCTAGCTCAGATAGCTAGCTATTGGACACAGAGCGCGCTGTCTCTCCTCTTGCGTAACTTACCGTTTAAAATGTTCGACAATTTTCTCCTCTCGAACATGTTCGGGTAAATTTCCCACCCAAAGGTGCCTGGTTTCCCGAACCATCATGTACGTTACTTTCCCCCTTCATACACATATGCTCTAGCAAGTTTTGATCTCCGCCGGTCGGGAAGTCCGCCTTACAAAATGAACGACGAGTGATTTCGTGTAAAAAAAAATATCTTGGCCTAGTAAGCTCCGTTCCAATGCCTGCGAATGTGTGTGTGTATTCTTCCCTGTGACGACGGCTTGGTTTCTCATGATTTGCGCGCTCCCGAGATCATGCGACAGCTATTCGAGAGCAATTATCCGTGCTTTTTACATTTCATAATAATGTAGCAGTCCTTGGGCTTTGCATTATAAAACACATCTATGCAGTATCAGAGGTTGTAATGAATCGAGAAGTAATTCTGACTTCGTTACTATGTTGCCTGAGGGTGATCTGTGATTATATGCTCCCCAAAATGGCTTATTCCAAGGCAACCCTGTGCTGGCACGATCTTTGCCTGCAGTGAATTGACAGGATAAGCGTAATTCTTCCCAAATCAAAGAGCCTTTATTTGTATCATGGCTTTGTGAATATTCCATTTAAATGGAGGTTGGTTAAGCAAGTAATCTTTGTAGGTCTAAATCATGGAGGTTTTAATGACACCTCTACTGTGTGTGCTCTGATATTGCATAACACACCATGTCCACCCCTATCATTATTTATGTTCTCAGAACTATACAGCTCATGGGTTTATTCCCCTTGCATAGATCCTGTTTTCCTTGCATATGCCTATAATTTATTTCATTATTGAATTAGCATGTGTATTGTGTTCCCTTGAGGAAATTATGCATGAAGCCATACAAAGAACATGCTTGTCTCAAAAAAGCTTGATGACATGGATAGAGGCAGAGCAACGCAAAACTGTATAATATATTAGTTTATTTTGTCATATGAAAGGCTATATTGAGAATGGACACGCAGCGCTGAGCACTACATAATATTCAAAGAATGCATACCACAAAATACTTAAGACGCCTGTTCCTTCCTTGGCATAGACCAATCAGGTGAATCCAGGCAAATATTTTTGATGCATTTACTAGTGTGGGTTAAAAACGAGTACAAAAGTATCAAGTATGAAATAAGTATAGGAGGCAATTGACAAACATTTATTGCTACATAAGGGATAATTGCAAATCATTTTTAAATACTGTTATTAAGAAAGTGTGTGGCATTCAAAGTCCAATGACTTATTCCCATGATGCAGAATTAAGAAGGCCTGTCTTCTCTCCCAGTTTCATAGATAGTTCTCCTTTACAATCTAATCAGGACTGTTGACTTTCAGCTTGCTTCTACATTGGCTCCACTGCACATTTGGATGTCTGTGCTGTCAGCTCTGGCTCAGTCCCATCCTGGTTCCTGCCTGGGCCCATATTCAGTGTCTCAGAGTAGGAAAGCTGATCTAGGATCAGGTCTGCAATTTGTATAAAAGCTTATTAATCTAAAAAGGCCAAACTGATCCTAGATCAGCACTCCTTTTCTGAGACGCTTTATCAATACGGGCCCTGGTTCTGAGTTCAGTATTAGAGCTGGGCAGACTGAACTGTGGTCAGGTGACAACATAGAGAATGATAGAGGCCTCTTGTGGCCAAAAGGCCATTTTAGCATGAGCAGCGCTATTGAGGACTTCCACCATTTTAATGTAGTCAAATGGGTGGGACTTCCAACTTCGTTGGCTGATCCCTCTTGGTGACCCTGTTGGAGTCATGTGCAACAGGATCATCAGGAGGGATCAGCCAATCGTGAAGAAGAAAATTGAATACTTCAAAATGGAGATAGTCTCAATGCCCATGCTGTCACAGACGACCATAATGGCATTGATACAATGATGAGGCCTCTTTACATCTCTATGGGTGACAAGACATACACAGCACCCTCCCATCCAGTGGATGGCAGCCATGGTCGTTTGGCTCTGGGGAGAGCTGGGTACTGCAGACCTGAATATAGGGTGAATAAAATGGAAAAAGCTGTGAGATCCAGATGCCACAGCCAAAGTTTCCTCTGTGAAAAATAGTTATTTTATTATATTCTGTTCTAACATGATTCTATTTTAGATGTTTGAACTGTGATTGTGAAGGACCCAATCCCCAGTAATTATTGTGCTGATTGAGATCGACACACAAATATAGCAAACACCCATAGTACGCTATCATATTTAGAGCATTTCTCCTGTTCCTGAACTGTACCTCACATCGATAGCAGTCCTCGTGAAAGGAGCGTCCCAGGCACTCCACGGTGTAGCTGTCTATGCCATCCTCTCTTGGAATGATCAGCTGCTGGCAGGCACTACACTGGGGAGCGTATTTCCTTCACCACACAAATCAGAGCGAGCACAGTGTTTCATCATTGTGAATTAATTATCAAATATTTTCAATTACAACAACATCAAGCACATTTAGTAGCTCTCATCATCAAATGATCTTAATATATGAGTGTGTCAGAACTTGGAACAGAAGATGGAGATTTGTGTAGCTATCTGTGTACCTGTAGTAATCCTGGAGGCAATACACTTCCCCAACCTCTCCCTGAGYAAAGCTCTGCTCTCCAATTGGTTGGCTGCATGTTGCACAGATAAAGCAAGGTGGGTGGTAAACTCTTTCCAGTGCATGGATTACCTGGTCTTTGATAACTTCCCCACACGCCCAGCAAAGTTCCAAACTGGCCTGAAGGAAAGAAAGTAGTTTATCATGGTTTATTGTCTTCATCATCATCATCATCATCATCATAAAGACGAAGGATCTTAGTTTGAGCCAGTTTGTTACAGCAGGAGGGAAAATCAAGTCAGAAATTTCAGAAGACCGTAACCTTAATTATAATCACCATGTTTACTTCACAAACAGTAAATATACTAGTTGACACATACTGTACTGACACTCACTCAGCAGTAGTTTGGAAAGGGTATGGAGACTGGACACGCAGCTACCAAGACCCTGCTGCTGATGGAGATCACACATACTGACTCAAGGTAGTTGGGGAATGGGTGGGGGAGCTGGACAATAATAGGCTAATATTGATTATGAAAATTACGTTTCCACTACCTCTATGATGAAGACATTTCAAAGTGGAAATTACAAACTTCAGAAGCCTTTTTAAACCTCAAATATACTACATGTTTTTCATTTCCTGGAAAAGTTATCCTGCAACAGGGTGATCAATTTAAGATCCTATATGTTAAAGTCATCATCCACTATATTTCTTGTTCCTTCCCAGAAGGATCTTCTTACCCAGCCTGGTCTCATGGACTAGACGTAACATAGTAAATGTAAATCCGTGACACTCAAATTAGTTTAATATGTTATGTTTGGTATGTTACATAGAACAGAAGGTTACTTAAGGTAAAAATGAATGGGTGAGCATATAAGGAGAATGTCTAGCAACCCAAAGGTTGCAATCTCATCGCGGACAACTTTAGCATTTTAGCTAATTAGCAACTTTGCAACTACTTACTACTTTTAACTACTTTACAACTACTTAGCATGTTAGCCAACCCTTCCACCAACCCTAACCTTAACCTTTTAACCTAACTCCTAACCTTAACCTTAACCTTAACCTTAAACCCAACCTTAACCCTAACCTTAACCCCTAGCCTTGCTAACATTAGTCACCTAGCTAACGTTAACATTAGCCACATAGCTAACGTTAATGTACAAATTGCAATCCGTAACATATGGTATGAAATACAATTTGTAGCATATCATACAAATTGTAATTTGTAACATATCATACGAAATGGATGATAGACATTCACAAATGAATAAATACCATAYGAAACGTAACACATCAAACTAATTGGAGTGTCCTGGATTTACATTTACTATGTTACGTCTACACCTGAGTCCAGGTTGTCATACCTGGTAGCAGTCCTTACAGAG
Organism: Salvelinus sp. IW2-2015; assembly: GCF_002910315.2. Classification (NCBI taxonomy): domain Eukaryota; kingdom Metazoa; phylum Chordata; class Actinopteri; order Salmoniformes; family Salmonidae; genus Salvelinus; species Salvelinus sp. IW2-2015. The sequence goes on along the minus strand of NC_036851.1, from coordinate 40,083,689 downwards.
TGGTATTCCTGCCTTGTTATAGTACAGTTTACCAGCCAGAGGGATATGGCACTGTCTGCACTGGAAGCAACTGGCATGGTATGTCCTGTTCAGAGCCTCGATGGCTGTTTCACTCAGGGCCACAGGCTTACGGCAGAAGCCACACACCTCTACAAAGCACACATTCACATATCAAGCAGGGTTCAAGTTACACATTTACGTTTAGGTGTGTTCCAAGTCGATATCTCTGGCAATTGAACAGATGCTAAATATATACCATTTACAATCTGCTACTGTAAATGTAATATATTATTATTATATTTAAATTCTTATGCGGTGTACCCGATTTGTTATGAGGGTGCCCAGCCCCTCTCACCCCCCTAGCTCCCCTGTAATTCGACCTCTGATATCATAACTGTTAAATGTGAAAGGTGCCAGGCCCGGGTGACATTTCTAAAAGTTACCAGACACAGTTTCACCCTTCACCTTACCCTTGGTCTCTACCATCACTAGCTGCTCCTCTGGACTGCCCTGGATACGCTGAGACGCTTCCTTCTGTTCCCCCCCACTAGATGGTGTGCTTTGGTCCAGCTGTCTATCCACTGCAGCGCTCTGTGGGTAAAAAAGGGGGATAAAGTCAAAGATTCTTCACTTGCRTGACTAATCAATTAGTTTAAGCACACAGACACGGTATTCTTAAGCCTTCCTCAACAGTGCCATTTTTAAGTAATATCAATACACTATTTTCTCTCTATTTTCTCAGTCTCAAAATTAGATAAAAAATGTTGAGGTCCAAACCTTCTGGATGGAGAGGGAATAGGGCTACAGTTCATGGTAATGGTGAAAGGGGCCCCAGTCTTGCACACTGTGAGTGTTCTTTGCAAAAATACATCAAATCCCCAGTGCCCCTCCGTTCAGGCATCTTATTGGCCTGTGTTTTCATTGTTTCGACTGAGAGATCGAAAATACAGAACACAATAATGGGGCGACAGGGAGGTTCATGTTTTTCTGAGAGAGATCAACAGTTTAGATAAAATCCTATTTCTTCTAAGTAAAGGGAGGCAGTGCCAGGCGATGTCTGAGAAAGGCCCAAAAAATTACCAAAGACTCCAGCCACCCGAGACATGGACTCTTCTCCATGCTCCCGTCCAGCAGGTGGTTATGGTGCATCATGGCTCAGACCAACAGACTCCGAAACAGCTTCTATCTCCTGGTCATAAGACTGTTAAATGGCTAAAAACTACTGCTCTCCCTTTCCCACAGACTATCCACACTGACTCTGTGCCCATCCACTGGTCTCTAACCACTCAGACGCACACCCTTCCCCTTCACTCTTACTCACATACACATATACACACACTCACATACACCCTCACTCACACACTCATTACTGACGCCACACACTTACAACCCCCCCCCCCCCCCCCCCCCACACCTACAGTTATGCAAAAAATTATTATTATTGATTAGATGTATTATTACCATTATGCTGCGTTTCATTGATTATTGATTGCTATTACCATTAGTATCTATCTATTTATTCATGCTTCTGGTCATTATAACCTTCTCTGTTTACATGTAAATGTTATCATTCATATATATGCCATAAGTATTTATACACTGAGTATACAAACAATTAGAACACCTGCTATTTCCATGACATAGAATGACTAAGTGGAATCCAGGTGAAAACTATGATCCCTATTGATGTCACCTGTTAAATCCACTTCAATCAGTGGAGATGAAGGGAGAAGACAGGTTAAAGAAGGTTTTTAAACCTTTAGACATGGATTGTGTTTGCCATTCAGAGGGTGAATGGCCAAGACAAAATATTTAAGTGTCTTTGAACGGGTTATGGTAGTAGATGCCAGTGGGCACCGGTTGAGTGTGTCAAGAACCTACAACGCTGCTGGGTTTTTCACTGCCCAACATTTTCCTGTGTGTATCAAGAATGGTTCACCACCAAAGGACATCCAGCCAACTTGACACAACTGTGGGAAGCATTGGAGTCAACATGGGCCAGCATCCCTGAGGAACGCTTTCCAGGGACACACTACAACACTCAGACATTTTACAAAAAGATGCATTTGTTGTTAGGGAGTCCACCTGACCATAGGCAGAAGGGATGACCACATGTTCTCTCGATAAGTGTGTGAATTTCACAATTTTCCTGCCTGCTAAGCATTCAAAATGTAACAAGTACTTTTGGTTGTCAGGGAAAATGTATGGAGTAAAAAGTACAATATTTTCTATTGGAATGTAGTGAAGTAAAAGTAAAAATAGGAAAGTAACAATACCCAAAAAAACTACTTAAGTAGTACTTTAAAGTATTTTTACTTAAATACTTTACACCACTGTACCCCTCCCTGTACATTGAATAAAGTACTGGCACTGACCTGTATACAGTTGTACTTGCATTGTCCTGTTTCTTTCAACTATACCGTACTTCTTGTGTGTTTTTGATTACATGTTCTATTATTTTCTGTATTATTCTTATTATTAATTATGTTATTATTATCATGTCATTGTTGTTAAATTGCTCTCAAGTAAGAATTTTACTGTACTGTTTTACACCTGTTACACACTACAGAGTCTTCTGTACACAGCTTTTGGCACCCATCACTATCAGTACATCACCGTGTGCATGCCTAGACATTACAGAACACATCTTTCAACACAATGGTCATGATATGAGGTCTCGTCAGAAATATAAAGTGGACCTGTTCTAAATAGTACTATCAGAAGAAATCTAGAAGAAGAAATCTGTCCACCACTGAAAAATCCACAATAATCGAGAATTTCAATAAGCATTTCTCTACGGCTGGCCATGCTTTCCACCTGGCTACCCCAACCCCGCCAACAGCTCTGACACCCCCCAACAACTGGCCAAGCCCCCCCCCCCCATTCGAATCCCACCGTACCTTCTCTACTATACAATCTGGTTTCAGAGCTGGTCATGGGTGCACCTCCGCCACGCTCAAGGTCCTAAACGATATCATAACCGCCATCGATAAAAGACAAAGACAGTGCATCCGTCTTCATTGACCTGGCCAAGGCTTTCGACTCTGTCAATCACCGTATTCTTATTGGCAGACTCAACAGCCTTGGTGTCTCTAATGAATACCTTGCCTGGTTCACCAACTACTTCTCAGATAGAGTTCAGTGTGTCAAATCGGAGGGCCTGTTGTCCGGACCTCTGGCAGTCTCTATGGGGGTGCCACAGGGTTCAATTCTCGGGCCGACTATTTTCTCTGTATATATCAATGATGTCGCTCTTGCTGCGGGTGATTCTTTGATCCACCTCTACGCAGACGACACCATTCTGTATACATCTGGCCCTTCCTTGGACACTGTGTTTACAAACCTCCAAACTAGCTTCAATGCCATACAACACTCCTTCCGTGGTCTCCAACTGCTCTTAAATGCTATTAAAACGAAATGCATGCTCTTCAACCAATCGCTGCTCACACCCGCCCGCCCGACTAGCATCACTACTCTGGACAGTTCTGACTTAGAATATGTGGACAACTATAAATACCTAGGTGTCTGGCTAGACTGTAAACTCTCCTTCCAGACTCACATTAAGCATCTCCAATCCAAAGTTAAATCTAGAATCGGCTTCCTATTTCACAACAAAGCCTCCTTCACCCATGCTGCCAAACATACCCTCGTAAAACTGACTATCCTACCGATCCTTGACTTCGGCAATGTCATTTACAAATTAGCATCCAACACTCCTGTCAGCAAATTGGATGCAGTCTATCACAGTGCCATCCGTTTTGTCACCAAAGCCCCATATACTACCCACCACTGCGACCTGTATGCTCTCGTTGGCTGGTCCTCGCTACATATTCAGACCCACTGGCTCCAGGTCATCTATACGTCTTTGCTAGGTATAGCTCCGCCTTATCTCAGCTCATTGGTCACCATAGCAACACCCACCCGTAGCACGCGCTCCAGCAGGTATATTTCACTGGTCATCCCCAAAGCCAACACCTCCTTTGGCTGCCTTTCCTTCCAGTTCTATGCTGCCAATGACTGGAACGAATTGCAAATATCACTGAAGTTGGAGACCTATATCTCCCTCACTAACTTTAAGTGTCAGCTGTCAGAGCAGCTTACCGATCGCTGCAGCTGTACACAGCCCATCTGTAAATAGCCCATCCAACCAACTACCTACCTCATCCCCATGTTTGTTTTTGTTTTTCTGCTCTTTTGCACACCAATATTTCTACTTGCACATCCTCATCTGCACATCTATCACTCCAGTGTAAATTGCTGAATTGTAATTACTTCGCCACTATTGGCCTATTTATTGCCTTACCTCCTTACCTCATTTGCACACACTGTACACAGATTTTTCTATTGTGTTATTGACTGTACATTTGTTTATCCCATGTGTAACTCTGTGTTGTTGTTTTTGTTGCAATGCTTTGCTTTATCTTGGCCAGGTCGCRGTTGTAAATGAGAACTTGTTCTCAACTGGCCTACCTGGTTAAATAAAGGTGAAATATAAATAATAAAAAAATATATGTAAAAAACATTTGAATGGCAATAACATAGCCTTGTCCCAGATCTGTTTGTGAAGTCTTGCCAGCTCCTATGGTCGTTGTAATGTCATGGCTACCAATAGCATGGGATGTAGAGCCAGTCTTACCAGTTGGTCAGACACGGGTGGTCTGTCTGAGGACACAGGTTGAAGGAGGGGGGCAGTGGGGGGCTCCTGCACGAGTGGAGGAGGCAGGAGAGGTGTAGGATCCTCAGTCAGCTCATCATCCACAGACACGGGTGGAGGAGGCAGGAGAGGTGTAGGATCCTCAGTCAGCTCAGCATCCACAGAAGACACCGGTGGCGGAGGCAGGAGAGGTGGTAAGATCCTCAGTCAGCTCAGCATCCACAGACACGGGTGGAGGAGGCAGGAGAGGTGTAGGATCCTCAGTCAGCTCAGCATCCACAGACACAGGAGGAGGGGGAGGAAGGAGCTCTGTGAGGAAGAGGTTCAAGAGTTTTTTGTGGTTTTTGAGGTTCTCTGTATTGATATGAATGTTGCAGTAATCATCATCACAAACCTGTCTGTCAACATGTTCTTTATACAGTGTATGTATTTTGTTATCATTCATAACAATACAATTATATGTAAATGGTAATATCTAGACTTCTTCACAGCAAAAAATACAGATTTTGTAATACATGTTTTGACTACTCCTGGTTACCTTCAGGACCCTTGTCTGCTTCTGTCTTTGTCTGCTGCTGCTGTGTGTCTCCCAGACCCCAGCTGAGGTCAGGGGTCACTGTGCTGGCTGGAGTTCTGGGCTCCGAGTGTCTAGCCAGGGAAGGTGTGGAGCTCTGGACCCCTTCGTGTGTACTGCCCTGGGACTCAGATGGAGCCCTCTCCTGCCTGTGAATTGTGCCTTGCTGTGTGCCACTGACACTAAGTTTACGAGTGCTGCTGTCCTCAGGGCCAACCCGCATGGCTGTACGTGGCATGTCATTGGCGRTGGCGCTGTGTGTGCGTGTGTGTTGGTGCTGTGTGACTGTGGCTCTGTAAGGGGATGCCAGCGTAATAAAGAAGGAGGACACCATCCTCTTCTGTGGAGAAGCCGACGCCATGATGCTGAAACACACATAATGCAACAGACCGTCGTCAGGTACAACATGAAACACACTAAACAACATAGTATTTATTTGATTCAAATTCAATAAGCTGATTCAACTTCCCACTGTAAATAACACGTAAATAACTTTTTACACCAGTTGACCGACCTTAACCTGTACATGTACACACCACATTTCACCTGTTTCACTCCCTCATGCAGTACATAAATGTACGCAGACATAAAAGCATTTATAAAATATGTCTACATATGGTATGCTGTACTTGTATGAAAAACATTGCATGGCTAACAAAACTCCCTGCTCCGGCAAAACGCTACGTCCACGGACATTCGTTTATTTTCCTTAATGAGTCTGGATCTGAGTACCTCCCTGACTATTTCCAGAACGCAAACATATTCTGTCCTGATATAACCATTCTGATTGGTCCCAGAAAATCGATGGGTTGGGCAAGAGCCAGCCCAGAACACATGGGTAAAGCGACGTTTTGAAAATTCATCATTGGCTTTGATACACTGATTGGTTAGAGATGATCCAATCGCTGATTACTTTGTTTTGTACAAAAACCCTTATTTTGACGTCACCACAAACGACTTCAATGATGGCAATCTGACTGAAGTATGTAGCGAGCATAGAGCAGAGGAATAATTCAGTTTGAGTCGTCAGGCAATGAAAAACATACTCAAACAGTCGAAATAACACACAAATGAGTACACCACACACACACACACACACACACACACACACACACACACACACACACCACACACACACAACACAACACACACACACACACCACACACACACACACACACACACACACACAACACCCCCAACACACACAACACACACACACACACAACTCAAGCACTAAGACTTGCATCCTCTCTGCTGCCAAACTACTTTGAAATGAGACCCCTAATAATTAGTGCAAATCATTTTCTACTGTGTAATTGCATACCTGCTTGAAAAATGTGGACATGAGCTCTGTATTCCCCCTCTTTCTCTTTTCCTCTCTGTGTTTCGGCACTCCAGGTCCGCTCCTCTATTGTCACTCCTAAGCCGCCACTGAGAGGGCGAGCTCTGGCAGAAAGAACAGTTATCTACAGAAAGCCCCTCCTATTCCTCCTGTACCTCCATCCCTCTCCCCCTCGCTCCCTCCCCCTTCCTCTCCCGCTGAATGACAACACCACTTCCCCAACTGTAAAAGGTGAACAGTTAATCACTAACAAAGTACAGTAAAAAGCATGACACATGCACACAGTCATGCACAAACACATACTCTCACTCATGCATAGTCTTACACACTCACTCACACATTAGTAATGTACACAGCACGTACAGTATCACACAGAGTAGACACACACCAGAAGACACCCTTCTTTCCTCCCACCTTATCTTATGAAATCCAGCAGGATGTGACTGTACCTGCCTTTCCAGCTCCCCTCTCTCTGTAGCTATCTTCTTCCCCTCTCTTTCTCTATCTCCCTCCTCTCTCTCTTTTTCTCTGCTTTGCCTTATTGTTCTGTCAGTTTTATTTCTCCTACCTCCCTCATCCAGTCTGCCCTCTCTTTTTTTCTTCCCCCTAATTTTTCTCTTTCCATCCCAAACTCTGCAAAAATGTTTTGTTGATTTCATGATGAATTCACGTTAGTTTACAACTCAACCAAATTTAAACATTTAAAAATGTAAAAGAACACTGGATGCTCAGGGCAAAAAAAATTAGATTGGACTAATAGGAGCAGTAAGGAGCAAACACATTACAGTGCAATGAATCATAGCAAAATTACTGGTTAAATAGTGGGGATAGAGAGAAAGAGAGAGAAAGACAGAGGGAGAAAGAGAGGGAGAGAGAAAGAAAGAATGAAAGAGAGAGAATGATTGTGGTAAGACGGCTGGCAGAAAAAGAAAACAGAAGGTTGCGAGATGAAAGATAGAGGTGGGCTTGAAAATGGAAAGGAGAAAAAGAGAGAGAAGGGAAATACCAGAGATGTGTGAACAGAGTTAGAGAGGAGTTAAATGGAGAGAGGGGGCTAAAGAGAGAGAGAGAGAGCGAGAGATTTGTCATTGTTTATAATTGTATTACAATGTATATTGTATACATTGTTGCTTTGGCAATATTGACACAATGTTTTTCATGCCAATAAAGCAGCTTGAATTTGAATTTGAAAATTTGAGAGAAAGAGAGAGAGAGAGAGAGAGAAAGAAAGACAGACAGAGAGAGAGGAGCTGCCAGAAGGGGAGCTGGGTCAGGGGGTCTGTGTTGTTCCAGTGTCTGACAAATGGAATGCTACTCTGTGGTTATGACATCAGCCCCTAAAATCTAGGCCCCTCCCCCACAGCTTCCCTTCATCAAGAACCCAGATGCAGAAAGGGGGAAACTGACAACACAACTCTAATATTTCTGTAAGAGAAGAGATGGCCATTSTAGGGAAACAGCACATAATGTTACATCCCTTTGAAATAAATCGCCTTTTGGTTTATTCAGTACAAATAGGGTGACTCCAAGGGAAACACAAACAGGATGATGATGAACATTTCACAACAAGTGTGTTTGTAAAAGGACAGAAAAGGCATGTAGGCATGATTTGCATTTTAGAAACCATTTGTGTGGCCCTGGCCACATATAAAACCCTGTTCTCAACTTTAATCTGGTTTTATTCGCAACTATTTAAAACCCTAGACATAACGCTGGCATCATTAACCAAATAATGGTCTAATTTCTCTTTCGTTTAGTTGATAAAGCATGATTCCTGTCTGTACTTCCTGTTTGACTGTAAGTCGCCCAGGACAAGAACATCTGCTAAATGACTAAAATGTAAATCTACTAGGATTGCGCAACTAGGTGTGCTGATGACTACTTTTTGAAGGGACAAGGTACACCCAGTAGAGACAACAGTTACCACACACCTCTCCCTCTGGTCTTTGAACCTCAGTTCATCCCCATCTTCAACCCTCTCCTTCTCATCATTCCCCCATTTTACTTACCACTCAACCACTTCCTTACCACCTTCTATCTTTCACTGTATACTCACCCCTCTTAAATAATAGAAATGATCATCACAATTGTTATATTTTGAATAGTCAACTCAGGACATCTGGTAAAGCTAAATAGACTACAACTCCTAGCTACAGCTCAAATCTATACCATAAAGTTAGAGTGTTATATAAGCCACTTAGCCAGAGAACAAACTGTATATTTGTGGCTCTAGCAACCACATCCTTGTCACTGTGGAAATAGACTGGTTAATAATTCAARAGAAGACAGAGGAAAGAAACAACAGATCAGTGCCCTTGTGTAAGCAGGTTTAGGTCTCCCTTCACTGGTCCAAACCACACAGTGTCATAACAAGGTCATAAACAACCATTCATATTTTAATATTGCTATGATTTATGACAAAAATTGTGTACGTCTATGGGACAAAACAGTATCAAAGATGAATATGTCTGCGTAAATGGGGACATTATTGGATTTCAACATATCACTGAGTGAGACAGGCCAGTAGATAGCTGTATTTGATGTAAGAGTTATTTTTCTCTATCTGAGGTAGAGTGAAACAAGGACTGGTCTGTGTTGTGGTATTCTGCAGCCTGATAGTCTCTCTGTGTGTCTCTGTCTGATGATATGGAGCACAGGCTTCTCCTTGGTGACATGTGCTGCTGTGTGCTGCTGGAGTGCCGGGCAGATCTGCTGGGAATGTCTTCTTCTGCTTCCACCTAAAAAGCAATAGAACAACAGAGAATACTGTCATGAAGATACAGAAAACTATTTGGAATCAATGATTACTGTATGATCACAAAAGTCTGTGCCATAAAAGCGGAAGAATCTTTCCCGTTTTAGAGGTATTGTGTTTTCTCCCCGTTCCCTAAAGGTCCTCGAAGCAGAAATGAAAGAGAAAACGTAATTGATGCTCATTCTAACATTCTTCTTGTAAGCAAAGCTTTATTAAATCTTCTACGGCAAAGTTATGACAGACGAGAAGCTGCATGTATGTAATTACAGACAAGTTGACTAACAAATAGCCTACCCAATGTTGGCAGAAATCTCCTCTCGTCGTCTTTTCTCTTCTGGCTCTTCTCTGCTCTCTCTCTCTCTCTCTCTCTCTCCTCTCTCTTTCTCTCTCTCTCTCTCTCTCCTCTCTCTCTCCTCTCTCTCTCTCTCTCTCTCTCTTCTCTCTCTCTCTCTCTCTCTCTCTCTCTCTCTCTCTCTCTCTCTCGTCTCTCTCCTCTCTCTCTCTCCTCTCTCTCAGTCTCTCTCTCAATTCAATTCAATTCAATTCAATTCAAGGGGCTTTATTGGCATGGGAAACATGTGTTAACATTGCCAAAGCAAGTGAGGTAGATATTATACAAAAGTGAAATAAACAATACAAATTAACAGTAAACATTACACATACAGAAGTTTTCAAAACAATAAAGACATTACAAATGTTATATTATATATATACAGTGTTGTAACAATGTACAAATGGTTAAGCACACAAGTTAAAATAAATAAGCATAAATATGGGTTGTATTACAATGGTGTTTGTTCTTCACTGGTTGCCCTTTTCTTGTGGCAACAGGTCACAAATCTTGGCTGCTGTGATGGCACACTGTGGATTTCTCCAGTAGATATGGGAGTTTATCAAAATTGGATTTGTTTCAAATTCTTTGTGGATCTTGTGTAATTGAGGGAAATATGTCTCTCTAATATGGTCATACATTGGGCAGGAGGTTAGGAAGTGCAGCTCAGTTTCCACCTCATTTTGTGGGCAGTGTGCACATAGCCTGTCTTCTCTCTTGAGAGATGTCTGCCTACGGCGCCTTTCTCAATAGCAAGGCTATGCTCACTGAGTATGTACATAGTCAAAGCTTTCCTTAAGTTTGGGTCAGTCTGTCATGGTTTGTCATTTTTTTATTTTCATGTCTTGTCGCCTCCTTGTGCTTCCTCTGCTGGTTCTTTAAGTG
>NC_036851.1:40059068-40070664 GCF_002910315.2 Salvelinus sp. IW2-2015 | reverse complement strand
CAGAAAGAACTAAAGAGACGAGATAAGGCATCAGGCTTGGTGTTCTTATTTCCCGGGCATAAGGAAATCACGAACTCGAAACGAGCGAAAAACAAACGCCCAACGAGCTTGACGTGCATTAAGCGTTTGGCGCAACGGATGTACTCAAGGTTCTTATGGTCAGTCCAAACGACAAAAGGGACGGTCGCCCCTCCAACCACTGTCGCCATTCGCCTAGGGCTAAGCGGATGGCGAGCAGTTCGCGGTTACCCACATCATAGTTGCGTTCGCATGGCGACAGGCGATGAGAAAAGTAAGCCAAAGGATGGACCTTATCGTCAGAATGGAAGCGCTGGGACAGAATGGCTCCCACGCCCACCTCTGAAGCGTCAACCTCGACAATGAATTGTTTAGTGACGTCAGGAGTAACAAGGATAGGGGCGGATGTAAAACGCTTCTTGAGGAGATCAAAAGCTCCCTGGGCGGAACCGGACCACTTAAAGCAAGACTTGACAGAAGTCAGAGCTGTGAGAGGGGCAGCCACTTGACCGAAATTACGAATGAAACGCCGATAGAAATTAGCGAAACCGAGAAAGCGCTGCAACTCGACACGTGACTTAGGAACGGGCCAATCGCTGACAGCCTGGACCTTAGCGGGATCCATCTGAATGCTTCAGCGGAAATAACAGAACCGAGAAATGTGACAGAAGGAGACATGAAAGGCGCACTTCTCAGCCTTCACGTAGAGACAATTCTCTAAAAGGCGCTGGAGTTACACGTCGAACGTGCTGAACATGAATCTCGAGAGACGGTTGAAAAAATCAGGATATCGTCAAGGTAAACGAAAACAAAGATGTTCAGCATGTCTCTCAGTACATCATTAACTAATGCCTGAAAGACAGCTGGAGCATTTGCGAGACCGAACGGCAAAACCGCGGTATTCAAAATGCCCTAACGGAGTGTTAAACGCCGTCTTCCACTCGTCCCCCCTCTGATGCGACGAGATGGTAAGCGTTACGAAGGTCCAACTTAGTAAAGAACCTGGCTCCCTGCAAATCTCGAAGGCTGACGACATAAGGGGAAGCGGATAACGATTCTTAACCGTTATGTCATTCAGCCCTCGATAATCCACGCAGGGGCGCAGAGTACCGTCCTTCTTCTTAACAAAAAAAACCCCGCTCCGGCCGGGAGAGGAAGAAGGCACCACGGTACCGGCGTCGAGAGAAACAGACAGATAACCTCGAGAGCCTTACGTTCGGGAGCCGACAGAGAGTATAGTCTACCCCGAGGGGGAGTGGTCCCCGGAAGGAGATCAATACAACAATCATACGACCGGTGAGGAGGAAGGGAGTTGGCTCTGGACCGACTGAAGACCGTGCGCAGATCATGATATTCCTCCGGCACTCCTGTCAAATCACCAGGTTCCTCCTGAGTAGAGGGGACAGAAGAAACAGGAGGGATAGCAGACATTAAACACTTCACATGACAAGAAACGTTCCAGGATAGGATAGAATTACTAGTCCAATTAATAGAAGGATTATGACAATACTAGCAGGGATGACCCAAAACAACAGGTGTAAAAGGTGAACGAAAATCAAAAATGAAATAGTCTCACTGTGATTACCAGATACTGTGAGGGTTAAAGGAGTGTCTCACATCTGATACTGGGAAGAGGACTACCATCTAAGGCGAACATGGGCGTGGTTCTCTCTAACTGTCTGAGAGGAATGTCATGTTTCCGAGCCCATGCTTCGTCCATTAAAACAACCCTCAGCCCAGAGTCTATCAAGGCACTGCAGGAAGCAGCCGAACCGGTCCAGCGTAGATGGACCGACAAGGTAGTAACAGGATTCTGATGGAGAGACTTGAGTAGTAGCGCTCACCAGTAGCCCTCCGCTTACTGATAGGCTCTGGCCTTTTACTGGACATGAACATGACAAAATGTCCAGCAAGAACCGCAATAGAGGCAAAGGCGGTTGGTGATTCTCCGTTCCCTCTCCTTAGTCGAGATGCGAATACCTCCCAGCTGCATGGGGCTCAGTCTCTGAGCCGGGGGAGGAGATGGTTGAGATGCGGAGAGGGGAACACCGTTAACGCGAGCTCTCCTCCACGAGCTCGGTGACGAAGATCTACCCGTCGTTCTATCGGATGGCGAGTGCAATTCAAAGAGTCACGCTGGAAGGAACCCTCCCGGAGAGAATCTCATCTTTAACCTCAGCGTGGAGTCCCTCCAGAAAACAGCGAGCAACGCCGGCTCGTTCCAGTCACTGGAGGCAGCAAGAGTGCGAAACTCTATAGAGTAATCCGTTATGGATCGATCACCTTGACATAGGGAAGCCAGGGCCCTGGAAGCCTCCTTCCCAAAAACTGAACGATCAAAAAACCTGTATCATCTCCTTCTTTAAAGTTCAGATAATCGATAGAACACTCAGCCCTTGCCTCCCAGATGCTGTGCCCCACTCCCGAGCCCGACCAGTAAGGAGTGATATGACGTAAGCGATCCGAGCTCTCTCTCTTGAGTATGTGTTGGGCTGGAGAGAGAACACAATATCACACTGGGTGAGAAAGGAGCGACACTCAGTGGGCTGCCCAGAGTAACAAGGTGGGTTATTAACCCTAGGTTCCGGAGACTCGGAAGACCAGGAAGTACTGGTGGCACGAGACGAAGACTCTGAAACTGTCCGAGAGGTCGGAGAACCTGAGCGGCCAGGGTTCAACGGCATGACGAGCAGCAAACAATTCCTGCTCGTGTCTGCCGAGCATTGCTCCCTGGAACCTGACGGCAGTGTTGGCGAGAATCCGTAGTCGCTGGGTCCATTCTTGGTCGGATTCTTCTGTTATGCTGTTAATGGACCCAAAAGCCGACTTAAAGAAACAGAGTCTTTATTCCCAGTCTTAAACAAAAAACTGATACTCCTGGATATTATCTTAGGTTAAATACAAAACAGGAAAACTGAAAATCCTCTCGTCAGTAGAGAGGAACGACTGGAGATCGCGACCACAGACTGCAGTTGCTTCGGGAAGGCACAGGCGTAGCTGACATAGACACTGCTCACACGCAGCACTGAAGAAGCAAAAACACGACAGGCGGAACAAGGACACAGAAAGCAAACATCAAACAAGGATCCGACAAGGACAGAAGCGGAAAACAGAGGAGAAATAGGGACTCTAATCAAGAGGGCAAAATAGGGGACAGGTGTGAAAGAGTAAATGAGGTAGTTTAGTGAGAATGAGGAACAGCTGGGAGCCAGGAACGGAACGATAGAGAGACGAGAGCGAGAGAGGGAGAGAGGGGAGGAGGAGAGAGAGGGATAGAAAGAGGAAAAGAACCTAATAAGACCACGCAGAGGAAACGAATAGAAGGAAGCACAGGGACAAGACATGATAACAATGACAAATACATGACAAGAGAGAGAGAGAGAGAGAGAGAGAGAGAGAGAGAGAGAGAGAGAGAGAGAGAGAGAGAGAGAGAGACAGAAAGTGAGCGAACACAGAGCAAGAGTGAGATGTGTACAGGCTGTGGAGCCACACTAACCTGGGGCAGGGCTCTGAGGAGGTCCTGAGAAGGCAACAGACAGACAAATTCCCCCAGGAAGGTGATGAGGATGTGGAGCATGTCGGTCCAGCGGCCCACCATCAGCATGAGCACCAGCAGGGCTCCCAGACGCAAAGCCACCGTGTGCAGCAAGGCCTCACTACCAGGGCGTCGATTCCGCTCCTCTGTGGAGGGCAATAGAGAAGACAATGAACAAACGTGACACTACTAGGGTGCTAGATAAATGTATACTGATAATGTACATTTGTACATCCACTGTATATCAACTGTATATTTGTAGAGCCACTGCTTAATCTCTTATAGCTCTATGCTCACTCTACCTATTTGTATATAATGTATGTAAACTTTGTGTAAACTCCGCTGTCTGTATTCTGTCTCTAATTGTTGTCTATCACTAGCTGCACCATATCACCGGGTAAAATTCAGGTATGTGTAAATGTACATGGAGAATAAAGGTGATTCTGTTCAGTAGGGCACACTGCAAAGTTTTGTGACTGAAYATTAAAATCTGTGTTCTTATTGGACAAATTGAGGTAGTACTTGCCCCATTACACTCTGTTGTGAAATGTTTCCTCACTACTGAACACGACCCTGATATTTAAGAGGCTATTCTACTTGTTGTGGTGCTACTTCTCTCAATTGATTGATTCAATTCATTCCTTGGGCTGCTAAGACTTTCAATGGAAATCAAGTCAATCTAAGTGATGCATCACCTTGGACGTAGACCACCAACAGGGTGTAGCAGATGGTCAGTGGTGTCCAGAACCTCAGAGACTCCGCCTCGGACAGGAAGTGGTGGTGCACGTTGGCGAGGCTGGCCATGCCGGCCACGGCAAAGGCCAGGAGCACGGCTCTCTGCAGCGAGGGGAGCAGGGAGTGGCCAGAGTTCAGAAGGGTGATGCAGACCCCACAGTAGCGCTGGGAGCTGTGTAGGTGGTAGAGCCTGGAGACGTGGCCCCAGAGAAGGTGGCAGTGACCCGCCAGCAGCCAGCTGAGGCCAGCCGCCAGCAGGAGGCTGAGGGAGCGATGGGGAGCCCCCTCCTGGAGGAAGTGGAGACTGCAGCTCAGAGCACAGCCTAGAGAAAACTGGCACTGGACCAGCATGAGCTTGGTGCTGCCTGGGAGGACATCCTGGGCAGGCAGGCAGGCAGGCAGGCAGGCAGGCAGGCAGGCAGGCAGGCAGGCAGGCAGGCAGGCAGACAGACAGACAGATTAACGCATGGATTAAGGAATACATTTATAGAACAATGAATGACAATACCATATTTACAAAAGGAACCAAAAAACAATATAAAACACACTGTGTTGATGTGTGCGTGTTTGTGTGTGTCTCACCGGTCCTGCAGTGATCCAGGCAGCGACGGCCCTGAGGGAGAACTCCAGGACCACTAGGGAGGAGACCCGGGGGCCGACCAGAGACAGGAGGCCAGTCAGGAACCAAAACTGCAGCACACCACTCAACCCATGTCCCCCCAACGGCTTGTTCCCTGCTGCAGGCGAAGACTCTGACCTTCCCTTGTCTTTACTGTCCCCATTACATCCAGAACCACTGCTACAGGGGAGAGATTAAGTTAAGTGTACACCAATAACGTTGTACACATATGCACTATCGCATACAACATTGCATTTGATGTAAGCATTCATGAACACAGGTTATTCATAAACACGGTAGAGGTTATTTATTGTTTTGAGACAATATATATTAAAAAGCAACAGTATCTCACCTGATTGACTGAAAGAGTAGGTGAACTCTCATGAGATTATAGAACACTGAGATTCCACATGCACCAACCAGACCTGAGGAACACACGCACACACACTATCATCATCACCAATAAAGTTTCTGAACATGATCGTTTCATCATCACCACCATAATTCAAGGACTTAATATGAAACCGGTGCAATAACATAGACGCGAACGGATAAATGTATAACCGTATAGCGACTCACCTTGCAATACACAATCAAAAGGGTTGGAGTCAAATGGCAGCCACACCGGGATCCACGCTAGCCAGTTTGAGGGAGACATTGACATTTGTTCGTTTTTTCTGACTGGCACGATCCGCGCAAGTATTTGTTAATCCTCCAATGCTAGAAACTTCGATCCAAAATGTACAGTGATATTGCTATTGATTAGAAACGCAGTGACCAAGTAGGACGTATTAGTATCCTTTCCTCCGCAACACACGCAGTGACCAAGTAGGACGTATTAGTATCCTTTCCTCCGCAACACGAAACTCTTCAGATGGTTTTCATGTTGCCTTCATTTTCACCGTATTGATCACTTATGTGTTCTCTCCATGTTGACGTTTCAAAGGTCGTATGATTGTGGTCTGACGTGTGCCCCCCCTGTCTGAGGAGGCCTAGACGTTTCATGATCAAAAGGGGTTGCAATAGATGATTGTCTGAAATCGCATCAAGGGAATCTGCTCGATTAGGCTGTTGTCTTTAAGAAATGCATTCTCAGAAGCTACTCATTTGTGCTGTCAATGGGGTCTGTGAATGTTAAACGGATGTGTATTCCAATTTTAAAGTAGAATGGTCTTTATTAATAGAAATTCAATATAATTATACATATACTTAAATTAGTTCAAATTATCTTAAATGTTTCTCATCTTCAGACATGCACAAGTCATAGCATTTTTATTTTCACACATTAYATGGAAACGACAAACATATCAGTAAAACTGTTGCCTCAAAATGATCTAGGTCACTAACCTAGAATAAAAGGCACATATTACACAGAATTGTTGATCTGACCAACCTTCGTCTTGCTTCATTAATAATGGGCCTTCTTGTGCACAGTTTGACTTTTGATCTTAAAGCGGCAATCAGCAGTTGAATCCATTAAAAAAATAAAAGAGAACTCCCTGATTCCTGTTTTGGTCAAAGTTGAGGGATGTGGCTGGAGAATTGTAACCACTCTTAAATTCATAGACAGAACTATGGATGCAAGACTGACCATCCATGATATCAAAATTATAGTTGTAACCATGTTTTGAGGATATATAGTGTTTATTTACATTTACACTTTGTTTACAAACACTGGAGTAAAACAAGCTTATATTTTGGGTTCTGATGGGGTATTCCATTTGAACTAAGCTCATGAAGAAATTCTAAGATATATTCTTTAAGAATTAATGGATACATATAATTTATGTATAAGTCCAAAAATGTATATAGCAACTGCAGATTGCCCCTTTAAGGCATGGAGTGAGCCTCATCTTCCATATCCTCCTTCAACATCACTGTCCAGGAACTTGCAGTGTCAGTAAAATAAACCGGAGATGGATCAAGTTGTTTAAGTCAAGTTAAGTGATGTATGTCAAGCCATTACATATCCTTCCTGTCAACCACTGAGTGAGTGCAAGTGTCACGTTCGTCGTAACATTTAAGTGAGGAGGACCAAGGCGCAGCGTGATAACAATACATTCTTCTTTAATGAAGACGAAAACGAAACGAACACTATACAAACTAATCAAAACAACAAACAGACGAAAGTGAAGCTATACAAACAATAAGTGCAGACACTGGCAACTTACACATAGACAATCACCCACAACCTACCTAATGACTATGGCTGCCTAAATATGGCTCCCAATCAGAGACAACGATAGACAGCTGTCTCTAATTGAGAACCAATCTAGGCAACCATAGACTTACATAAACACCTACAATGAAYACAACCCCATGAACTCTACAAACACCCCCTAGACAATACAAACACCCKAGACGAGACAAAAACACACAAACATCCCCCATGTCACACCCTGACCTAACTAAAATAATAAAGAAAACAAAGATAACTAAGGACAGGGCGTGACAGTACCCCCCCCCCCCAATGGTGCGGACTCCGGCCGCAAAACCTGACACAGAAGGGGTTGGTCCGGGTGGGCCTTCCTACGGCGGTGGCTCGGGTGCGGGACGTGGACCCCACTCCACCATAGTTAATACCTGCTTAGGGGGCCTCCCAGGAACGAGGAACCTTGCAATGAGTCCCGGACTGAAGACCATCGTAGAGGGCGCCACTGGACGGAGGGGCAGCTCCGGACTGAATGGCAGCTCCGGACTGAGGGGCAGCTCCGGACTGAGGGGCAGCTCCGGACTGAGGGGCAGCTCCGGACTGAGGGGCAGCTCCGGACAGAAGGGCGGCTCCGGACTGAATGGCGGCTCCTGACTGGCGGGCGGCTCCTGACTGGCGGGCGGCTCCTGACTGAAGCGCGAGCTCTAGCACCTCCTGAATGCGGGCGCTCTGGCAAGCTCCTGAATGTGCGGGCGGGCTCTGGCCCTCCGACTAGCGGGCGGCTCTGGCAGCTCCTGACTGCGCGGGCGGCCTCTGCGGCTCCCTGACGTGGCGGCGGCCTTCTGGCGCTCCTGTCTGGCGGGCGGCTCTGGCGGCTCCTGACTGACGGCGGGCTCTGGGGCTCCTGACTGACGACGGCTCTGACGGCCTCGCGGACAGACGGGCGGCTCTGACGGCTCGGGACAGACGGATGGCTCTGACGGCTTGGACAGACGACGGCTCAGACGGCGCTGCGGCAGCGGGCAGCTCAGACGGCGCTGGGCAGGCGGGCAGCTCAGATGGCGCTGGGCAGGCGGCAGCTCAGATGGCGCTGCAGGCGGGCACAGCCAGATGCGCTGGGCAGACGGGCAGCTCAGATGGCGCTGGGCAGACCGGCAGCTCAGATGGCGCTGGGCAGACGGGCAGCTCAGATGGTGCTGGGCAGACGGCAGCTCAGATTGACGCTGGCAGGCGGCACTCAAACGGCGGCTGGGCAGACGGACAGCGCCAGACGACGCTGGGCAGGCAGCAGCTCAAACGGCGCTGGGCAGACGCGACAACTCGGGCAGACGGCAGACTCCTGGCCGGCTGAGGCACACACTAGGCCTGGTGCTGGTGCCGAACTGGTGTACCGCGGCTAAGGACACGCACCTCAAGGCTAGTGCGGGGAGCAGCAACAGGGCGCACAGGGCTCTGGAGACGCACAGGAGCTTGGTGCATAGTGCCGGAACTGTGGTACCGGGCTGGAGACACGCACCACATGGCGAGTGCGTGGAAGGAACAGGGCTATGGAGACGCATTGGAAACCTGGTGCGTGGTGTAGGCACTGTGGTACTGGGCTGGGGCAGAGGAGTTGGCGCCGCGATATACCGGACGCGAAGGCGTACACGGACAGCGAGACGACGCTGGCAGGCAGGCAGCTCAAACGGCGCTGGGCAGAACGGACAGCGCTGGCAGACGGCAGACTCTGGCCGGCTGAGGCGCACAGTAGGCCTGGTGCGTGGTGCCGAACTGTGTACCGGGCTAAGGACACGCACCTCAAGGCTAGTGCGGGGAGCAGCAACAGGGCGCACCAGGGCTCTCGGAGACGCACAGGAGGCTTGGTGCGTGGTGCCGGAATGGTGGTACCGGGCTGGAGACACGCACCACATCGCGAGTGCGTGGAGGAACAGGCTATGGAGACGCATTGGAAGCCTGGTGCGTGGTGTAGGCACTGGTGGTACTGGGCTGGGGCGAGAGACGGTGGCGCCGGATATACCGGACCGTGAAGGCGTACAGGAGCTCTTAAGCACCGAGTCTGCCCAACCTTACCTGGTTTAATGCTCCCGTAGCCAGGCCAATGCGACGAGGTGGAATAACCCGCCACTGGGCTGTGCTGGCGAACCGGGGACACCATGCGTAAGGCGTGTGCCATGTACACCGGCCCGAGGAGACGTACTGGAGGCCAGATACGTTGAGCCGGCTTCATGGCACAGCCCCGGCTGATACGTGGAGCTGGAATGTACCGCACCGGCTAAGCACACGTACAGGAGACACCGTGCGCTCTTCCGCATAACACAGTGTCTGCCTACCTTCTCCTCTCCACGGTAAGCACGGGGAGTTGGCGCAGGTTCCTACCTGACTTCGCCACACTCCCTTTTAGCCCCCCCAAGAAATTTTTGGGGCTGACTCTCAGGCTTCCAGCCTCGCTTCCGTGCTGCCTCCTCATACCACCGCCTCTCGCTTTAGCTGCCTCCAGCTCTTCACGAGGGCGGCGATATTCTCCCGGTTTGTGCCCAGGTCCTCCGCTGTCCAGAATTTCCTCCCAATTCCATAAGCCTCGATCGCTGCTCCTGTAGCTGCTGCCGCTTACCACGCTGCTTGGTCCATGGTTGTTGGTGATTCTGTCACGTTCGTCATAACATTTAAGTGAGGAGGACCAAGGCGCAGCGTGATAACAATACATTCTTCTAATGAAGACGAAACGAAACACTATACAAACTAATCAAAACAACAAACAGAACGAACGTGAAGCTATACAAACAATAAGTGCAGACACTGGCAACTTACACATAGACAATACCCACAACCTACCTAATGACTATGGCTGCCTAAATATGGCTCCCAATCAGAGACAACGATAGACAGCTGTCTCTAATTGAGAACCAATCTAGGCAACCATAGACTTACATAAACACCTACAATGAACACAACCCCATGAACTCTACAAACACCCCTAGACAATACAAACACCCTAGACGAAGACAAAAACACACAAACATCCCCCATGTCACACCCTGACCTAACTAAAATAATAAAGAAAACAAAGATAACTAAGGACAGGGCGTGACAGCAAGAGTGTCTACTCCTCAATGTCTCTCCTTCTCTTCACCAATGGATCTGTCAATTATTAAACCTCAACTCTGTCCATGTACAGTATGAGGCCCTCTGTCTCAGGTCTGGCTCTGACGAAGGAAATAGACCGAAACCTGTTGGGTTTAGTAATTAATCATATTTTTTTTATTCAACTTCCATTGTCCTCCAGGATTGGCTGAATATCCTCTTCTCTTCGGCTCTGGTTCAGGACGTCCTGGAAGGCTCTCTGTCTCATCAGGTCCCAGAAGAGCATGCTGAGAACGGTGTGAGGGCATAGGYGGAAGAACACAGGGCCCATGCCTTTATAAAGCCCCAGCAGACCTTCGGTCCGACACACCTTCACCAGACAGTCTGAGAAGCCCTGGTACAGACGACCCTAACAGACAGGCAAGAGAGGCAGAGGATAAAACTGTGAGTTCAACAGCTATAGATAGTTACAGTATAGATATTTATATATATTTGAGTTGAACAGCTAAGAGCTAGGGGTGTACAGTATATGGAGAAGGCAAGGTACTTAGAAGCCAAGAGAGAGGCCAGGGAATATCAGGGTGAATTGGGCAATGCCAATAATGATGGGTGAAAGACAACAAGATATTGAAAAAAGGCTCACACTATGATGCTCATCCACTGGCTGGTTGTAGAGGCGGGTGCTGATGACATCAAACGGGTCATGGTGATTGTCACTGCGACTCCACTGATACAGGCAGCTGTCAAGGCAACCAGCCAGCTGTTTGGACTGTACCACTACAAAGACACAGAGAGAAATCAACTAACTGTAGGGGTGCCAGATTATGCATATCTTGTTGGCTTCTTGTATCATATGTACCTTGTAAAAGAACAATCAACTCAGAAACAATCAATCGTTCTAGATTAGGACTGGTCACTGTATTATGGCCACACCAGCAGTCATGAGTCATGGCTGCAGTAAAATTCCACGTGGCCATTGAGTCATGGTAGTCTCCTTTTAGCACTCTGGACATGCTTTGGTAGTACCCAACTTGCTAATGACCACCAGGTCGCTAATGGCCTGGTACTCAGGGCTCTACTTTCCCTCTAACCACTCTGACATCAATGCACATGCAATCGAAAATCACTTCAAACACATCATCAAAACAGTATCCTGCTTTTAAAACTCCCCTCACCGTGATGATCAATTTGAAGAAAAAAGTTGCTGCTGTTGAAACTGAGTGTAAAACATGGTCGTTGTGGATGTTGTTTCAAAGCCTAACAACGAAATGGACAGAGCTTTCTAAGGTGATGATTCATTCAAAACATCCATATGCATAGGCGTATAAGCCCAATTACATTTTGTTTAAATGAGTGTGCCTTTTACAATACATAGCCTACCGCATATTACGCATGGCAGAACACATAAAACACAACTGATTTAAGATGTCTTTGGTACATAATTTGTCTAGCCTTA
>NC_036851.1:40049116-40052990 GCF_002910315.2 Salvelinus sp. IW2-2015 | reverse complement strand
GTTGTTGATGTGTGCAGAGGGTCCTGGTTCGCGCCGTGTCGGGGCGAGGGACGGTTTAAAGTTATACTGTTACACATACTGGATGGACTGGTTACCTTATGCTACACTCCAACATGTATATCCATGAGTCTGGGGGAGAACGTATAGGCCTAGGCGATGCTGTTGGTTCATTGATTGTGCAGGGCGGCTTACAGGTAGTTTACAATTATAAATCATTTTTATTTGATTTTTAATAGCCTAGTAATAGGGCATTTTTTTTATATTTGTATAATTAATGCGTTTCCATCTCCTCCATCTTCTTTATTTCTTTATCGAGCGTGCAGTTGGGCTGTCAGCAGTTTAGTTTAATATGTTTCATTGTGAAAACATGTTTRCATACTATCAATGTTTCCGAACAGATTTCGCTTGGTTTATCAAATTAAGCACTGCAGGAACAGGGATGTAGATCCCATGACATACAGAGTTTGGGCGGAATATCACCTGTCGCGCAGCGATAGCATGCACCGCAAATAGTGGTTGATGAGTGGAGTGAAATAAGTGTTGTTATATTTATTTCTCAGCTGATCATATKAATCACCAAAGTAATAAAACCGTAGTAGCCTACCAGGCGTCACTGAAAAACGGTCCAGCGGAAAGGCGTGCGGCATCCATTCGCTATTCCAGTGCATACAGATGACATGTTTTTTCCCCCTGCCACTGTTCCTGCCCATCTGATAACGGGCCATTCTAAAGCGAAACTACTTGTACATATTAGTAAAGACAAAATTAAATCGAGAATATTCTGATAGGTGAAAATGTGATCACCTGATGAGATAACGGCTGTGAAGCCGGAGGCATTAAACAGGGTGCAAGCTTTTTTGTGACTTTCTCAAATCATCAATAGCCTATAGTCGCATCATGCAGCTCATCAATCAAACAATCAAATGTATTTATAAAGCCATTCTTACATCAGCTGATGTCACAAAGTGCTGTACAGAAACCCAGCCTAAAACCCAAACAGCAATCAATGCAGGTGTAGAAGCACGGTGGCTAGGAAAAACTCCCTAGACAGGCCAGAACCTAGGAAGAAACCTAGAGAGGAACCAGGCTATGAGGGGTGGTCAGTCTTCTTCTGGCTGTGCCGGGTGGAGATTAAAACAGAACATGGCCAAGATGTTCAAATGTTTATAGATGACCAGCAGGGTCAAATAATAATAAATTACATATGTTTTGATTTCTAAGACATTCTAAGGTTTATATCWTTCAAAAGTTATGCAAATTAACTATAAAGGGAAATAAATGGCTACAGTTTACACTTTTTTTGTTATTTCATGAATGTTGTTTTTAGAAAGGTTTCTTAACAGTCCCCGKAGGTGCCAATTACCCCAGTAGAAGATTATGGCATATGGTTTTACACACGTGTGTTAAAATCAATTTAATCCGTTTTATTTACAAATTATTTAGTAAGTAAGACGTAAAAGCTAATTCTAGTTGTCTTATTTTAATTATTTAAATAAAATATATGGGGGAAATGGTGTTGCACATGTCACCATTAATATCCGCACTATGAGGAGATTTGTCCCTCTTTAACTCACCTGAATATTCATTTTCTTTGTTCCTTCTTTGTGGATCCTTTTCCATACAATCCATTATGTACAATTACACTAAATATGATTTGAATAATGCAAGATTTTACATCCCAGCAGTCTTTAAAATGACATTCAGGAGCAAAAGATTTTCAATAGTTGTTTTAAAAAATATGAATTGAAATATAATATTGGAATGGAATATAACTCATAACATTACATAACATTGGAATATAACATTCAATAACAATAACTTAACTTAACTAATTAATTCAGTGTAACATTGATGTGGCAACTCTCTTATGCTCTGCTATTGCAAGATTCTAATTTGTACAGAGGTCACAAATAAAGTTATCCCGAGCACAACTCATGAGCCCACCTCCTGCACTGCTCACACGTAATTCAGTCCCCACCTGTGACTGAAAACAGGGTGAGAGATGTCAATTGAAAAGCTCTCTCTTTATTTGACATTAAATGCTGTGTAAAATAGCTAAAAGGCTATAAAGTAACATTAACTGCAATTAAGTTACATAATCTTTTGTATGTATTTTACCTCAGACGATTTGGTAGTAAGGTTGCTAGCTAGCACTCCTTGCAGCTTATGCTAACTAGCTAGCTGGCTATCATTTACTGCTAGTGAAGTTGCTAAAGCAAGTTAGCATAAACTAGCTAACTTGGGGGGGGCGAGTTGCCCCCACACACTCATCCGACACCATGTTTTGTATGGTGTTTATTCCATATAAGAGCTAGGTAATGTTGATTAGAAAGTCTTTACTTCAGCATCACTCTGTAGCATGCATACAGCTCCATTCAGTGCATAGTAAGTCATGCCTAACTTGGCTCACTAGTGCTATATAGTATAGTACTAGTGAGGAAGGGGTGGGGCAGTTACCCGCTATTACTCTATAAGACTTGTTTCAAATGATCACTTGTACATTCAACATAGCCACTTCATATGCGCACTCGCTCCAGAGTGGCAAAAATATCCTTTCTATTTTATTCAGCTAAGTTCAATTATATTCTTCTTACTCTAAAATCATATGCAGTATGAGTGGAGGCCTGGGATGCTAAACATGTTTATGTTAATTAACGGCCAATTACCGTGAGCCGCAGTATTTTGCATGACAATAACAGACAACCCTAATCATATACACACCATCCTTATCTGCTGGTACTGTACTATAATTGTCATCTGCATTATGACACCTGGCTTGTAACGCAATAGGCAACACAGTCTGGGAGTGCGATACATGGTTTCTATAGTTACCTGCAGGCGTGCCACCCCATTCTTGGTGAGCTGAAGGTGGCCAGTTGGGTGGCTGATCCCACCATGACTCGAGGCACAGCCCCGTTCACACCCCTCCACAGCCCCACCACGCCCTCCCGCCAGTAGATATTGGCGAAGGCACTCGACACCCCCTGAGGGAGGGAAAGGGGATCCTCCATCAGTTAAAGTGCTTTGCTTCTTTTTACCACAAGGTGTGGAGAGGTATACTCTAGTAAACTGTAGCTAGAGGCAACTGGCTTGAAAGCAAATTCAGAAGAAGACAGATACATTTTGAGGAGAAAAAGCTGGAAGTGTCGAACCACATGTGTAGGCTACCATATATAGCCTAGTGCTTCTCGCTGTTGAATGGGAAAGTGTTTTCAAATGAAATTCCTCTCTGAAGTATGGACATTTTTCTACTATTAAGTTATGAACTCTGCACTTACATCACTTGTGGACAATTTTGCCCACAAATGATAGTGTGTCAGGGTATTGGATTGCTTCAGCCTATGGCACACACAAAGGGATATTGTACCAGTTGACTTTACTGTAGAAAAACCTGCATACCTTAGATCTCATACATTGCCTTGAGCTCACTGCAGGGTCCTCGGGACCCCAAGAGGTGCACGTTTTGGTTTTTGCCCTAGCACTACACAGCTGATTCAAATAATCAACTAATCATCAAGCTTTGGTCATTTGAATCAGCTGTGTAGTGTTAGGGCAAAAACCAAAACGTGCACCCCTTGGTCCCGGGCCAAGTTTGGGAACGCTGTTTTATTGTAAGTGTGAAGGAGTACCAAGAAAAATAAAGCATGTTTGCCCCTACCTCTGAAACTGAAAGGGTGTTAATACAGGATTTTGCAATATCAGAGCCATCATTAAAAATGTATTGGCATGGGGCATCCCGAGTGCACAGCCGGTCTAAGGCACTGCATCGCAGTGCTAGAGGCTTCACTACAGACCCGGGTTCGATAGTGGGCTGTATCACAACCGGCCGTGATCGGGAGTCCCATAGGTGGTGCACAATTGGCCATCGTCGTCC
>NC_036851.1:39996965-40049091 GCF_002910315.2 Salvelinus sp. IW2-2015 | reverse complement strand
ATTGTAGCGACGCCGCACAGACAGGTGTGTGTGTTATGTGATTGGAGGCTAGGAGTGCGTGTGTTGTAGCTGACATGTAACCGGGTCGTTCGCGGCGTCCGGCATGCAATCAACACTGGCTATCTGCAAGTTCACCGGAATGCGTGAATTTATGCCTGGGCATCCTGGTGCGTTGGCGGCTTACAGTGGGCGTGGAGGGGGGTTGGCTCAGGCGGGAGCATTGATTATAGACGCAGGTTTCAGCTTTGGTTCTCTCTCTCTTTACGTCTGGGCTTGCACACAGAGAAGGCACGATTGGCTTTGGTTATCTGCCTATCTAATTTGGGCGGTGGTCGTGATCTCGCCCAAACAGGTAGCCTGTGGTAAAGTTGGTTTAATAAACCTCCAATCGCCAACTTCAACCTTCCTGTCTGAGACAATTTGTTCGCATTTATATATCTTAGTCAGCGCTTACCATTCCGGGTTCAAGAAGCTAAAAAGTGATACAAGTTGTCCAGCGAGTGCTAGCCTGACTTATGTGGATAGTCACCTGGTATGGGTGAGAACGGGGATTGAAATGCTTTTACAGGGAAATCCGAAAGATAGAAAGGTGAGGTAAGGCGACGATTATGGCCAAGAGAGGTGCGTGTGACAATGGACGTCGGCGGGTTCTGTCTGAGGAGAATCGCCAGGGGCGTCGGAGCGCAGAGGCCGCCGTTGAGGGAACGTTTGAGAGCGATGGCGGCTGAAGCGGGCATGAGTGCTTCGCTCGAACTGTATTTCGCGGGATTCTGGTGGGCGACCGAAGTGGTGACGCTCGACGCGCGTGACGAGGAATCGCGGCTCAGGATGGTAAACAAACATGCGCGGCGCCGCATGTCCAGGTTGCGTCCGTAGGATCTGAGCTAAGACCCGAAGAGTATATCGTAAGGCGGATGGAAGCTTGTTCATGCTCAGTTTGAACTGTTAGCTCATTTTAGGGGGTGGTGCGGATGAGAGAGAAGGGGCATGCAGTTGGGCCTTTTATGCCTCGGATGAAGCTCTCGCCTGTTTGAGTATTGATTAGCCCCAGATGGACAGCAGAATGTATTGGTGCTCTCTAGTGGGAGCACTGAGGAGGCGCTATGGACAGTGGTGGAACAGCCCGCGGTACTGCGCTCCGGAACTGTGTAATAGACCGCAGCGCCGCCCCTTGGGGAGCAAAGTCCTCTACGGTGCTAGGCTAATGCATGAGAGCCTCTCTCGGCGGGCATATGCTCATCATGCCCACCCTCCGTGCCAGAGCGTAGCTAGACGGGAACCAGTTCATAAATGGCGCTCTCTCCTACCGAGCTGCGGCATCAGACCGCAAGCTGGCTGCATCGCTGAAGTCAAAATGCAGACGCCTGGAGAATGCGCTTTGGAGAGGAGCTGCGTGTGGCTTGGGGCTTCAGCTTGCGGGCTTTGGTAGGGTGCAGGAACACACCCTACTGTGCGATGGACGGGACAGAGAGCCACGACGGGAAGCCTCTTGGTGCCGAATGACCAAAACTCATTCGTGCTGTGTCGTGCTACAGGCGGCACGAAACACACGCCCCCTGGTCCCAGGGTCTGCTGGGGTTGATGGCCAGTCCAGGCTCTGCGCGAGATTGGCCCCATGTCCCCCAGAGCTCAGGAAGCGGCTTTAGGTCGCTGATAGACGCGATTAGTGTGCGGACCCCTGGTGTTCTATCCCAAACACCATCATCTTCAGGCAGGAGCCCACCGGCCACAAGACGGGGAAAGCAAGGCTCATCTTCCCCCGAAGCAGCACGGAAGCGGAATGGAGCGCCTGGTTTGTTGTGGGGATGCCGGACCTTGGTGTTGGGGACTTTCTGTCCCAGTTGTCATGGTGGAGGCGGGTTGCAGTCTCTGCTCTTGCACTGACGGAGGGTTGCTTGGTGAACACGGGGTCCACAGTAACACCTGGTGAGGGCTCAAAAGATTAGCCGAGGTTGGAGCTCAGTGGAGGCCTGACAACTGTGTGCAGCCTCCGACACATCACAGTGAGTCTGGCAACCTCATGAAAGGGAGGGAATTAATGGACTTCTGAAGTAGGGGGCAGGATGTGCGTCATCCTGTCGTGTTGGGGCTCGGCGGTGCAGGACCTCTTGTATGCCTGGGTTGGACTTTCTTAGAGCAAAGGCTGCCATTAGACATCAACAATAGGGGCACACTGAGCTCTCAGGGAGGACGGAAATCACCCATTGCCCCGCCCTAATGTCACATTCACTGACTCACCCACACTGACACCTTTACTCCAACAGTTAGAAGCAGCGAGACTCATGGCTAGGCCCCTCCCTTCCACAGCTGTTGTGTGATTTTCCCCAGTCCCCCTGTCACCTACCCGCGCGGGTGTGTTACATTGATCCCTTGGCAGCTACTCCATACACAGCCCTCTGTGAGCCCCGGCCGCATCCTGACGCCCGCCCCAGCACCCCAGAATGGGAGACGGAGAGACAACTGTCTGCAGTGAGGAGATATGGGAGGAAGCTGTGTTGGTCTTGACCTCGAGCAGCAGGAAGCGGTTGTGCAGTTGTGTTTGAATTCACGAGACAAGCTTTGCGATTGTGATGGGGAGACGAGTAGGCGTGTCAGACTCAGTCTGTGGTTGCAGCATGAGACACACACGGGTGATGCTCGACCCATTCAAATGCGTCCCCGCGTATCCGCTGGCATGCCAGGAGCGGCAGACAAGGACTGTGTTTTGGAGAGTTGCAGCGGGCAGACTTCAATTGAAGCCCGTGCAGACAGTCCCTGGCGCGGCCAAGTCGTCCCCATGCGGTCCGAAGTAAGGGTGGGCCAAGCTAGGTTCTGTGCGGACTACAGGCGGCTGAATGAGGTACCGAGTGAAGAGCTCATACCCCTAACCATGTAATCGATAGTGCGGACCTGGTTAGGGCGGTCTCCTGGTTCTCTCGTCACTAAACTCCGCAAGTGGTACTGCAGGTGCCCCTCTCTGCCAGGAGCCAGAGCCCAAACTGCGTATCTCCACTACGAAAGGACACTGGCAGTTCAAGGTCCCTGCTAGCTTTAGACCTGTGCATAGTCGCTTCCAATCCTAACTTTTGAGCGTTTGATGACAGGGTGGAGTGCTGGATGGCATCCCGACAGCAGTGTCTGGTATAGCCTCGATGACATACTGCGTCCCATGCAGCTCCTTCCAGTCAGCCCGTGAGGAGCGCTGTAGTACTGGCCGTGTCTGGAAAGGTGACTGTGCCGCAGTGCGTGGTAAGCCCGTTTCCACCCCTGCGCGATTATCGTGATCTGTCCACGTCTATGAGGAGCAGAGTGACCGTTTGTGCGCTGGACCAACCGAGTGGCTGAGAAGGCAGGGATCAGCACCATGGAGGACAAATAGGCGGCTGTCAAACTGTACCCCACCCCCATCCGACGCACGTCAGCTGAAAGAGCTTCTCGCCTGCGCTCGTACTACAGGACGTTCGTTGTATCGGGCTTCTCGAAGCGCGATTGCTTGAACTCCACTAAACCGGTCCTCTCTGCCGAAGGACAAGCGTTCACGGCACAGTGATGGGGAAGCGTTCAACACCCTCAAAACGTGCATCTGATCGAGGCCCCGTGCTCGCCCCGCACCCTACCTCACCTGCCCTTATCCTGGACACAGACGAGACGCGAGAAGCAAATATGTGGCGTATGCATGCGTGGAGCGGTTGCTGCTCCAGGTGCGCGCAGAGGGAAAGAGAGTCGTGGGCTACTTTCAGCATAAACATTTGACCAAAGCAAAGTGTAATGAAGTCGGCCTGGCTACCATGTGTCACCCGGCAAACAGAGGACTTCTTGGCTTTTGGTGGCTTCCGTCAAACACTTCAGATTACGTATCTCTTGGGTCGGGCTGCCCTTTACTTTAAGACTGACCACGTCTGCTCTTGTCGGCATGATGCTCATGTCTTTTCAGAGAGCCAGACGAGAGCGCAGGTGGCACGCTGGTTGGCAGAGAGCTTCAGCCGTATGACTTTCACGTGTGCTACAGCAGGTGGCGAACAGCTCACTCAACGCCGACGCCCAAGAGTGCCTTCGGGCCCTGTACTGCAAGACGCGCTGTCCTTTTTGTTTTTTTATTTAAACCGCCCACTGTGAACGAAGAGACGGTAAGAGAGCTGCGGCAGAGGAGGGTGTCTGGGCCACCAGTTTTGGCGGCCCCGACGCGCCTTGTCTGCTGTAGCCTGCCAGACTGATCTACGTGCCTGGAATGCGGCAGCAGCAGGATCGACACCAACCTACAGCCATGCGACAGGTCGGTAGAGGCGCAGGTGAGGCCACCATGGAAAGAGATGACAGCGCTCTCACTCGCGACACCAAAGGTTGTGGTCGAAGTTTGAGAGACTGCTTGGACTGGCTGATGCGTGCTTACACTGGCATGGAAATTGAAGGTCAGCTACGCGAAGGAGAGTGCGCAGGTGTGGGGTCCAAAAGCATGCGCCGAGGCTGTGCTCCACCAATACTCGATTGGTGTGGGTGTACTCGGACACTTTGGGTTCACCAAAAACACTGCCCTCTCCGTCAGGCTCGCTACTGGCGGTCAGCACAAGAACGGGATGTGGAACGACTCGTGTCGACCGTGTGACAACTGCACACCGAGGAAAAGCCCCCCATGACCCCGAGCTGCATGCGTATGACTATTCAGCTCGCGAACAGATCTCTCAAGTAGCGGGCCTTCCGCGAAGATGAGTAAGTATAGGGAGTGGGATTGGATGTAGTGGGACACGTTCCCCACCACAGGACAGTGGAAAAACCCCTGTGCCTCACGCCATGACTATTTCACAAAAATGGCCCAGCCTATGCTCTGCACCTGACCAGGAGGCCAGAACCCATCGTCGACGCCACCTGACACAGCGGATGACTCAGCAATTGGGAGCGGCAGATCCATCCACAGCGACCAAGCAGAACAAACTTTGAAGTGCCCGTCGTGTTCTCCCCAACCATGTGTGTATTCGATGAGCTGGTATGCACAAGACCCGCACTACTCCTCTCCATCCTTCCAAGCTGATGGCCTTTGTGGAGCGGCTTCAACAAAACGCTTGGACAGCAGCTGCCATCTCTACTTCCAAACACCAGCGTGACTGACATGCACCTGCCTATGTCCTCATGGCATCGCTCGCTCCGCTGGTCCAAGACTCCGACCGTCCGGCACGCCTCCCCTCCTAACCTGCTGGCGAAGAGAGATCCGCACCCCTCGAGATGCCGTATTGCAGTCGGCCCCTGATAGGCCCTTCATGTTCCTCCGAGGGCCGGAGATGCCCGGAAGACTCCAGACCGCCTGGAGACAGCCACACACCTTCCCAGAGAGCAGCTGGTGAATGCAGGTGTGAGGCAGAAAAGGAACTATGACGTGCACACCCGGAGAAGGGCACTTGTGTGCTGGAGCTGTCTGAGTCTCACAAAGCCCCACAATCAACACACTAAGGAAAAAAGGCAGATGCCCCACAAGTCTTGACCAGTCCACTGGGGGGAACCCTTGCAGTGTCCTGACGAGGGCTAGGGGAGTTGTGCTAACCGGTGCAGCTTCCTCCCAGGGGAACAAGTGGCCCACTGCACCGGGACCAGGTTACCCCACTACAGAGGCCTCTTCTCCCCAAACCAGGAACCCCCACAATTCCCCTCTCTGAGCAATACATTCTCCAGCACCACCCTCAGGTGCCGCAGACAAGCTCCAGACAGCCCACTCCCCCTGTCTCCCCCCCTGTGTCACCGCATGTTCCCCACGAGCCACGCTGATTACCCTTCCCGCTTCATTGTCCCCATATCCCTGCCTTTCAATCCCCTGGTTCCCAAGAGAGCACTCGCACCATCACGCCACCAGCAAAGTGAGACTCTCCGGTCGCTTCAGAGACTTTTGTTTTCCCTCGGGTACGAAGACTTTGTCTTGTGGCGGGGCTGGTTGTAGGCGACCCGCACAGACAGCTGTGTTATGTTTAAGCTAGAAGGTTGTTGTTACTGACCAGTACCCGCGTGTCGCGGGGTCCGACAGTCAATAACCTGCTATCGCCAATCACGGAATGCCTGAATGTTCTTATGCCGGGCATCGCTTCTCGTGGTTGCGAGTGCGGTTGAGGGGGTGGCAGGGCGTGGAGCATTGCGAATTAAGACCAGGTTCAGCCTTTCTATCTCTCTCTCTTACGTCTTGAGCCTTCACAAGAAAGTTGTTCGTGTGACATGCTTGTGGGTATCCCACTATTGGCGTGTCTACGGGCCCAAACAGTAGCCTGTTGTAAAAGTTGGTTTAATAAAACCGGTCAATTCGCAAACTCAAGCCTCTGTCTGCGACAAATTGTTCATTAGATCTATTCCAGGTTCATTACAAATGTATATAATATATAAAAATGCATCGAACTTTATATCGCATATGTTGATGTCTTGTCTAAGTCTAAATGAAGAGGAAGGTGCGCCTACAGCATGTTATTCGCATGCAGCATAGCCAGATAACATGAGCAGTAGGCCCAAACTTATATTCTTGGTCTCGGGAAATATATTCTTCATATCATAATGTATTAGACACCTGACTAAAATAAATAAGCGATTTATTTAGTTCTGTTGTAGTATTAAACTTGTATTTCTTTATACTTTTTCAAATGTTAGCATATTCCAAAGGGCGTTGCACTCAGCAGTATGCTTTACGCTAGTATGTGAATGGTAGGCTCTGGGGATGCTAACATGTTTATGTTATATTAACGGCCAATTACCGTGTAGACCGGCAGTATTTTGCATGACAATAACAGACAACCCTAATCATATACACACCATCCTTATCTGCTGGTACTTACTATAATTGTCATCTGCATGTATGACACCTGGTCTTGTAACGCAATAGCAACACAGTCTGGGATGCGATACATGGTTTCTATAGTTTACCTGCAGGCGTGCCACCCCATTCTTTGTGAGCTGAAGTGGCCAGTTGGGTGGCTGATCCCACCATGACTCGAGCACAGCCCCGTTCACACCCCTCCACAGCCCCACCACGCCCTCCCGCCAGTAGATATTGGCGAGGGCACTCGACACCCCCTGCGCTGGAGGAGGAAAGGGATCCTCCATCAGTTAAAGTGCTTTGCTTCTTTTACCACAAGGTGTGGAGAGGTATACTCTAGTAAACTGTAGCTAGAGGGCAACTGGCTTGTTAAAGCAAATTCAGAAGAAGAACAATACATTTTGAGGGAGAAAAGCTGGAAGTGTCGAACCACATGTGTAGGCTACCATATATAGCCTAGGCTTTCGCTGTTGAATGTGAAAGTGTTTAAGTTAGGGGAGGGTTTGGTTGGGGGAGGCTTTACTTGGCTCATTGCGCTTTAGCGACTCCTTGTGGCGGCCCGGGCATCTGCAGGCTGACCTCAGTAGTCAGGTGAACGGTGTTTCCTTTGACACATTAGTACGGCTGGCTTCCGGGTTAAGCATGCGGGTGTTAAGAAGCGCGGTTTGGCAGGTCATGTGTCGAAGGACACATGACTCAACCTTCGTCTCCCGAGCCCGTTGGGGAGTTGCAGCAATGAGATAAGATCAAAAGTGGGGAGAAAARGGGTAAAATACAAAAAAAAATATTGGCAGGTCTTGAACACAGGGAACATATGTCCTGCATCCACATGTGATACACATGTACACACACGCATACACCCCTCACCTGATGGTTGTGCTGGTGACCCACTGCGATGGCCTCAACTGTCTGGGCCTGCAGATGTGTCTTCACCTGTGGAGGAAAAATAAGACATAGCTTCTTCAATGTATTGAATACACATTTGACATACACAGCATTGCAAAGAGAGCCTCTGCAGTACATCACCCTATAATTAAAGAAGCACAACCCTGTCAATAAATAGAGACACACTGTTCAGTGGTTACACCTGGTATTAGTTACACAACATGTACACGTTTTTCAGCACTCTGCACACACACCCCTTCAGGATGCCCATGACCTCAATTTCACATCTGTCTTTCCTCACTGTTCATCTCTCTCTCTCTCTCGCTCTCTCACTCTCTCTCTCAATGACCGTTACTTAGGTTATTGAGATGAGTTTGGCTCCCACAGTATACATGCACACATACTCCGGAGGCCAAGCCCTCCCTGGTCTTTCTCACATACCGGGTGTAATCAGAAATCTCTTTCTATTATTCTGTCTCGCTTACCTTCATACACTGCCAAAAAGGACAGAAGGGACTGCTGGGAAGTATTTTGGGTAGTGCTTGGAAGTGGATACATGCCAGGTATATTTAGTGACCCAGATACTCAGAAACATATCTATATGTATAGTGTTTTCAGAATGCTGGAGAGATTATGCGGCTACATTGATGTATTGAGCAACAGATGCAGCCTAGACAACAACAGTAGCATGAGTATATGAGGGCCACCTTGGGTTATTATATGGGTTATTATAGGGAAATTATACAAGTGAGGGGCAACTGCCTGAATGCATGGGGAAATACACAGCCACTGTAGAAGCAACTGCCCTTCGCACAGTAACAATCACATCCCTGAACATAACATGATACGTAACACGCTGAACTGGCTGACTTGATAGATTTAAGCAATAAKGCACGAGAGGGTGTGGTATATACCACGGCTTAGGGCTGTTCTTACGCGGAGTGCCTGGACACAACCCTTAGCCGTGGTATATTGGCCATATACCACAAACCCCCGAGGTGCCTCATTGCTATTATAAACTGGTTACCAACGTAATTAGAGCAGTAAAAATAAATGTTTTGTCATACCGGTGGTATACGGTCTGATATATCATGGCTGTCAACCAATCAGCATTCAGGGCTCGAACCACCCAGTTTATAATTGTATTTACAGTACCTGCACAAATGCCCCAGGTTCTCATAACAGGGAACATGGCTGGTGCAATATTTATGACACTTATGATTATACTCCATAAGGTATGATGCACTGAGTGCTCAAAAAGCCTTTGTTGTGAAAATGGGGCACGTACTGTAGGGCAGTGTGTCACGCCTGCGCCAGCTCACCCTCTCTGGTGCTCTGGCGCATTCGAGTGCCTCTCTGGAACGTAATCATTACACCCACCTGTCAACATAATTACGCGCATCAGCGCTCATTGGACTCACCTGGACTCCTTCACTTTGTTGTTTGCCCCTCTATATCTGTCTGTCCTCAGTTTGTTCCCAGTGTCAGCATTATTGTCGATTTGTTTTCCCCTGTCCAGACGCTGTCCGTGTTCTGTTTCATGTCCATTGTTTATTAAATGGTCACTCCCTGTACTTGCTTCTCGTCTCCCAGCGTCTGTCCTTAACACAGGGATCATCAACTAGATTCAGCCGCGGGCCGATTTTTTCTTGGTCAGGGGGCCATAACATAATTACAAATAATTTGTAGACTGCAAATTGACGGCAAGAAGCCGTAGATATAACATTTGACTAAAACATAATCAATTCAAACGTTGCTTACGTTTGTATACGATAACATACAGTATATCTCTCTATTCTGTGGGAAAACTTTGGAAGAGATTTCCTAAATTAAAATCAATTTGAGCTGATTTGCTGTCGTTTATCAGTTTTTACAATGTAGGGTAAATACTGTTGTTACGACCTGGCTCATATTTCGTAAMAACAAAGGGAGACCACGCATGTCTTAAATGTATAAAGGAATACATGTATTAAACTAAATAATAATAAATACAACAATGTAACATAAGCTGTGGACGTCTGTAGGATCAGTAGTGTATGCAGTGTGTGGATGAGTGGGGAGGGTGTTATATGGTGAAAACAGACTGAAAAAAAACATAAGGTGGTGGAAACCAGCCTGCCAGTCAGGGAAGAGAGAGAGTGTTRGCTGATGTGGCCTCCCTTTATAGCCTGCAGGCCAAGCCTGCCCAGGTGCGCCACATCAGCTGACGATCCTCCCTGGCCTCCTGCAACAAGCAGACTACTAAACAGGAGATCCCAGCAGACAGAGTGGGAGGGACGTCACACTGTAAATACTCTAGATGCTATATATGTTATGTATGTAGATTATGACCCCAAGTGCCTTCCATATCTCTTTACCTTTTACAAAGCTATTGACTACGAGAGAAACAACAAAACAAACATGCTACTCACCAGATAGGCAGGAGAGGCGATGAAGGCCCCCAGAGCCCCGGCGATGGCTCCTGACATCAGACTCCCTCCAGGGGCTGCAGTGACCCCCACGGCATCACAGTAGGAGTAGAAGCCCAGCCTCACACCGTTCATCAAACCCTGGTACAACAGCCCAGCTGAGAGCCCCTTCTGCAGCCCGCGGAGCCCGTCTGTCCTACCCACCACCCATAGGGCCTGGACCACCCCGCGGTAGTGCCGCTGGTAGGTCCCCCGCGCCCGCAGCTCTCCCTGCAGCTGCAGTCGCGTCTTCACCACCTCCAGGGGGTTAGTGAACACACAGGCCCCGCAGCACGACAACGCACCCAAGGCAAAGTCCAGCGGGGGCCACAGGGCCAGAGGGAGCTGCGGCGAGGTGACCGCGGCGGCCCGGGAAAGAGGGGGGATTGGGGATGTCATGGCAACTGAATGGAGCTGAATAGAGTGGGAGTTGGGAGACCTGAAGGGAGAGTCTGTGGCAGGGTAGTTTAGAAGCTGGGTACCGGTCATCTCTGAAGTGCGGAGTGTCCAATGTTGTCCTGCGTGATGAGTCTACCCACTGCCCAGGCTATGTCAGGGCTTCCAGATGGGTGAGAGGGTATGGAGTGTACTACTGGGTATGGTGCATGTGATCATGAAATCTTGGAAACAGAGGTCAGAACTGTACGGCTGACGGAGACTGGTATGATAAGAAGTCAGTGATTACTGCCTGATATGCCGTCACATGTGACCTGTGCTCCTGTTACTGTGCTCCTCTGCCATTGGTGCTCAGTGTTTCTGGGATGATGTTCTTAGATGCCTCATGCCAGTCTGTCCATAAGTATAGTTACATCTTGAGGTCCTCAATGTTCTTGAAAACATTGATGAATTGGGTTAAAGGGTCGTGTTTGTTCACTGAGCTAACATGTCTACATGTGCAATGATCATTGAGTAAGTCCAGCCAAAGGATCTGGCCCAACTTGAGAGACAGCAGAGCCTGTCACCCCTCTGTGTAAAGGTGAGACTCTCACGAACACGTACATGTTGGTTGTTTTCCCCTAGGAGACCCATAGGCCTCACAAGACTCGTCTGAACGTCCCCTGGTACCAGTTGAAAAAATGAATGGAAGTATATAAGGAGACTGTTTAGTGCCAAAAAAATAAGGAGTTAAATATATGTTTAAAAATATATATAATAATAATAATGTTTCCTGTTTCTTATATCTCACAGATATAAGGCAGACACATAAGAACAAACTTCCTTTTGATTTTTGGGTGGACTATCTGTTGTTCCATGTAGTGAATCTGTTATTCAATGCATTTGTATGGGCTAATAGCAGTAAGGCCAAAAAATATTGGTAAATATTTTTTTGACACTTCAAGGGTTCTTAAAATTCTAAATCAAATAGCTAAATGATCCTTGGTATGACCTTCTTAAAACAATTCCATATAGCTTAGTAGAACCCCCCCCCCCCACCCCCCCCCCCTAGACAGGGCTTAGACTCATGGGTTAAAGGGTTGTGTTTGTTCACTGAGCTAACATGTCTACATGTGCAATGATCATTGAGGAAGTCCAGCCAAGAGATCTGGCCCAACTTGAGAGACAGCAGAGCCTGTAAAATAATGAACGAACTTATCAGGAGTTATGTAGAGGTGTTATGCGGAGTAATGAGTTAGAAAGAGGAGTTATGAGGAAGAACTACATGTCTTTGGTTACTTCTTTGGTTCCCTTTCTTTAAATAATATGTAACAGGAGAGAGTGAGGAAAGAGGACAGCTGACACTACATTTMTTCTCAACAAAACTGTCACATAACACTCATATATTTTCCTCATATTTTCATATTTTCACTTTACAGCTTGTTGTACAAAGAAAAATACACATTAACTTCCAATAACAGCACACACATACATATACTAACTCTACAATTACGGACATAAGGAGGGCCCACAAGTTATAAATCAAGCACTTAAGACACTGAAGTCTGATCCCCAGAGTGACTGCATAATCTGCACATATCTACAAACGTCTTCATTTCTGATAGCAAATGAAGCAGATCTTACTCTTGTTGTGTTCCTTTCCTCTCTCTGCTTCCCCTTCCTGCACAGCCAGACAACTTCAGTAAACATGTGTTCCCAGCACTCCCATTCATTGTGAAAGTCTCCTCCTACTGCCTTAGGCCAGATCCAATCCAGACAACCCTGTCCGACACCTCACCACATCGYCTGCTTTGTTCAAATGCTCTGTTCCAATCGAAAGCTCAGCTCTGTCCCCTGCCTTGGTCCTATTGATTCTCTCTGGGTAAAAGGTTATAGTTATGAGAGAGGGGGTGGAGTGGAAGTGTGTCACACAGGAAAAAGGGGGAAAGGGGAAAAGCATATTGACYACTGCTGTGCTTCTGATACTGTGGTTTAGATATTTGTCTAGTAGGATTCCTAATCATGTGCTAAGGAAAAACAGGTTAATCTGCGAACCACAACAAAAGAAGTGACACATTTATAGGCTACTACACTCGGTCCCTAATTAAAGTTAGGCTGGTATTATATAGTCATGGTGGTAGGCAATTATGGTTGGTAAAAAACTGGTTTACCCTATACATTACTGGGAGCTTGTATATAGTTTACTCGCCATTAGCCGGCAACTCTACCAACGTTTTTGTGTCCGCCAGCTTATGCTTTTTATTAGGTGATAAAATGATTTCTTCATGAACAAATCACAATACCCAACATGAAAATACTATAGTATACTATGGTATAAATACTATAGTACTGACTAGTGTTTTACTGACTTTACTGTAGTATTCACTGTAGTGTTTTCCAATAAACATTGATAAAAGATACAAGTATTATACATGGAACTTTAGATAAACCTCTCCTTAATGCAACCGCTGTGTCAGATTTCAAAAAAACTTTACGGAAAAAGCACACCATGCTATAATCTGAGTACAGCGCTCAGAGCCCAAACAAGCCATAAAGATATCCGCCATGTTGTGGAGTCAACAGATGTCAGAATAGTATTATAAATATTCACTTACCTTTGATGATCTTCATCAGAATGCACTCCCAGGAATCCCAGTACCACAATAAATGTTTGATTTGTTCCATAAAGTCCATAATTTATGTCCAAATACCTCCTTTTTGTTTGCGCATTCAGTACACAATCCAAACTCAGGACGCGCGGGCAATCCATGCGAAATTTCAGACGAAAAGTCATATTACAGTTCGTAGAAACATGTCAAACGAAGTATAGAATCAATCTTTACGATGTTTTTAACATAAATCTTCAATAATGTTCCAACAGGAGAATTCCTTTGTCTGTAGAAATGCGATGGAACGCAGGTCTAACTCTCACGTGAACGCACGTGGTCAGCTCATGGCACTCTGCCAGACCCATGACTCAAAGAGCCCTCATTCCCCCCTCCTTCACAGTAGAAGCATCAAACAAGGTTCTAAAGACTGTTGACATCTAGTTGAAGCCTTAGGAAGTGCAATATGACCAATATCCCACTGTATATTTGATAGGCCATGAGTTGAAAAACTACAAACCTCAGATTTCCCACTTCCTGGTTGAATTTTTTCTCAGGTTTTTGCCTGCCATATGAGTTATGTTATACTCACAGACATCATTCAAACAGTTTTAGAAACGTCAGAGTGTTTTCTATCCAAATCGACTAATAATATGCATATATTAGCAACTGGGCCTGAGTAGCAGGCTGTTTACTCTGGGCACCTTATTCATCCAAGCTACTCAATACTGCCCCCAGCCATAAGAATTTTTAAGAGCCAGTTTATTTTGTTTGTAGTAAAAAGTGTGTACTGTAGCCGTGTCGCAGGATCTACTTATGTCTATTGTTTGACTACTGATCTACGTTGGTCTCCGCTGTTTCTTTGTGGCCTTTCCCAGCTGGAGATCTGTTGGCGGATTGGATTGTCTGACTGACCACAACTTTCTGCATGTGGTATTTCATTTGTTTTGGCGTGATGTATACCGTGATGATTTAAGTTGTAGTGAAGACTACAGAGATGTGACACTCTTTATAGTTGTGTGGTAGAGTTGATTGCAATCTGATTGTATTAATGAGACCGGGTTCACCCATCACTTCATGAAAGGACAATTGCAATACTGAGGTCACGTGTGTTCACTGAACTCCTTTAGCGGGCTGGACTCTTTTAGGCCAGAGGTACAGGACTTTTCTTGAGGAACCAGAGCTCATAGTTCTGTGATCGTTTATTTTGGTAACGCATAAGAACCCAGTTTAAGTTATTTCCAATGTTGTAAGGGTTTATGAAAAGTGTATGYCCATACCGACTTTTACATAAGTCTTTGTATTGGTGTAGACTTGACGGATCAGATGGGACTCATTCCCTCCCAAACAAAAAGGAGAAATCAATATTTTCTCTGGTAGGTACAACCTACCTGGCACCCCTACAAACAATAACCTCAAGTCAAAACCGTTGTCGTTTTCTCTTTTATTTGTAACCTTTATTTTGTAAGATGGTTGCCAAATATGTGATGGCCCAGAATCTAAATACTTTCAGGACACAAATCAGCTTAGCCGCTCCACTGAAGGTTGATGAATGTGTCTGAGAAGAACTACACATCTAGTGCCAAGATAAAAAAAATCAAGATCATTTTATGAGCACTGTGCGCTAGGATATTTGTGATAAACCCCCCCAAACTCTCACCACTAGTTTCAATGACTATTCTTAACACAGGTGATGTCATCACAACCAGATCATTGGTGTATAGATTGTGAAAAGAGCAGGAGTGCAATCATGTACAAAAGCTGTGAGGTGGTTTTCATTCTTACAATAAATGCAGGATTTAGACCTGGAACCTCAGTTAACTATAGTTCAGTCAGGAATGCATCAATAACTGCTAGCATACATATCCAGTCAACTGAATCAACAATAAATAAAACCTGACAGTTAAGACATGGAGGCCTTTATTGTTTTCTTATGCTTACACAGTACACTGCAACACCCTCCCGAGCCCCCCCCCCCCTAAACAACAATCAACATGCATTTACACCACACACACACACCAACATCCATGCTATTACACACATTCACGCAGTTTCCAATGTAAACAATGCAGGCTGAAAGAGTGATTTAAAAAAACCACGGTAGTCAGTTGTCCACTGTTGTGCCCTCGTAAGCAAGCACAAGGCTCGTTCCATTTTCTTTTCTCTCAGTAAGTTCAAAGCGGGGCGAACAAAGAGGAAAAGAAACTGTCTACATCTTTTGGGATAAACTGCTGTCTACTCAGGCCATTTGACCAACCTTCGTCACACACACACACACACACACACACACACACACACACACAGTGTTGGGAGGTCAGGATGCCCATTCATCCAACAGTCACCATTAAAGCAACAACATCCTCAAGTGTCTTATTAAAAATGTACTGTCTGAAATGTTATTTTCTTTAAAGTTATGTGATAGGAAGATGGGGGGTAGAGGGAGAGAAGTTAGTGTGAGAGGGAAGAGGAACGTCAAGAATTAGTGTGACACATTCTTTTCCCACAATCCTCAGCGGTAGAGGAAAAAGGCCTTGTTTTACTTCCCTTGTATGGGTTAGGATGGATTGATCGTCCGTTACCTAGCAACACTTTGGCGTCACTCACAAACCTGTCCATTGCTGCATTACCTCTTAGCGCGCACAAAGTACAAGGCATTGGTTTTAGGGTAGTACTTCACGTTCTGCTTCTTGTCCATCAAGCCCCCGAATATGATGAGCTCGCCCCTACCCTGGACCACTGTGTGAAGGCTGGTCTCGGGGGGGCCTGTGACGGCAGCGGGGGTGCCGTTCCCGTAAACCCTCCAGGAGACGAGACCGGCTGCTTTGGCTCGGGACACATCCAGGACATACATCTGCATGGGCTTGCAATTGAGCGACTGGTACAGGGGCTTGCCCACGTTCAGGCTCTGTGGCGGGTGGTGGCCAAGCCGCCGTGCGATAGGCGGGATGGAGTGTCCGTCAGACCCGGCAGCAGCAGCCTGTGGCGGGCTGGAAGAGGGGGATGTTCCTCCTGAAGCAGCTCCTTGGGACAAGGGGTTTGAGGAGGATGAAGAGGACAGGTTTTTGACAGCCTCCAGGCCTCGTCTCAGGGCTGCGGGGGACACGGCCCCCGGGGGAGTGCGTGGGGAGCCAGGGGCAGGTGGAGGCGTATGCACGCCGTTAGTGCTGGGTACCTCAGAAAGGGGGTGGGTGGCTGAGGGGGGAGACTCCCAGCCGTAGTCCGAAGAGACAGGGGGGCGAGAGGGCGGGGAGGCATCCTGGGCAGGGCTGGTCCGGGGAGAGGGGGATGAACCGTTGAGTAAAGGATGGAGGGAGGGCAGAGGCGGGCTGTCAGGCCCCTGGGAGGGGGATGGCTGTTGAGAGGAGGAGCCGGGGCTACCCTCTCTTGCACCCCCTCTGGCCGAGGGACGTGGTCTCAGTGTACCCCAGCGGCCGTTCACACAGGGGGCCTCCTCAACGGCCCCCAGGACGACCCCGGCGGCGCCGCTCCTTACAGGGGACTGGGAGCGCAGCGAGGAGGGCTCTGGGCCCAGGGGGCCAGGGGAGGCACTGATGGGGGAGGGCCGAGAGTTCAGGCTGGGGCTGAGTGGCGCACGGCCAGACGGAGCCTGGGAGAACACCACTACACACTGTCCAACCTGGAGAGAGCGTGAGATGGACAGACAGAAAACAATKAAGGAAGTTGAGTTGAAAGTAAACCTACAAAACAATATCCCAACAGTGTTTAGTGCAGTGAGACCGTGGATAGATGACAGAGAGCAACATACCCTGCAGGCAGGGTGGCACCACAGTTCTGGGGCTCCATGGTCGTCGTTCTCCACCCTCAGCTGCTGCCATGTCCAGGGTGGGGCACCCATGTGCAGGAGCCAGGCATCTTTCAGCAGCTAGCAGGGACATGAGAGAGAAGGGAGGTGCAGAGTCACAAACAGCAAAACAAGAGGGCAGAGCTTTTTATGCATGGACAATAATAATGCTGCCTTTCATTAGAGAACATAGGCTCTCACTGCATTAGGGCCTCCACAGCCTCCCAGAATAAGAAGAGTCTCGTTGTCAATCACAATCTGTGAGAGAGGAGAATATACATTTAAAACATGTGGATAACCATCTATACGAGCCACAAAAAGGTAACTTGTATTCCCTGTAAAAGCACAGACAGATACCTTTCAAAAGTTTGGGGTCAATTAGAAATGTCCTTGTTTTTGAAAGAAAAGCAAGTTTTAGTCCATTAAAATAACATCAAATTGATCAAAAATACAGTGTAGACATCGTTMATGTTGTAAATGACTATTGTAGCTGGAAACGGCTGATTTTTAATGGAATATCTACGTAGGCATACAAAGGCCCATTATCAGCAACCATCACTCCTGTGTTCCAATGGCACGTTGTGTTAGCTAATCCAAGTTTATCATTTTAAAAGGCTAATTGATCATTAGAAAATCCTTTTGCAATTATGTTAGCACAGCTGAAACTGTTGTTCTGATTAAAGAAGCAATAAAAGTGGCCTTATTTAGACTAGTTGAGTATCAGCATTTCTGGGTTCGATTACAGGCTCAAAATGGCCAGAAACAAAAAACTTTCTTCTGAAACTCGTCAGTTTATTCTTGTTCTGAGAAATGAAGGCTATTCCATGCGAGAAATTGSCAAGACCCTGAAGATTTCGTACAATGCTGTGTACTACTTCCTTCACAGAAAACACCAGTCTCAACGTCAACAGTGAAGAGCCGACTCTGGGATGCTGGCCTTCTAGCCAGAATTCCTCTGTCCAGTGTCTGTTCTTTTGCCCATTTTAAACATTTATTTTTATTGGCCAGTCTGAGATATGGCTTTTTCTTTGCAGCTCTGCCTAGAAGGCCAGCATCCCGGAGTCGCCTCTTCACAGTTGACGTTGAGACTGGTGTTTTGCGGGTACTATTTA
This sequence comes from Salvelinus sp. IW2-2015, assembly GCF_002910315.2. NCBI lineage: Eukaryota > Metazoa > Chordata > Actinopteri > Salmoniformes > Salmonidae > Salvelinus > Salvelinus sp. IW2-2015. The sequence continues at coordinate 40,031,104 of NC_036851.1, read as the reverse complement.
ATGAAGCTGCCAGTTTAGGACTTGTGAGTCATCTGTTTCTCAAACTAGACACTCTAATGTACTTGTCCTCTTGCTCAGTTGTGCACCGGGGCCTCCCACTCTTTCTATTCTGGTTAGAGCCAGTTAGCGCAGAGTAGTACACAGCGTTGTACGAGATCTTCAGTTTCTTGGCAATTTCTCGCATGGAATAGCCTTAATTTCCAGAACAAGAATAGACTGACGAGTTTCAGAAGAAAGTTCTTTGTTTCTGGCCATTTTGAGCCTGTAATCGAACCCACAAATGCTGATGCTCCAGATACTCAACTAGTCCAAAGGCCAGTTTTATAGCTTCTTTAAATCAGAACAACAGTTTTCAGCTGTGTTAACATAATTGCAAAAGGGTTTTCTAATAATCAATTAGCCTTTTAAAATAATAAAGTTGGATTAGCTAACACAATGTGCCATTAGAACTCAGGAGTGATGGTTGCTGATAATGGGCCTCTGTAGATATTCCATAAAAAATAAACTGCCATTTCCAGCTACAATAGTCATTTACAACATTAACAATGTCTACACTGTATTTYKGATCAATTTGATGTTATTTTAAAGAACAAAAATGTGCTTTTCTTTCAAAAACAAGGACATTTATAACTGACCCCAAACTTTTGAACAGTAGTGTATTTACTAAATAATCTGAAATACTGCATGATGGGGATATGGAAGGTGTGTGGTGGAAATGCAGGAATTGAGATATGTAGAGGGTGATGGAGGTATTGAGGGGAGAAGGTGTGAAGGAAAAACATCCTGACCTGAGACTGGCCTCCTCGTGGGTGTGGGGACGGGCCGGAGATGGTGGGCTTGGACCAGGACCACTGCTCCAGATCCAGAACCCACACCTCGTTACTCCTGATTAGGGACCAGTGGAGAGAGCAGGGGGACACGGTGAGCCAAAAGCACACACCTTGACAGATTCACAGACAACTATCAACATAAAAAGTTTAATGACATGATTTCCCTTTACTTTCAAGACATTCACACTACAACCTTTGAACATTGTCTCGCTATACCACAACTGTATTTATTTTAAGTGTTTTAACTGATGTGTCAGGTTGTTCCATTGTAGTGTCTGGTTTGGCACAGTATAGTAAAATGTGCAGAAAACTAAAAAGGTAAAAGCTCCTCAAAGTAATGACATACATTTGGCGGGCTCCTAGCGACCCTCCAAACACCACCATGGCGCTCCCTATGACGGAGGAGGAGTGACCGGCCATGGGTAGGGGTCCTTGGGTTGTCACGATGCAGTTCCACCTGAGGGCACATGGAGAAGTTTACGGGCTTAGCTAGATGACGGTAAAGTGATAAAAGACCAAGCACTGATGGCTAGGTAAGGCTATAAGTATAATTAAGTGAGAAGTAGGCATTGGTCTGAAGAAAAAGGAAATTCACAAGCCCCACAATGTTATTCCACCCATGCTCTACCAAGATTTTCCAGCACACAACTTTGACCTACTACAGTAGCTATGTTGGTCTATTGTACTTCAAACAWTGTGCATGCAGGTTACTTAGGATTCAAACAGCCTAATTCATACTCTTAGAGGAGGTGCCTCCATAATAATGTGATTTGTACTGAATACAAGTTAAAGTATTGGATTCTTCACACACGCCACACTAATCCCATTCCACTACCTTTTCAAGCTTTTATTATTATTATATGAAAGCAAGCTTATTTGAGTGAGCTGTTTTGTCTGGTAGTAGTGGTGCCTGTCTGTATTTCCTAAAACCTTTATTTTAGCAATACATTTCATAACACACTTTTTTGGTCGGTAGGTGCCCAACATAAGTGTGTTGGACACAGTCACTAATTTATAGAGGTCTACAAAGCCTGTCTGCATTCTGGATTTCTGTAACTGTTAGCTAACCTGTGTAATATTGACATAAGTTCAGAAACACTTGTTTTGCAAATATGGTCCTGTTTTATTAATTGTTGTGCTGATCAATGGTCAGTTCATTACCTCTGTCAAATGAATATGTAGCTTAAAGTTGTGTATTTGTATTTAAAGCTACAATACACATTTACAATAGGACTATATCTAAAAAGACATACAGCAGGACACTATGAAGTATATTATTCCTCTGAAGAGTACGAAGTAGGCCGTTTGAGAAGTTTGAATCCTAAGCAACCTGCATATACATTGCTTGAAGTACAATAGACCAACATAGTGTAGTAGGGCAAAGCTGGGTGCTGAAAACCCCTGGTAAAGCATGAGTGGAGTAGGCATTGTGGTGCTCACATGAATTTCCTTTCTTTTTCAGCTTCAGACCAATACCTACTTCTCACTTAAAAAGATTTTTGCACCGGAAGGTGATTTTCTGTTAAAGGTGCATTATACAACATTTCCACGTGCAAAGTCAGATTTTTTTGAAGCAACCAAATGTCTGTCATTGGCAGTGCTATTGTAACATTTAAATGTGTCATCTGCCAAAAGGTCTGGGCCTTAATGGTACAGGTTGTGTGCTTGCATAACTGCAAGGGTTGCTAGTTTAAACCCTGGTCTGCTGGCTGTTGCCAGCTGAAATCAGTTTTGAACTATCTATTAAAAGTATGTGTAGTATGTGTACCATGGATAGTCAAAAGTAATTGTCTGCTGTTTTCAGAAGGTATGTGTACCATGGATAGTCAAAAGTAATTGTCTGATGTTTTCAGAAGGTGAATAGCTCAATTGATTGTAACAGTAAAATATGACTCAATTTCCATTGAAAACAATGTATACTGTTGGGTTCCCAGAATATGAAATGTTACTTATTCATGTCACTGATGGAGGGCTAAAGTTGAGGGTCTACACCAGTAGTTAAGGGTTATAGGAGGAAGGTAGATAGTGGGTGCAACTAAGCCTGGAATGTGTTGAGTGCAGGGAAGCGATTACATGTGGCAGACATTGATAAGGGGAGACGGGTGGAGATCTTAGAAACTAACAATGTCACTGAGGGAGAGAGGGTAATGTATAACGTTTACATTATGTCAGGATATGTTATTGTTAGCCATCAGGGATCCTCTGGGAGGAGAAGAGACAGTCTGGTATCAATAACCATGACAGCCTTGAGTTGGKGAGGAGTGAGCACTTTGGGGTAGAGGTCAGGTTAGATGAAGTAAGGAAGAACAGATATCACTAAGGTTCTGTCTAGCAACAGGGATGCAATGGCTGTTCGGTTGTGGAGGAGACAGCGTTAAATAACAGTGCTTGTGTGAAATGTTTTTTCTGAATTACAGCTGTAACGACCCTTTGGGAAGAATTAAACTTGGTTAAGCTTCTCTAGTGGCCATGAGTTATTTACTCTGAAAAATGAGAACCTAACAATACTAAACAAGAATAAACGCAATATTATGTAAAATCTTGGTTCCATGTTTCATGAGCTGAAATAAAATATCCCAGAAATGTTCCATACGCACAAAAAGCGTATTTTTCTAAAAGGTAGTACACACATTTGTTTACATCCCTGTTAGTGAGCATTTCTCCTTTGCCAAGATAATCCATCCACYTGACAAGTGTGACATATCTAGAAGCAGATTAAACAGTATGATCATTACACAGGTGCACTTTGTGCTGGGGACAATAAAAGGCCACTCTAAAATGTGGAGTTTTGTCACACAACGCCACAGTTTTGAGGGAGCGTGCAACTGGCAAGCTGACTGCAGGAATGTCCACCAGAGCTGTTGCCAGAGAATTKAATGTTTTATTTCTCTACCAACGTCCTTTTAGAGAATTTGGCAGTACGTCCAACCGAACTCACAACCACGTGTAACCATGCCAGGCCTTCCACATCTGGCTTCTTCACCTGCGGGATCGTCTGAGACCAGCCACCCGTTGTGTGTTTGCACAACTTTAGAATTTCTGCACAAACTGTCAGAAACCGTCTCAGGAAAGCTCATCTGCGTGCCCGTCGTCCTCACCAGGGTCTTGACCTGACTGCAAYTGGGCAAATACTCACCTTCGATGGCCACTGGCACGCTGGAGATTGTGCTCTTCACAGATGATACATGGTTTCAATTTTACCAGGCAGATTTCAGACACAGTCTATGGCGTCGTGTGGGCRAGCGTTTTGCTAATGTCAACGTTGTGAACAGAGTGCCCCATGGTGGCAGTGGGGTTATGGTATGGGCAGGCATAAGCTACAGAGAACGAACACAATGGCATTTTATCAATGGCAATTTGAATGACGAGATCCTGAGGCCCACTGTTGTGCCATTAATCTGCCACCATCACCTCATGTTTCAGCATGATAAAGCACGACTTCATGTCGCAAGGATCTGTACACAATTCCTGGAAGCTGAAAATGTCTCACTTCTTCCATGGCCAGTATACTCACCTGACATGTCACTCATTGGGTTGCTCTGGATCGACGTGTACGACAGCATGTTCCAGTTCCCACAGAATATCCAGCAACTTTGCACAACCATTGAAGAGGAGTGGGACAACATACCACAGGCCACTATCAACAGCCTGATCAACTCTATCCAAARGATATGTGTTGCGCTGCATGAGGCAAATGGTGGTCACACCAGATACTGACTGGTTTTAACTGATCCATGCCCCTACCTTTTTATTTAAGGTATCTGTGACCAACAGATGCATCTCTCTATTCCCAGTCATGTGAAATTAATAGATTAGGGCCTAATGAATTTATTTAAATTGACTGATTTCCTTATATGAACTGTAACTCAGTAAAATCTTTGAAATTGTTGCAAGTTGTGTTTATATTTTTGTTCTGTGTAAAAGAAAACTGTTTTAGATCATTGACTTTTGAAGGTTGTATAACTCAGCCATAGAGTCTAAAATATATCCCCATGTACACCATGGGGATATTCTTGTGCATCTTTCTTGTGCATTTTACAGCTTGTTTCTAGCCTAAAGCATCCTATACAGATTCTACCATTCTATACAATTATATAATCCAGGTTTGGTGGGGCATTAGTTGTTGACAAATATCCAACACATGGGCAAGTCCAGCATCCAGATCGGAGCTGTAAATACAATGAGTTGTTAGTTTGGCACTGTTGATCAGTACACATTTGGATTCAAATGTCAAGACAGGAGAAGGAGCGTACTGGAATTTATTCTGGATGTTCGAAACTGGTGAATTCTTCTGATGCTAGCAAGCATGCATTTGCACACTATAATGCACAAGCGAAGAGCTGTTGAAATGTGCATTGGGGATTTAACATAGCTAGCTACATGTGGCTAGCTAGCTACATGTGGCTAGCAATTTGTTTTCTCAGTTTGAGTTGTTTCCATCGTTTGTGGTATGGTTTTGGAAAATTAAGGAATGTATCTTTCATATCAGTGAGAAATAATTTAAATAAAGGTTCAATTAAACACCTTTATAGGGTTAGGGTTCCCACTCGGCCATATCTCCATGCAACAGCGCTAGTTTACAGAAGACAGACTGAAGACAAAGACGGCCACTTACGCTAACTGTACAAAGCTAACCGCTGAAAAACCTACCAAGAAAAATGTTCAAGAGCTAGGTAGCAGTGTGATAATTTGCCCAAAGTTGGGTGTTGGTTTTGAAATGATGTAGCTATGTTTTGTGGAAAAATGTAGGGCTGGCATTTGGACCTAAGCTAGCTAATGTTAGCTAGCGTCTGTGTCGAGGTCAGCTGTAGCTAGCTAGCTAGCTAATGACTGAAGTGATTTGTGTAAAAACTCTTCTTTGCCTGTTTGTTAGCTAGCTAGCTTACGGCTGACTGGTGTTAGCTAGCTAGAGAGGCTAGTTTCTGGACTTTGGATAAGCAAGCTAACATTAGCTAGGTAACGTTTACTAGCATTTTTTATTAACCTCAGCTTGAATATACACCATACAGTGTATGGTTGTTCTCATCCACTTCTTATAACTGGCAGCCTGGTTCTGCAGCATCAGCTGCAGAACTGTTGTTGCTTATCAACAGAGTTGTTCGACATGGTGTTAGAACTCTGAAATTCAACTGAAAAATATGTTAGCATGTCAGAAATGCTACGAAAAGGTAGCACATCATTTGAATCCTAATGGACAGAAGTTAGCATGTGAGAGGGATAAATTATACATTTAATAAAAACTGTTGCACCTACAAACTTAGATATTTTTTAAGTTCAATGGTCACTTTCAGGAGAATATAGTCTCGTTTTAATCCGACATCTAGAATTTGAGCTAGGTGGGCACAGAAAAGAACTCTGAAAACTCAATACCTAACAACCCTGTTAAAAATCTGGTAACAGCCGGACAGCTCATGACGATAGGCGGGGAGTGTGTCGTACCTCCTAGTTGATTTGCGAATTTTCATTGACATTGGTGTCATTGGCTTAGATATGATGGTATGGAGATTTGCCATAATGTTGAGCTTCAACCAATGCCATACTATTGTGGGGCTATGGGTTTTCAGTCTCTACACAGAAAGAATTGTCATGAGTAATAGCACTCTGACTATCAGCCTGTATGAGAGTGAACAGTAGTCAACATGTGATGTTGACACATACTGTATGGCTAAAGGAGTTCATTCATCCACAGGGTCTAGGCCTATCTCCAAACCTTCTGGTCTCTTCCTCTTACCAGTTTTTGGAGGGGGAGTATGTGTGGATCTCGTCAAAGAACCTCTCAGGCTGATGTAGTGGGTATGGGCTAGGTCGAGTCCATCCACCAAAAAGCACCAGCAGATTGTTGTACATCACCAGGGTAGCACCCGCTTTAGGAGACGGATAGGAGCCTGTGTGGGCAAAAGGAGTAAGAATAAGCCTTCATACAGTGCATTCGGACAGTATTCAGACCCCTTGACTTGTTCCACATTTTGTTACGTTACAGCCTTATTCTAAAATTGATTACATTGTTTTTTCCCCCTAATCTACACACAATACTCATCTACACACACACAATACCCCATAATGACAAAGCAAAAACAGGTTTTTCGAAATTTTTGCAAATGTATTCTAAATGAAAAGTATTCAGACTCTAAACTCAGTACTTTGTTGAAGCACCTTTGGCAGCGATTACAGTCTCCAGTCTTCTTGGGTATGACGCTACAAGCTAGACAGACCTGTATTTGGGGAGATTATCCCATTCTTCTTTGTAGATCTTCTCAAGCTCTGTCAGGTTGGATGGRGAGCATCGCTGCACAGCTATTTTCAGGTCTCTCTAGAGATGTTAGATTGGTTTCAAGTCCGGGCCACTCAAGGACATTCAGACACTTGTCCCAAAGCCACTTCTGCGTTGTCTTGGCTGTATGCAGTTGGAAAGTGAACCGTCGCTCTGGAGCAGGGTTTCATCAAGGATCTCTGTGCTTTGCKCCGTTCACCTTTCCCTCGAGCCTGACTAATTTCTCAGTCCCTGGCGCTGAAAACATCCCCACAGCATGATGCTGCCACCATCATGCTTCAACGTAGGGATGGTGCCAGGTTTCCTCCAGACGTGACGCTTGGCATTCAGGCCAAATAGTTCAATCTTGGATTCATCAGACCAGAGAATCTTGTTTCACATGGGCTGAGAGTCCTTTAGGTGCCTTTTGGCAAACTCCAAGYGGGCTGTCATGTGCCTTTTACTGAGGAGTGGCTTCCGTCTGGCCACTCTACCATAAAGGCCTGATTGGTGGAGTGCTGCAGAAAAGGTTGTCCTTCTGGAAGGTTCTCCCATCTCCACAGAGGAACTCTGGAGCTCTGTCAAGAGTGACAATCGGGTGGTTCTTGGCCACTGTGTTCTTGGGGACCTTCAATGCTGCAGAAATGTTTTGGTACCCTTCCCCAGATCTGTGCTTCAACACAATCCTGTCTCGGCGCTCTACAGACAATTCCTTCGACTTCATGGCTTGGTTTTTGCTCTGACATGCACTGTCAACTGTGGGACCTAAAATAGACATGTCCAATCAATTGAATTTACCACAGGTGGACTCCACTCAAGTTGTAGAAACATCTSAAGGATGATTCATGGAAACTGGATGCATCTCATAGCAAAGGGTCTGAATACTTATGTAAAGGTATCTGTTTTTACGTATTATAAATTTGCAAACATTTCTAAAAACCTGTTTTGGCTTTGTCACTATGGGGTAGTGTGTAGATCGATGAGGATTTTTATTTATTTAATTCATTTTAGAACAAGGTTGTAATGTAACAAAATGTGGAAAAGGGGGTCTGAGTAATTTCCAAATGGACTGTACATACTTCTATGTCATGCATACAAAGGTTGGAAGTCGATTTAAACATGACAAACTACATCTGCAAGCGGAGTAAAAAAATTACTAAAACAATAAAAAAATATATAAAAAAATTACCGAACCATCAACGAACGTTATTTTCACTTTCCTTGTTACAAGTAGGCAGTATCCACCCCAAGAGCTGATTTCTTACCCGAGGCTAAAGGGCGGATCCACTCCTTGCTGTTGAGGTCAAGTCTCCACAGGTCGTTGAAGGCAGCGTTGCAGCTACTTTGAGTACAGCCCCCAAACACATACATGGACTGGTTGGAGTCGTAGTAGCATGCACCTGCAACACACACATACATGGTTTGAGTCATAATGAYTTACAAACTGGCGTCCGTGGGCCAGATCCTGCCTGTTAATCAATTTAGAATAGCCCTTGGATCAATTATGAACATTCATTTAATTTTTTGTTTTTGTTTTAATCTCGTAAAAATCCGGTGTTTAGTGCCAAAAGGAGCATTCGTTCAATATTCTCCAATGGGAGAATCTGTATTCCTGTAGTCCCACCCCTTGATTGCTGTCAATCAATATCACCCAACATACCAGTTACAGCCAATTAGAGCTGCAAACAGGGGTACAAGGGTCTGCCCGCCTGTCGGCTCTTTCACCACAGATGAGATCACTACACTGCCCAATACACCAGAGCGTGCTTTGTACTTAACTCAGCTGTGAGTGAAAAAGACCATGGACTCAGTTATGGCGATCATGAATTTAGACTGCAACATCGCTTGCTTCGTAGTCTGCTGAGCATCCTGATCTACTTTTACATAATGACGTTCGGTGGCTAAGGGTAATAATACTCTCAAGAGAACAGCCTGTGAGCTTAGGGAGGACATAGCTTTCTTGTGGCGGAGAAAAGCAACTAACACATATCTAACAAAAATGCTTGATGAGTTCGTATCAGATGTTTTTCAGTGATCTTCAATCAACTGAATGGACTTAATTTGGGACTACAGGGGAGGGATAAAACAGTTATTGACATGATTGAAAAACAGACTTATTTTCAAAATACATTTTCTCCTCTGAATTGMGCCCAAACAAAAGGCTCTATTTCGCTACACTGCGCAACTATATTCAGTCACCATCAGTTAGAGCTGGGCGATATGGCCTGAAAATCATCAGGATTTTTTTCAAGCTTATGGGTGATTCACAATATACATCGATTTTTTAAAATGTTTTCTCTAAATCTTTGATGTACAAATACAGGTCAAATACACTGCATTTCAAACAGTCAGCAATAATCAAATGAATTCCGTGCTTGTGAAATTAGGCTAAATACACAGTGTACAAAACGTGTGCCATTCAGCGGGTGAATGGACAAGACACAAGATTGAAGTGTGCCTTTGAACAGGTATGGTAGTAGGGGCCAGGCACACCGGTCTGTGTCAAGAACTGCAACACTGCTGGGTTTTTCACGCTCAACAGTTTCCCTTGTGTATCAAGAATGTGCCACCACCTAAAGGACATCCAGCCAACTTGACAACTGTGGCAAGCATTGCAGTCAACATGGGCCAGCATCCCTGTGGAATGCTTTCGACACCTTGTAGAGTCCATGCGCCGACGAATTGAGGCTGTTCTGAGGGGGAAAGGAAGGTGTTCTTAATGTGTTGTACACTCAGTGTATAAACCCCACTAATAATACAATTATTTTAACAAAATAGTTTACCCTGCTTTTTTTGCAATAATCACTTATCTGGCTTTCAAGTATGTCTATGAAAATGCCCTTTTTGTTACAAATTTAAAAAGAAACACGAATAATGCACATTCACTAATAATGACTAACTTCTTGTAGCAGACATTATATAAAATGAACACAAGGTCTCAAACAATCTCACGTGCTAGTGAGTAGCCAGCTAATCTTTATATTTCAAGTTTAGCCAACTTGGATCTATTTCCTAGCTAACAAGGTTGAACAGTTGAATTGTTGTGAACACACCCTTCTGTCTCCAACTGTTTGAACAGCATGCTAGCCTGTCCACTTTGTTCAGATGTTGAAATCAAGTGTAAGCCTACCTTATTTCTCAGAATGAGAACGAGTTGCCAATTCCTTATATAAAATAGTGTTCTATGCTTATTGCACAACCAACTCTCTCCCCCACGTTCTCTACAGATGTGGGGGAGAGAGACTTCTCCGCAAAAGCTAGTCAACTGAGATATACCATGCATAAAAGGTTTCTATGGGTAAAAAAATATTTAAATAAATAACAAAATGATAAAGAAATCGAAAATAAAACAGAATATGATACTAGTCAACTGAGATATGCCATGCACAAAGGTCTCCTATGTGTAAATAAAAACTAAAGATGAAGCTAAGTATGTAATTAAACAATTTGATGCATTGAATTAGGCTAATCTTAAAAGCACTTAAAATGAACTTTTAGCAACATTTCATTTTAATAAAAGAGCTTCATAAGATTAGAATTGTGTTTGTGCATTGTTTTTTGTACCGGTTTTAGGATAGAGTAATCCCATGTAGAAAATATCTGGCCCCCGTAAATAACCTTTTTCAAATCCAACCCCTGCAAGATGGGGCTATTCAACTGACTTACACCTTCAATGCCCTATCCCTAATACTTTCAATTTAAATTGTGTATGGCATTACTTTTTWAAAGATAATACTTAGGACTGCACAGCCTGGAGTTGATTATCCAGCTTATACCATGGCCAATCAACTCAATTCAACAAAGCGGTGGTATATGTTGTATACTGACTGTGTGAGAAGCGTTGCGTGATGGGTGTTCCAGGATATGGGTATGTACGACTCTCCCACTGAATATTGCCTCCTGGACGGCCCCGCAGAAAACCATGGTAACACTGATATGCAACACCTGGGGGAGAAAGAGATTGGAGATGAGGTGAGTGACTACTATGGTTTTATGTGAGTCACAGCCACAATAAAAGCAACATAATAAGTAACACGTCATTATCTTAACTGTTTTTTAATAATAAGTCACTTATTGTCATGGTTGACTCAAGTGTCCCATCTGAAAATGGGAAAACATTACTTGACCCATTGTAAAAAAGAAACCACTTCAGTCAAACAGCTGAGTGGTAGTTTGGGTTTCCACTTGGGTGTCTCAAAATGCAGCATAATGGCATGCTGTTGCCTTCTTGGTATGCTGAGCGATTAGTGCTTTAGAGGTCGGTTGGGTTTCAGTTCAATTATTACAAAATAAGCACGTTTTCGATTTCACTATGTATTATTTGACATTAAATTCATTATTAAATAAGCCAAAAAAATTGTAAACATTCAATTGCCAAAACATTGAAAATATTATATTGTCTCCGTCAGGTCCACATTGGGTAGACATGATTGAAAAAAAAGGAAATACTATGAAATAATAAAATATTGAGTTGTGTATATTACTTAGTTTTATTTGATGACTCTAATATTTTTTATTCCTTATTCATTACTCATTCTGCTCAGGCAGTAGCAGCCAGCCAGCCAGACAACGTTATCTCTGCTCAGGAAGTAGCAGCCGAGCCAGACAACGTTATCTCTGCTCAGGCAGTAGCGGCCAGCCAGACAACAGTTATCTCTGCTCAGGAAGTAGCAGCCAGCCAGACAACGTTATCTCTGCTCAGGCAGTAGCAGCCAGCCAGCCAGCCAGCAAACAACGTTATCTCTGCTCAGGCAGTAGCAGCCAGCCAGAACACGTTATCTCTGCTCAGGCAGTAGCAGCCAGCCAGACAAGTTATCTCTGCTCAGGCAGTAGCAGCCAGCCAGACAACGTATCTCTGCTCAGGCAGTAGCAGCCAGCCAGCCAGCCAGACAACGTTATCTCTGCACAGGCAGTAGCAGCCAGCCAGACAACGTTATCTCTGCACAGGCAGTAGCAGCCAGCCAGCCAGACAACGTTATCTCTGCTCAGGCAGTAGCAGCCAGCCAGACAACGTTATCTCTTGCTCAGGCAGTAGCAGCCAGCCACAGCCAGACAACGTTATCTCTGCACAGGCAGTAGCAGCCAGCCAGACAACGTTATCTCTGCACAGGCAGTAGCAGCCAGCCAGCCAGACAACTTATCTTGCTCAGCAGTAGCAGCCAAGCCAGCCAGACAACGTGTATCCTCTGTGTGCTCTCCATACTGTACTGTCATTAGTCATCATATTTAGCTAGCTTAGCCTGCCTAAGTATGCTGCAGAGCTGTCTTGACAAAATCATTTGACTAGTTCTCCAAAGTAGATAAGGCATAATTTCACGAACTGTCTCTATCCCTCTCTCACCGTTGTGGTGTACATTCCTCTCTCATGCAGTCTATGTGGTCTGTGTGTACAAAGCCTTCAGAAAGTGTTGACACCTGTTTACTTTCTCCACTTTGTTACAGCCGGAATTTAAAATAGATTAAATAGAGATTTTTTTGTTACTGGCCTTCACACACACACAAACACAATACTTCATAATGTCAGTGGAATTATTTTTWGGGATTTTTTAAAACAAATTAATAAAAAATGAAAAGCTGAAATGTCTTGAGTCAATAAGTATTCAACCCCTTTGTTACGGCAAGCCTAAATACGTTCAGTCATAAACATTTGCTTAACAAGTCACATAAATTGCATGGACTCACTGTTTGCAAAAATAGTGTTCAACATGATTTTTGAATTACCCCAAACACAGATGCTGCAGCCTTTGCATTGTCTATAGGCTATGGCTTGCTACTATAGTATTCTACAGAATATGGTTATATCTCCCTGACCTGAACCGAATGCACACTGTAAAATGTGCAAAGTATTTCTGCCTCGTGCTGCAACACTGCTTGACTGGGGTCTGAGTGTGTGCACGTGAAGAGCTGAGTTACATATTCATTTTTAGAAGCGTTCCACACAGGCATAAAAGTTTGTTTAACTTGAAATGGAAGTCTACTGAAGAGAGACTTTGTCCTTGTGTTCCTTGGCTATTTACACTGTTTTGTTCACAAGCTAGGTTGTTTTTCAATATTTGAGTTTGAACTGCTGAGGAAGAGAAGCAATGTGGATACTTGTCAGACTCCCAATCTACAGGCACAAACATGACTTGAGTCGCATTACCACGGTAACCTCCCGCCCTTAAAGAGGCAGGTGAACATTTTTGTCTCATCTGATATTTTGGTTAAAAGTCTCAGGTCACAAAACATTTACTTAAACAATTCCACATTACTCCTTACTAGTAATACATTTATTGTTTTAGAGACATTACAAAGCACGCTCATCTGTTTTTTTGTGTTTTGTTATTGCAATTTTAGCCCAAAAATTATTTGGTCTGGTTTGAAATCTGAGTGACTGGTAGATTTTGAAATCTACCTGCCACAGTGGCTGATGTACCAGAAAGTACATTTTAGGCCCTGGCCGTTAGCAAGTGGTGGTGCTCAAAAAGGTAAAGGCRACCATTCTTCAGTACCTGAAGAGGGAGGGTGAAGCAGAGAAAGTGAAGGCTGGGGAACACACGTTCTTTATTGTTGTGTAATGTGGTTTAATGGGACAGCTGGTGGTGGAATGTAATGTSTCTAACTTAAGTGTATTCAGTAACCATTTCACAATAACATTGTTCTCTTAGATATATTATTGTATACATTTGGTTAGCATGTTCAATTAATAAATCCAAATTATTAATAATGTGTCTGTTTTCATTAACAAATTAAGTTTATATAATATAGACTTTCTCAGAAATACACAAATTACTTTAAAAGCACTGTAAATTACCTTGACCCATGGATGCATATCAAAAAATAAAATAAGCATTTACATTTTGGGACGGTTCARGTTCAGTTTGGTTTAGTTGAAATTGCACTTCGGAACGGTGATGAAAAAAGTTAGTCGCAAGCCCTGGTTATGGGTATGCTTGTAATCGCTAAACACATGCAAAATCCTAGAGGAAAACCTGATTCAGCCTGCTTTCCGGTGACAGAAGAAATGCACACCAGGTTAGGTGAGGTGCTGGCTAGCAGAGTAGAACACTTGAAAAAGAAGAGCCGCACACTAGGAGCTCAGATGCAATAATTTAATAACGTTTCGACAGCCAAGCTGCTTTCATCAGGCAATAATGACAAACACTGCGGGTCACTAGTTTATATAGAGTTTGAAAGGACACACATGGGTGTCTAATCATGGCCGGCTGTGGCTTGATTTCATTGGTCAATTTTCAGATATAAATAGAACATATAATAAAGCATGAATGGATTACATACGATCAGAGTTACCATTTGGCCACATTGACCTACAAACATTTACAATGGATAGCAAAAACATAAATCACAAGAATGGCTTCAGATCAAACTTTCCGTTGAAACCGAAGGAAGCAAGGATCTTTAAATTAAAGATTCAGATGGCCTCTTGTTTTAACAATCTATTGTCAAGGTCACCCCCTCTCCTAAGGAGGGTGCAGTGTTCGATGCCAAAATAGCGAAGGGCCAAAATAGAGTAGTTTGCTTCCAAAAAGTGTGCCRCAATTGGATACGTCGTGTTTTTGCACCTAATGGTGCTACGATGCTCAGAGATTATTACTTTTAGTTCGCACTTTGTTTTGCCCACATMATTTTTTAAGATAAATAACTACCTTAGTTGAGCACGTGACAACACCTTTGATTGATCTGTTTCCCTGTTTGGGGGTGTTTTAATGATCTACATTTGTAAGTTCCATTGCATTGAGTGCAGCCATTACACTTGTAGTTTCCATCCGGAAGGGGCACAAGGAGATGTCATGCGGGGGTATTCTGTCTGGGGTGGTAAATCAGAGTTTACCACTTGATCTCAGATTTCTGCTCCAAGAGAATACGACCAAGGGAGGGTCCGAAAAAACACATTACCAATACTGTCATCGGATCTTAGAATGTGCCAATGTTTGTGAACGATTCCCTTAATTTGTTCAGAGTATTTTGAATAGCGCGTAGTAAGAACGCAAGAACGCTTCTTTTTGCGAGACGATCTCTTTCAAATACTATGTCTTTTTTTCCCTCAATGCCAGTATTGATCTGACCATTTTTGTACCCACTTTTCTTGAATTTCCTTTGCATCTCAGCCATGTTTCTGTTGAAAGCTGAATTCACCTTTCAGAAAGACAATAACCCAAGACAAGGCCAAATCTACACTGGAGTTGCTTACCAAGAAGACGGAGAGATGTTCCTGAGTGGCCGAGTTACAGTTTTGACTTAAATCTGCTTGAAAATCTATGGCAAGACCTTAAAATGGTTGTCTAGCAATGATCAACAACCAATTTGACAGAGCTTGGAGAATTTTGAAAAAATAACAGGCAAATCATGCACAATCCAGGTGTGAAAAGCTCTTAGACTTACCCAAAAGACTCATAGCTGTAATCACCTCCAAATGTGATTAATACATGTATTGACTCAGGTGGTTGAATACTAATTCTAATGAAGATAGTATTTATTTATTCATTTTTACAAATATTATAATTTTTCTTCCACTTTGAAAGAGTATTTTCTGTAGATCGTTGACAAAATAAATGACAATCAATTTTAATCCCACTTTGTAACAACAAAATATCTAACCTAATGTAGCAGGCATAAAAGTGTATCCATCTCTGTCTGAGCCAGAAAAAACAAGCGCAATGGATTATGGTTAATGTATTTCATTACCACGTTTCTGTGCTGAACTAGGTTGAATATTTGCTTAATGACAACTACAACTCCTTTCAGTCCAGCATCCCACATACACTGAACAAAAATATAAACGCAATATGTAAAGTGATCATGATCATTACACTGGTGCACCTTGTGCTGGGGACAAAAAGGCCACTAAAATGTGCAGTTGTCACACAACACAATGCCACAGAGGTCTGAAGTTTTGGGAGAGTGTGCAATCGGCAAGCAAACTGCAGGAATGTCCACCAGAGCTGTTAACAGAACATTTGTTGTTAATTTCTCTACCATAAACTGCTTCCAATGTCGCTTTAGAGAATTTGACARTACATCCAACCAACCACACAACCACAGACCACATGTATAGCGTCATGTGGGCGAACGGTTTGCTAATGTCAACGTTGTGAACAGAGTGCCCCATGGTGCCGGTGGGGTTATGATATGGGCAGGTGTAACCAATGTGAAATGGCTAGCTAGCTAGCGGGTTGCGCGCTAATAGCGTTTCAATCGGTGACGTCACTCGCTTTGAGACCTTGAAGTAGTTGTTCCACTTGCTCTGCAAGGGCCGCGGCTTTTGTGGAGCGATGGGCAACGATGCTTTGTGGGCGGCAGTTGTAGATGTGTGCAGAGGGTCCCTGGTTCGAGCCCAGGTAGGGGCGAGGAGAAGGACGGAAGCTATACTGTTACACAGGCATAAGATATGGACAATGAACACAATTGCATTTTATCGATGGCAATAAGAATGCACAGAGATACCGTGACGAGATCCTGAGGCCCATTGTTGTGCCATTCATCTGCCGTCATCACCTCGTGTTTCAGCGTGATAATGCATGTTCCAAGGATCTGTTCCAAGGATCTGCCCCATGTTCCAAGGATCTGTACACAATTCCTGGAAGCTGAAAATGTCCCAGTTCTTCCATGGCCTGCATGTCACCCATTGAGCAAGTTTGGGATGCTCTGGATCGATGGAAACGGCAGCATGTTCCCATTCCCGCCAATATCCAGCAACTTCGCAACCATTGAAGAGGCGTGGGATATTCGAACAGCCCGATCAATTCTACGCAAAGGAGATGTGTCACGCTGCATGAGGCAAATGGTGGTCACACACCAGATACAGACTGGTTTTCTGATCCACACCCTTACCATTTTTTAAGGTATCTGTGACCAATAGATGCATTTCTGTATTCCAAGCCATGTGAAATACATAGATTAGGGTCTAATGAATTTATTTCAATTGGCATATTTCATTATATGAACTGTATGTATGCAYGTTGCGTTTATATTTTTGTTAAGTATATTTCTTTTTTTATCCCATTTTTATCCCCAATTTCATGATATCCAATTGGTAGTTACGATCTTGCCTCATCACTGCAACTCCCCAACGGGGTCAGGAGAGGCGAATGTTGAGACAAGCGTCCTCCGAAACATGACCCGCCAAGCCACGCTGCTTCTTTTAAACACACTGCTCGCTTAACCCAGATGCCAGCCACACCAATATATTGGAGGAAACAACATTTGACCAACAACCGAAGTCAGCTTGCAGGCACCCGACCAGCCACAATGAGTAGCTAGTGCGCGATGAGCCAAGGAAAGGCCCCCAGCCAAACCCCCCACTAACCTGGACAGCGCTGGGGCAATTGTGCACAGCCCTATGGGGCTCCCGATCACGGACGGCTGTGGCACAGCCTGGTATTGAACCTCAGGTTGTAATGGCGCCTCAGCAATGCGATGCAGAGCCTTAGACCGCTGCCACTCGGGACACCAGCATCCCACATAGTTCTCGACTTGATTCTCTCATAAATTATTTGATTTCTCTCTAGAGAAACAGCTCATTGGGCTCACAATTTTTTTATAAATGCAATTCAAGTATTTGAGTTGTATTTGAGAGTAACAATGGCGCCGGAGAAGGGTGACGTTTTACGTGTCCCCAACCGATCATGTTTTTTTGTTTGTTTATAAAAAAAAATGTTTTTACTTATTTTGTACATAATGTTACCGCTACCATCTATTATGTCCGAAAATAACTTCTAGACATCAGGACTGCGATTACTCACCACAGACTGGCAGAATCTTTTTTTTCCTTTAACAAGTCTGACGAGCCCGATGCGAATGATATACTACTTTCCGGGATTCCTCCGATGGCATTGAGGAGGAGTACACCACATTAGTCATTGGCTTCATTAATAAGTGCTTCGTTGACGTCGTCCCCACAGTGACCGTACGTACATACCCCAACCAGAAGCCATGGATTACAGGCTACATACGCACTGAGCTAAAGGCTAGAGCTGCCGCTTTCAAGGAGCGGGACTCTAACCCGAAAGTTATAAGAAATCCCGCTATGCCCTCCGACGAACCATCAAACAGGTATAGCTTCAATACAGGACTAAGATCGAATCGTACTACACCGGCTCGGACGCTCGTCGGATGTGGCAGGGCTTGCAAACCATTACAGACTACAAAAGGAAACACAGCCGAGAACTGCCCAGTGATACGAGTCTACCAGACGAGCTAAACTACTTCCATGCTCACTTCAAGGCAAATAACACTGAAACATGCAAGAGAGCAACAGCTGTTCCGGAAGAATGTGTGATCATGCTCTCCACAGCCGATGTGAGTAAGACCTTTAAACCGGTCAACATTCACAAGGCCGCGGGCCCAGACGGATTACCAGGACGTGTACTGCGAGCATGCGCTGACCAACTGGCAAGTGTCTTCACTGACATTTTCAACCTCTCCGGGTCTGTAATACCAACATGTTAGAAGCAGACCACCATAGTGCCTGTGCCCAAGAACACTAAGGTAACCTGCCTAAATGACTACAGATCCGTAGCACTCACGTCTGTAGCCATGAAGTGCTTTGAAAGACTGGTTATGGCTCACATCAACACCATTATCCCAGAAACCCTAGATCCAATCCAATTTGCATACCGCCCCTACAGATCCACAGGTGATGCAATCTCTATTGCACTTCACACTGCCCTTTCCCACATGGACAAAAGGAACACCTATGTGAGAATGCTATTCATTGACTACAGCTCAGCGTTCAACACCATAGGACCTCAAAGCTCATCAATAAGCTAAGGACCCTGGGACTAAACACCTCCCTCTGCAAATGGATCCCGGACTTCCTGATGGGCCGCCCCCAGGTGGTTAGGGTAGGTAACAACTCATCCGCCACGCTGATCCTCAACACAGGGGCCCCTCAGGGGTGCGTGCACAGTCCCCTCCTGTACTCACTGTTCACTCATGACTGCACGGCCAGGCACGACTCCAATACCATCAAGTTTGCCGATGACAACAGTGGTAGGCCTGATCACCGACAACAACGAGACAGCCTATAGGGAGGAGGTCAGAGACCTGGCCGTGTGGTGCCAGGACAACAACCTCTTCCTCAACGTGATCAAGACAAAGGATATGATTGTGAAAATGGAGGATCGAGCATGCCCCCATTCTCATCGACGGGGCTGTAGTGGAGCAGGATGAGAGCTTCAAGTTCCTTGGTGTCCACATCACCAACAAACTAACACGATCCAAGCACACCAAGACAGTCGTGAAGAGGGCACGACTAAGCCTATTCCCCCTCAGGAGACTGAAAAGATTTGGCACGGGTCTTCAGATCCTCAAAAGGTTCTACAGCTGCACCACCGAGAGCATCCWGACTGGTTTCWTCACTGCCTGGTATGGCAACTGCAAGGCACTACAGAAGGTAGTGCTCACGGCCCAGTACATCACTGGGCCAAGCTTCCTGCCATCCAGGACCTCTATACCAGGCGGTGTCAGAGGAAGGCCCTAAGAATTGTCAAAGACTCCAGCCACCCTAGTCATAGACTGTTTTCTCTGCTACCGCATGGCAAGCGGTGCCGGAGCGCCAAATCTAGGTCCAAGAGGCTTCGAAAGATCTTCTACCCCCAAGCCATAAGACTCCTGAACAGCTAATCAAATGGCTACCCAGACTATTTGCATTGCCCCCCTCTGGAACACTGCTGCTACTCTCTGTAATTATCTATGCAGAGTCACTTTAATAACTCTACCTACATGTACATATTACCTCAACTAACCAGACCAGTGCCCCCGCACATTGACTCTGTACCGGTACCCCCCTGCATATAGTCTCGCTTTGGTATTTTACTGCTGCCCTTTAATTACTTGTTACTTTTATTTCTTATCCGTATTTTTTAAAACTGCATTGTTGGTTAGGGGCTTGTAAGTAAGCATTTCACTATCTGTTGTATTCGGCACATGTGACTAATAAAATTTGATTTGAATAGACGTTGGTCAATTAGTTGTTTAATAACCAAAACATTTTTATTTGGGTTATTTGCACAGCACTACTATTTGGGTTTAGAACGGTGGTGGAGGTTGTTGTTCAGTAGAGAGACATACCTTTAATGAGGCGATACCACTGTTTACACACCAGTGCAGCGGTCTTGTGCTCCTGGTATGGTGAGAGGAAGGACAGGATGTATTCTAGGACTTCCTCCGGCAGCTCCACCATTGTCCCCTCACCCTCATTGCAGCCTTCTACGTCCCCCTCTCCTCTGCTGGTCCCCAATTTCAGATCTCCCCCCTGTGCCATTCCAACAGGCCCTGATACATCTTCCTCTGTATCCATGGCAACAAARTACCCATCATCACTGTCTGAAGAGCGGGACATTCTTTCTGTGCCTGGACATAGATGGGAGATGACAATAAAAAGGTGGGCCCAAAGACAAACAATAATAGTACCTTCCATCAATTCCATCACGTAACATGTGCTTCATGGTAGTATTGGGAATTTACAACAGGGTTGGGATAGACATACTGTAGCTAATTTAGCTTACTAGCTTTGGGACAGGGAGTATGTGTATTGGTTGGAACCAATACACAGACTCCCGATGTTAAGCAACCTGCTTAATTAATGTAGCTAGCTAGCTGGATAACTAAGCAAAGTGGTTAGCTAATTGSCACAATACCGTTAGCTAGCTACTAGTAGCATTAACAGCCACCGATGAACGCATCCTTTCTGGCCCGCCCTCACTAATTAGAATTTCCATCTATGGTAGGGCATCAAATTAGTTAACACTGTGTCAAATAATTTATATTTTGCTACCAATCCGTGGAAAACTGTAATGAAAATTGCCAGTGTATCTGTGGAATATAACGTTAGAGATAGCTTGCTAGCTAGTAGGTATAGCTAAAGTAGCTAGCTAAAGCGTTAAGTTAGCCAGCTAGGGTGCAGTAAGAAACTACTGACGTTAGTGGTTTGTTTGGTTTCTGCTCTATTTCTGTCAGGTTTTCAGGGGCCATATTTCCCTTCCAATCATAACCCCAACAGCTTTGATATTCACCGTAATTCTGCACGTATTCTTTAGTTGGTTTTCTATCTTGTGAATTATCTTTTCTCATTCACTTTATCAGCTTCTGCAGTAAATCGCCATACTCCAAGCATTCGCCATCTTCATCATCTGCAACGCGGGAGCGCGCACGTAAATCGTCATGGTCAAGAACCAGAGAAATGAAGTGGATTGGTAATAATCGGTATAGCTAGGTCTATTGGACTACAATACTGTACCATGACAAACAAACACAACATATTGAATCAAATTACTATCAAATCAAGAAATTACCCACATTTTATATTATTGCATTGATACCAATTTGATCATCTACATCACCCTCCCTTTTGTACACTGCTGCTACTCACTGTTTGTTTGTACTTCATAGTCACTTCGCCCCCACCTACATGTACACCTACATGTACAGATTACCTCAACTGCCTGTACCCCCGCACACTGACTCGGTACCGGTGCCCCCTGTTATTSTTATTGTGCTACTTTTTATTTTAGTCTAATTGGTAAATATTTTCTTCTTCTTGAACTGCACTGTTGGTTAAGGGCTTGTAAGTAAGCATTTCACGGTAAAGTCTACACTTGTTGTATTCGGCRCATGTGACAAATAAAGTTTGATTTGATTTGATACAAATACATTTATCTTCCGGACTCTGACTTTGCTCATTTAGGTTTTTCTTAATTCATTTGTTTACATTTTGGGAGTTGTGTCTATAATTTTGTATTGTTCGTATTACTGCACTGTTGGAGCTAGAAACATAAGCATTTCGCTGCACCTGCGATATCATATGCAAAATATGTGTACGCGACCAATAAATAACATTTTATTTTATTTTTACACAGAAATGAACAGACCATCTATTTCTGCACCTGGATGAAGTTTAAACCAAGTTGCCATACCTAAATTAAAGGTCACTTACAATAACAAAGTTGGGACAAACGAAGTCATATGGAGAGAATGGATATTTAAACATATAATAAYCTGTACAACACATAGGTCCTCCTCCTATATTCAAATCAGTAAATCTTCAAACATGTTATTTCTGGAGGAGTACAGTTTTAGGTCAGGAATCAATGCGCGTTCCCGATGTACATGTACAATGTCCATGCAGTAGAGGTCACTGTTAACTGTATATCAGGATTTTGTGGCCATTTACAGTTGAAGTCGGAAGTTTACAAACACTTAGGTTGGAGTCATTAAAACTCGTTTTTCAACCACTCCACAATTTTCTTGTTAACAAACTATAGTTTTGGCAAGTTGGTTAGGACATCTACTTTGTGCATGACACAAGTACATTTTCCAACAATTGTTTACTATTTCACTTATAATTCACTGTATCACAAATCCAGTGGGACAGAAGTTTACATACACTAAGTTGACTGTGCCTTTAAACAGCTTGGAAAATTCCAGAAAGTGATGTTGTGGCTTTAGAAGCTTCTGATAGGCTAATTAACATCATTTCTGTCTTCTAGAGATGAATGTACTTTGGTGCGAAAAGTGCAAATCAATCCCAGAACAACAGCAAAAGACCTTGTGAAGATGCTGGAGGAAACAGGTACAAAAACTAAAGTAAAATATAAAAGTAACAACACAACAACCAATAACGAGCTATTGTTAACAGGGGTACTGGTACCGGTCAGTGTGCGGGGTACAGGTAGTTTGAGGTATTTGAAATGTCGGTAGGTGGTGAAGTGACTATGCATAGATAATAAACAGCGAGTAGCACAGTTGTACAAACAAGGAGGGGGGTCATGTAATGTCTGGTGGCATTTGATTAATTTGGTTCAGCAGTCTTATGGCTTGGGGTAGAAGCTGTTAAGGAGCCTTTTGATCCTAGATGGCGCTCCGCTACAGCTTGCCGTGCGTGAGAGAAACATCCATATGGCCTTGGGTAATGGAGTTCTGACAATTTCTGGGCTATCCTTTGACACCGCCTATTAATATCCTACTCTAGCTACCGTTTTCTAAGAAAGAAAAGAAGTTGGATACTGTATCACTCAATAAACTCTTTACTTAATTCTTGTATCCCATTTTCTCTCATACATAGTTCCCATTCTCTCTCCATCCCATAGTCACCCACACTGTATAAACATGCTCTACTGTTTTTATATTTCCTGGCATAATCACACCTTCCTGTTGAATGTTTTTCTAACAGATTTGATGACTTATCCAGCAATGTGACCCAGCCTAAGTTGTAAAGTCTTCTGTTTGTGTGACTTCCTCTCCCCAATGTTCTACAGTTCCACAGCTGCACCATCGAGAGCATCTGACTGGTTCATCACCAGCTGGTGTTGGCAACTGCTCGGCATCTACCTACGAGCAGGTATGTGTACGCCCATAATCACTGGGGCCAAGCGTCTCTGCCTCCAGGACTTTTGTCCGTTGGCTCAGTGGTAGAGCATTGGGCTTCGCAACGCAGGGTTGTTGGTTCATCCCCACGGGGGACCAAGGATGAATATGTATGAACTTTCCAATTTTTGTAGTCGCTCTGGATAGAAGCGTTGCTAAATGACTTAAAAATGTTTAAAAAAAATATTACCAGGCGTGTCAGAGAGGCCCTAAGAATTGTCAAAGACTCCAGCCACCCTAGTCATAGACTGTTTTCTCTGCTACCGCAGGCAAGCGTGGCACCAAGTTAGGGGTCCAAAAAAGGCCTTAACAGATCTTCTACCCCAACATAAGACCTGAACAGCTATAATCAAATGGCTACCCAGACTATATTAGCATTGACCCCTCAATCAATGGAAGACTGTGCTATCTCTGTATATTACTTTGTAGCAATCACTTTAATACTCTAAGCTGCATGTACAGAACCCAGCCTAAAACCCAAAGCGCATGCAGGTGTAGAAGCACGGTGCTGGAATCCCTGAAAGGGAGTTTTTTATAGCTTTTTTTTAAATACTACTCCTTTTTTATACTGCGCTATCTCTGTTTATTATCTTATGCATGTTCCTTTTCCTATTACATGTACATCACAGTTGAAGTTGGAAGTTTCATCCCTTAGCCAATACATTTAAACTCAGTTTTTTACAGTCTGCTTTTCCTAGTAAAAATTCCCTGTCTTTGGTCAGTTAAGATCAAATAAATCAATCAAATTTTAATTTGTCCATACACATGGTTAGCAATTTATGCGTGGTAGAATGCTTGTGCTTCTAGTTCCGACATGGCAGTAATAACAACAAGTATCTACTAACAATTCCACAATACTACTTATACCACAAGGTAAAGGATAAAGAATATGTACAGTAAGTATATGAATGAGTGAATGGACAGAAGCATAAGGCATAGATGCAGTAGATGGTATAGAGTACAGTCTATACATATGAGATGAAGTAATGTAAGGGTATATAAGATAAGTTGCCATAGTTCAAAGTGGTCTAGTGATACTGTATTAAAAGATGGCAAGATGAGTAGATGATATAAGAGTACAGGTTTCATTACATATGAGATGAGTACATGTAGGGTATGTAAACTTTATTAGTGCATTGTTTAAGTGGCTAGTGATGACATTTTACATACATTTCCAATCAATTCCCATTATTAAAGTGGACCTAGAGTCGAGGCTCAAGAGAAAGGATACACAGATGGAGCCGTGAGGCGAGAAGGACAACTATCAGTGAATGGGTCGGACTAGTTTTAATCAGATCCACATGATAGGCCTACTTATGATACGAAAATAGACACTGTTTATATTACAAGTTCTTCTTCACATCAGTGTCCTCTCACATTTTATAGGACTTAGTCAACATTCCCTGTGTCTATAGATGCAGATTTGGATCTCACCACTTTATTTTAAGAATGTGACAATGTCAGAACAATAGTAGAGAGAATATTATTTCAGCTTTTATTTCTTTCATCACATTCCCAGTGGTTAGAGAGCTTTCTAGGCAATACCACATTAATGATGTGTGGAAGGATGTATGCGCCTTTAAGAATTGGTTTTCAGAGACGTTGTGTAAGTCACGTTTCTTGGGATAGGACCTTCTGTCCATACAATTCGCCACTAACTCCACCTTGGTGGAACTTTTCGGGTGCCCGATTAGTCTCCGTTCTGGGACAGAGCCGCTGGTGATTGTAACTTGGCGTCCAGGTTTGTGTGAATCGGCGCGTGTCGCATCCAGCACTCAACTCGCCTTTTTCAGTTCCTCTGCACCGAGCCACAATTTCTCATAACGGGATTGATGTTCCGGGTGCTTGCTGATGTAGGCCGAGCATGCCATGATAGCGATATCAACTTCTCGTGTCGCGTTATGAATCCCGCAGTTCTTGACGCGAACCACTTTGATAATTTGGTCGCACATTTGTCCATCTTTATGGGATAGTATCTCGTATTGAGTTGGCTTAATCATGGCTTTAAGCGTCCTGAACTGAATTCTGTTCTCTCAGATACTATTGAGCTCGCAACTTATAGGCAGTGCGCCTGCTCCTCATGATGCCATCTATTTTGGTAGAGCGTCGCTACTGTCATCACGTGCGAGCTATGGAGAGCGATTCGACCGCCAACAACCCACAGATAGGCTTGCCTATCCCCGTGATGTGTACGCCCGCGCAGTAGCTTTCACGGTTGCTTGACTCTGTGTTCTTTTCGGCCCTGCTATAGCCTCACCATACCTGCTCGATTTTTGTCTCGCAAACATAAATGAGTGGTGCTCCTCTGCTGTTGGTCCCTCAGAGACAAAGTTCCATCTTTTCTAGGTCTTCCATTCAACCTGAGGTGACTTTTTGTTCTGCAACAAGTGTAACTGATACTTGTGTGTGACCCCGTGTGCATGTCTGCAAACCTGAGTTCTTTTTTATGGGGTTTTGAGCAGTGCGCTTCTTCCTTGTGAGCGGCCTTTCAAGGTTATGTCGATACACATCTCAGCGGGGATCCGTTTTAACCTGGTGGACTCCAGTTACTCGGAGGTATCTTTGTGACTTCTGGTTTCTCCATGCACTTCCACAGGGCTCTTCTGCAGCTGTCTCTGAGCGATTGAGGCTGTGAGCTATTGCGGACCAAAGTACGTCCATAAGCTCGTAAAGGAGCAGGGAGACGCTGGTCTTCGCCATCTCTTCAGCCGGTCATAAACGGAGCTGTCGCTGGCTGTCCATGGTGGGTAGGTGAGGGACTACTTCCGTACACGTACGTGTGTTTAAGGAATCGAACTAGTGTACCCCTCTAGGACGTTCTCGGAACCTATGACTCGCCCAAGGATGTACACCAAACGACTTCGTGGAGGTGATGACAATATTGTATATTTTGCTGACTTGTCTCTAATTGTACCGTTTGACGAGTGTCTTCCATGCACTTTCAAGCTAAATCAATCGCGACGAGGTAGTTTGAAGTAGGGCCGCGTGGGAAATAACATTCTATCACAACGGGTTACTCAGCGAGCTCTGCCTATTCTGTATACCAGAAGCTTCATTAATCCTGTAGACTTGGTCCCTCAACCAGCAATCCTTCTCAGCACCGAGTACACATTTTCTGGGAATTGTTCCAACGCTGTGAAGCGCGCCCGAGATTCATCTCTTAGATGTATGCTAAACTCTGTCCATGGATTGTGTCAACGTGAAATAAAGTGAAAATTTTAGTAAACAATTGTTGGAAAATGTACTTGTGTCTGCACAAAGTAAGTAGGTCCTAACACTTGCCAAAACTATAGTTGTTAACAAGAAAATTGTGGTGGTTGAAAAACGATTTTAAGACTCCAACCTAAGTGTTTGTAAACTTCCGACTTCAACTGTAGTGGAATAGTACAGCATGGACCTTGTTATAGGGTGACAATTAAGTCCAGGGACCACAGCTAAAGTGTTTTTCCTTTACTCTCATCAGACTGAAACTTACCAGTTGAAAGTATAGCTGAATACAATATATTATCGTATTACACAGTTTTAATGTTATTTAAAAATGTAAATGTGCAAATGAGGCCCAAACCCTCCTTAAATCATGCCTAATTTGCATATTACGAGAATACGTTTTTCAACCACATTGCTTTTTTTTTGTTTATTGTGGATTAGAACACTCAATCGGTCACACTTTACTGATCAGTTTATCAAAATATTGTCATTTCATGGATTTTTTTTTTTTCTAACACTTCACAATGTTGACATGCTATGATTTTTACATATATTACACATAAAATGACATTTTAAAATCCAAACGCAAAGATATATAAAAAAGAAAAAGAAAGAAGCTCTGTAAAAATCTAACTTATAAGAACCTAAGAACATGTGTGTAAAATAATGGAAATTACATTCCTTTGAAGACCTGAGAAAAATGAATTGGCGCAAGGGGCAACAATGGTCATTTTGAGAAAATTGCCAAATAAAGATAGGCCCTAATATTATTAAAATGTAACTCCATAAATATGACCATTTGTCACATGAATTAAACCTCTTATTCATTTCTCATCTGATATTTAAACATCACATATACCTTTTACAAATACATTAGCAAATCCAATGTAATCACATTTTTTCAACAATAGAGCATATCATTTGAATACTGGTCTGTTCTCATATCACTATGCTCAATGTTGAAATGCGCAAGAACATTATGCAGCTATGGCGCAGTGGCTGCGCGAGAATGTAGATGCGTCCTTGCTTCGCCAGTTGTGTGCTGGAATAAACACTTCTACCGATGCCTCGAGAGCATTCCTGTTCCGGGCTGTATACGCTGGTACGCCAAACTGCTCTGCCCACACGTAGCTTGACCATTCTCGATGGACGTGTTAGTGCGAGTGTTTGACCTGCCACGCCGTAAATCACCGCCTGTGGCAACACTGAAGCAGCATCAGCTCTCACATCCTCCTGCTCTAATTGCGTTCCAGTGTCACCAAGAGTGCCCGTGTCAAGCCAGCAATGTGATCATCCACATGTATATAGCGTTTTGCGGCGCCTGAATTGACACCGTGGTACGCTCTCGCCCATAGCGCCGCTGTCTGCCTACCACCGTAATGCGGCTCTGTTTGCGCCAACCGAACGCCACCTATGTTATGAGGCTAATTCACGCACGACACCTCCATCACTAGACAGGACATTGTCACCCGTGTACGTCTACACTCCCCGGCTCACTTCTCGACACGATATGGTCGGGTGTTCCACATGCACTGACGAATTGCTCTTTAGCAGGCAGGACGAACGTTATAGCATGGGAAACACCTCTGCACTATACGCCACATTATCTACATCGTAACCCAGGGCCATACTCTGACTGTTCTTACCTCGCCATCACACACACATCTTTCGTGAGTGAATAGACAAAATTGTAATGAGACTGTCTATACTTCGTGAGCACAACGGTGAAGTTGGAATGTGGATATCCTTTGATTGGCTATGGGTAATTACGGTAGCTAGAGTAACTGCAGACACCCAACTCGGCACACCTACCTATTCAAAAACCGTAGTTGGACAGAAAATGCCTCCCTTCTACATCTGGGTCAACATTGGTTGTCTCAATCAGATAAGGTTACCTTAACATGTCAATATGATGGCATCCTCTTATAACTCACTTCAGTCAAATTCTGCAGTGTTCTAGGATTTTCTATTGATCTAGTCAGTAGTACTCCTCTAATTACTGGTTGTTAGCAACTCTCCAGACTCGTTATGCCCCTCTGATAATCCTTCTGAGACCTAAGTGGAGGGGTGAAATGGCACCTATATCCTTTTGTCAATTCTGTTAACAACTATCAGTACATATCGTACACTTAGCAACTGAGTGCATAACACTAATGCAAACCTTAATGTAATAATAATACACCCCTTTACGTTACTCCATATGTATAGACTGTACTTAACTATGTATATAACTCACATCACATCACACTGAGAGTCATCGTGAGATATGCTATAGTGATCAACTGCTATACCTTTATAATACTATCAGTGCCTATGCAACAATTTTTGAGTAGGTTCACCTCAATTGACTTCAGTTTCGTAAATTAGGCGATAAGTGTAGGATTTGTGGTAAATTTCCTCAGTCACTCTGAGGTTTTTATTCTAAGATTTGAAAATATATGTTTGCTGGGGTATGTCACAATGACTAAATATCGCAATATTAACCTGATAAGTCACAACAGGCATTATGTGCGATAACATGGACGCAATATTGATGTTATCTCATCGCGCTAACCCTATTGTTGTTATGTTTGTACACCAATAGTATAACATTTTCGTGAACTGTATGAGTTTTGCTAAGAGAAATGAGCCTGAAAATCTGGAGCAATGGAATACACTAGAACTGGGCGGTATTATAAATGTTACTAGACTGTAATAAACAAAATGTCCCAAGGTGTATTTGTTTGGAGCTAGCACAGAGTTAAAATTAAGTTCAGCCCTTCAGCGATGTATGATATATCCAATTCAACCTGTAACACAGTTAATCCCGTGAGGCGAGCACTGGTCAAAGCTCGGAGGAAACTAGGTCATAACAGACTACCTAATATTCTACACAAGGAGATCCGATCAGTGTGCACAATTCTAATCATAGAAGGAAGTAGTTAACAGTGATATACCTAAGGATGTGGCTGTAGAGACTATGAGTCATATCTCATGTTCAGTGGCTGCACGCACCCACGGCGCTATATCAAATCAGCGAATATTTGTTTTAATAATCGTGACAGTAGTGTATATAAGACAAGACCATCCGTTGGCTCTGTCGTCTAGTCTGTATGTGACATTCTCTGTCGCTGCTTAGTTGTCGAGGTGCGAGTTCTTATTTAAATTTTGGTGTGGGCATCTGCTATCAGCAACGTGCTGCTGCCTGGGGGCACATCTCATTTTTATCCGTCTTCTATCGCTGATCTGACCGCGAAAAGTCGAGCTAAACGTGTAGGCATAAAAATTATGACAGGCCTTCGACCTCTATCGAATTTGCTTGAGCGGCGAAGCCGAGCCCGATTGTCACTGCGTTGCCAGAGTGGCTGTGAATATAGGAATCAGTCTATTATGTTCTTGCAATGCGAGAGCGCTAACGCGCTTGCCTTATTCTGACTTCCGGGTTGCCTCGAGTTTGGAGATTAAAGTAGATGCTAATGGATCCAACACCACCGTTCTCATTTCCGCATCGGTTTAGACTCGCACTCGGGGTGACTGAACCAGGGACGAACGAGTCAGTGTTGCGTATGCAGGCGCTAATTTGCTGAGTTGAAACGTTGATAACCAAAGATACAAGGTCACATTAAGATAAGAGAGGTGTGGTCCGAAGAGAAGAGATAATTTGAACAATAGGATAGTGAAATGTAGAGTATGAAGCGTAGAGCAATCTGCATTTTGGTTCGCAGACCGGCGATAATTGTATATGTGTTGGTTTTTTCATCATTATAAATAAAAGATCATTATATTAGTAGTTTACCGCGTGCCTGGTAGTAAGTACGAGCAGACCTCTTCTAGATGTGCATTACAGTGCATTAAAATAACAATATACTCAATCGTTTTCAGAGTCCAGGACAGAGGATATAGAAATGCGAGAACAGCACGCATACTATGGAGTAGTACGCAAGCCATTAGATATGCTAACGAGCAACCACGCTAACTAAGGCAACGGAGATGCATGATCGTCTTTGAAGCAGTGATCTTCTTCGCACATGTGTACCCTCGAAATTACCTAGTGAGAATCCCTACGCTCATCTAGGACGTCTCTTGTAGGTTGATATTTTTAACCTGCGTGTCGTAATTGCGTTTGTGTGGGGGCAAAATAATTTTGCACAATGGCGCACTCGCGCAGCCGGTTTGGGTGCCTGTGCCTGTAAGGGAGAATGTTTTTATCTTCCTTATATCTAGCCGAGTGATTTTTGTCAGTCTTTGGAGCTTAACTGGAGATCCTCACAATAGTGTGTTTAATGTCACACATAGCATGTCAACCTGGGGATAGCGGTGTAGTTCTAACATGACTTTGTCTCTCAATTTATCTCATAGATTTGGCTGCGGGTCCGTCGTGATGGGCTATATAGTCATCTTCTCACTATACTGCTAAGGAGACAAGTCGTTCAGCGCACGGCTAGCACTTTGAGTGTCGCAGTAAATATAAACATAACCAAAAGAAATGGTTGGAGCAGAGAAGTGGGTCGCTTACTAATAGACGTGGCGCACACGCACGAAGTGTGACCACAATTAGCGCAAGTGAATTGCAGGACAGAGTAAACAAATAATATGCTATAAACAGCGAAGTAGCATGTCAGGAGTTGTACGTTACAAAGTGCACAAAATTCATAGCTCTTATATTACTTCATTGGAAGAGACTAAAGGGAGTTAGATGCGACGTCACAGGAAAACATAGATGGTATAGAACTGGAGATAGTCTCAAGCACTGGAGACCAGTATATAGAGAACCACTAGAGCTTCGAAGTTCTCTACTACACTTGACGACCTGTTCTTCTGCTTTTCGACCTGAACCCGCACGGCAGCTGTAACTCGACATAGTACGCGAGTTACTGGAGTGAAGTCAGTAGGTTCTGACCAGAGTTTGGTGTTATCATCACCCAAGCATAAGGACTATGCACGGAATTAACAGAAGATATTAATAACTATGTAACTTCGCAGAATTATTAACTTTTAGTCAACTTAGACTTCCTTGACAACTCTATTTGAAGTTTATTGAGTATGCCTGACACGATACTCGATTACTTAAATATAACTGAGAAAAAGTTCCACTTTCCCACAGACTCATGACAGCCAAAGCACAATGATAATCTACTGCCTGTGTTCAGCTAACGCTCTTGGACCTCTGACAGATGAATCGGAACTGAAAGGGAGAGGACGACATACCCCCTGTCTTTTCACACACATCGAGGATTACTGTCGATTATATATTTACTGTATTGGATCTGGTTTAACCCTATTATTTATTTATACTTTAAGTTAGAGTTTGCTTAAACAAATGTCCATTGTCTTGACCTTCATTTGTCAAGTCCTAGTAGCCTCGTGGCACCTGAGCTGGTTATGACAAAGGTTGTGTACGTAATGAGCATCTCTCCAACGCTATAGGAGGCTCTCACTCAATCTTGTGATCTTGAATAAATTGCAGCGCACCGCATCGTGTATCGATCTGGTACTAGCGTTAGAGGTTCGGAGTCAAGGTTCTCTTTAGCGGTGTTCCACTGGGTCTCCCGCGCACTGCGACGGCAACAGTGCGGGTTGTATAACTACACTAACTTGATTGACTGCATAAGGCCTTACGATAATCGACTCTCTGAGTGCGTACTGGAAGAGAGGATCCAAGTCGCGCACAGCACACGCAGCTCTATCATATAGATAACAAGATGATGGAAATACTCCTCTGTTACCTCACAGTAACATTAATAATTTAGCATATATGGTAGCTCAGAGACAGTACAGGAGCGAACTTAATATCACCACATATTTGTAAGAGAGTGTTCCAACTTAAGTGAGACCTTAACTAAATAAGAGTATACACAAGGATAAGGATTGCGACGTCACTATGCATCCGGATCATCACAGCGGAGGACATCACTATGACTTAATGATGATATGTGTAGGGAATACGATTCCACCTATTACTATTATAGACAACGAGATGCGCATAGATGCAGAAATAGTTGCGAGTCTATCCTTGAGCTCTATAACAGGTTGAAGCAATTAACAAACATTAAAGATAGCGAGGTATAAGAATGTCTATCATGCACTTATAATATCAACGGTGCAATAGAAATCATAGAAGGAAGAAAGAATTAAGTATCGATGAAGTTTTATACACAATATACAATGGTAATGACGTTCATGTCGAGTGGATAGTAGTAGATTAGTCTTTGTCAGCAGAGCAGTGCTAATGTAGTATGTATTTAAGAAGTATAGTGATAGTGACTGAACTGCAGCTCTATGATCAATTTTTTGAGATTTCGCATTGCGCGTGCATGTGTCACTCACGCTCGCTTCATGTGTCGTTTGTTGAGAATACATTGTGACACCGTAGACCAGAGCGTAGTATGTGCACCTACATCCGGTAATGGCGAAACGAGGTAGAGTGCTGAGTGTTGACTGGGTCAAGTGTGCACCGCCATATGACTGTGCTTCCTCGGTTTTCAGAGTGACCGAATGGAAGAGAAGAAAGAGTCTGTACGCTTGCTAAGTGATCAATTGTAGAAACATGAGAGCGTGTGTTAGTAGCGGAGAAAGTTCAGGTGACATAGAAGTAGTGTATAGTGGATACATTAGCACAAACGGAGTTAGTTTAGGATATTCCAGTGTCTGGTGGTGTCTTTAACCACTGTCCCGGACACTCAGGCGCTAAGTCTGTTACCACCTATCCTTAGGTCTTGTTGTTCACTCGGCACTCCATGTAGTCTGCTGTCAGCTGATACTAAGATACACTGTAGAGGATCGAACTAAAATCAACTTTGACTAGTTCTGCCAATCAAGACATTTGTGATGAGATATGACTTTATTGGGCTGAGAAAATAACCTCTTATATGGACGGCTTTTGTCAGAACACACTATGTGCTTTAAGGGCCATGACTAAGATAGACATCCTAAATTTGGATCCTGGCCACTTCAGAAGTGTTTAGATATTCAGAAGAGTTTTCTTTTGCTCCGATTTAAATAAAAAACATATACCGTCAAGGTAATAGTGGGTAGTTGTGTTATTGATATGCATAGTAGAATTCAGATATGTGTTTGTCGAAGAGACGCGAAGTAATCATAAGGAAGCGTTGGGTCTTTGTGACCCGCTGTACATGATAGAATCAAATAGATTAGAGATAGTAGTCTTGGAAAGTCGCTACAGCGAAGCATACATAGCAAAAATTAGCCTCCATTTTAATGAAAATCTAGCATCTGCGTATAGATCCTTGTTATAATCTTAGCCAGCAGAATTTTTGAGAATATGTCTTATCATCTGTTTTTGATCTGAGAGATGACACGTATTACGAGAGTAAGCGTCTTAAGAGACGTGCATGAGCGCGAGCTGAATCGCATGGGAAGCGAGATGGAGAGGTTTTTTGTTTGCGACACCTCAAGAGTTGTACCTCTAACAGGCCAGAGCCACGAAACTTGGCATCTTCTTAGAACCGAGGATATGTTGAAGATTAATAAATGGTAAACACTAAATT
>NC_036851.1:39913347-39996940 GCF_002910315.2 Salvelinus sp. IW2-2015 | reverse complement strand
ATTAGCATTTGGTAGAAATGCCTTTAAATTGTTTAACTTGGGTCAACATTTCGGGTAGCCTTCCACAAGCTTCCCACAATAAGTTGGGTGAATTTTGCCCATTCCTCCTGACAGAGCTGGTGTAACTGAGTCAGTTTGTAGGCCTCCTTGCTCACACACGCTTTTTCAGTTCTGCCCACAAATTTTCTATAGGATTGAGGTCAGGGCTTTGTGATGGCCACTCCAATACCTTAACTTTGTTGTTCTTAAGCCATTTTGCCACAACTTTGGAAGTATGCTTGGGGTCATTGTCCATTTGGAAGACCCATTTGCGACCAAGCTTTAACTTCCTACTGATGTTTTGAGATGTTGCTTCAATATATCCACATAATTTTCCTACCTCATGATGCCATCTATTTTGTGAAGTGCACCAATGCCTCCTGCAACAAAGCACCCACACACATGAAACTGCCACCCCATGCTTCACGGTTGGGAGTGTGTTCTTCGGCTTGCAAGCGTCCCCTTTTTCCTCCAAACATAACGATGGTCATTATGGCCAAACAGTTCTATTTTATTTCATCAGACCAGAGAACATTTCTCCAAAAAGTATGATCTTTGTCCCCATGTGCAGTTGCAAACCGGCTCTTTTTATGGCGGTTTTGGAGCAGTGGCTTCTTCCTTGCTGAGCGGCCTTTCAGGTTATGTCGATATAGGATCGTTTTACTGTGGATATAGATACCTTTGGACCGGATTTGTTAAATATTTTCTTAACTCTTCTTGAACTGCACTGTTGGTTAAGGGCTTGTAAGTAAGCATTTCACGGTAAGGTCTACACTTGTTGTATTCGGCGCATGTGACAAATAAAGTTTGATTTGATTTGATTTAGTTCCTCCCTGTCTCTGGCACACACTCCAGCACAGTAGCGGTAATGCACCAATAACTTTGGATGCCAATGGCAGAAAAACCCCAATGAAGAAGAGAAGGTTGCTGATGACCATAGAGATAGATAGGGGACTCTAGTTCCCAAAAGCCTAATTTTAGCATAGGCAGTGCCATTGAGGACTTTCACCATTTTGAAGTGGTCAACTTGGTGGGACTTCCTATGGGTTAAGGAAGGATCACATGATTCCATCCGGATCATCAGGAGGGATCAATCATTGAATTATACTTGTGAGCAAACATTCCATAACTGCAAGTGGCAGTAAATAGTAAATTGCCTAACTTGGCTTTATACCTGTTCAAACCACACACTCTAGTGGTAGAATGCACCTTTTCAGTTTATTTGCCAACTCATAGAAATATTAGAAGAAGAAAATTAACGACTTCAAAATGGAGATGGCCTCAATGGCGCTGCCCATGCTTTCACAGACGCCCTAATGTGATATCTATCTAAGTCTATGCTAGTGACTGACTGTGCTTCTTTTTTGATTTCGCATCGGTGCAGACACCCAGCTACAGTGTCCGTTGTTATGGTGAACTGTGAAGTGTAGAAGTGTGCAGCATGGCATGGGACAAAGGAATGTGTAATATCGGTGTGTGTGTCAATTGTGGGGGTGCCCATGTTGCTCGGCTTCAGAAGTGCCCGGTGCAAGAGAGACAGGTTGAGGTTGCCAGGGTCATTGTAGAACAGAAGGTGTCTTGTGCTGAGGCAGTAATGAGAGTATAGGATCATGGGTCAAGGGTTAGTAGGCATAGGCCTGGGTTTTCCAAACTCGTCCTCGGGACCCCAAGTGGTACATGTCTTGGTTTTGCCCTAGCACTACACAGCTGATTCAAATAATCAACTAATCATCAAGCTTTGATCATTTCAATCAGCTTTGTTGTGTTATGGCAAAAAACTAAATGGACCGACTTTGAGAAACACTGGCCTAGGCCAATACAGAGTGATCCGAATTTGTGCTTCAGTAAGGTTGGCTTTTTAGCATTCATTGCCATGGTTATCAACTGTACCACAGAAATGGAATGTAAATCACAGAAAATAGATGTTGTGATGGCAGAGAAGTACTTGGGTGTACGAGGTTTTACTGCAGAAGAGTTCATGCTGCATTATGTAGAAATCCCGAAACAAGCAATCATTATACCATCTAAACCGCTTTGAAATATCTGTTCCATAACCAAAAATATTGGGTTTTCAGCTGTTTGAAGCTGATGTACAAAACCGAAAGTAAAAGACACAAAAATGAAACTTAAAGAACTGGAAGCATAGCAACAGTGGACACAGAAAACATATATACAACTTCTTAGACTTGCTTTCACTGAGAATGACAGATCTAAAAAAGTTACAAAAGTTACATAAGTTACATATTGTAGCTTTAAGTGTGGAAGGAAGATTTAACGAAAGAGTCCAGTCCTCCCAGGCCAACGGCCTGGTGTAGGATCAGTTAGGGTCAAAGTAGTGGAGTGGGGTGGTGATTTTTATTTTTATGAAGTAGTGGTATATTGGTGTAGTTGGTGGTGCAGAACCAAGCACGAGATAGTGAGTTCCTATTGGCACGTTGTATTATCTATTTGCATATTTCCGTTAGGGAACACCTACTCCGACCCTTGTCTTCTGGCAGATCCATTGTTTCAGGGTGGGTGAAAACAGATTTTGGTGATGTGGAATCGATGAAGGTAACAAGAAGTGGTCTCAGTGGTGCCATGTTCTTGGTTTTCATTACAGATTGGGCTACTTTGTAAACGATGTCGCGGGTGAAGATGTATTGGTTGCGGGTTTTTGGCTATTTGTAAATTGCACCTGAGCCGCCATGACATTTCTCTTAAAAACCTTATTTCTCTCAAATGTTGTGAAGAAGCTGATTAAACAGCACGATCATTACACAGGTTCACCTTGTGCTGGGGACAATACACGGCCACTCTAAAATGTGCAGTTTTGTCACACAACACATGAACTGTAATTCAGTAAAATCTTCAAAGTTGTTGCATGTTGCATTTATGTTTTTGTTCAGTATAGATTGTCATTATGGAGACACCTATTTCCAACCCTTTTTTGTAAAACATA
Organism: Salvelinus sp. IW2-2015; assembly: GCF_002910315.2. Classification (NCBI taxonomy): domain Eukaryota; kingdom Metazoa; phylum Chordata; class Actinopteri; order Salmoniformes; family Salmonidae; genus Salvelinus; species Salvelinus sp. IW2-2015. Next base: position 39,993,960 of record NC_036851.1, on the reverse strand, counting down.
TTAATACTCATGAACTGATGCACATCAATAAATAGGTTGTTTGAACCTCGTTCTAATGTTGACTTTGCTTAAAGGAAACGGTATCAAGCTAAGAGTTTTATGCATTCTCAGTTCTTGGGTCTCGGGGACTGCACAAGTGGAAATTCGAAATGGAAATTATAGGACTACTTCGGGTGGTTATTTTAATGAAACTCAATGAAACTGACATTACATTTGGAGAATGATACATTTGCCTCTGTTGGCCATCAAGTAGCCTATTCATTTAAATGCCATTGTAGGCTACCATTTGATACAATAAATATGTTGAAATTACGATATCACTGAGGTCATTGCAAATCAATTTGTGCCACTTGTGTAGCCTAACTGAACCTGGCAAACCAATTTAATAAAAAGCCTATAACTTCAATTTATTGTTGTTGTAGCCTTGGGTTATTATGCAATTATTAATGGACATGTTTAGTTAATACCTCTTAAGGATCGAATCCTTTTTTTCAATTTCTGCCGAAAATGACATACCCAAATCTAACTGCCTGTAGCTCAGGACCTGAAGCTATGATATGCATATTCTTAATACCATTTGAAAGAAAACACTTCGATGATTGTGGAAATGTGAAATGAATGTAGGAGAATATAACACATTATATTTTTTAAATTGTACCATCATCTTTGAAATGCAAGAGAAAGGCCATAATGTATTATTCCAGCCCAGGCACAATTTAGATTTTGGCCACTAGATGGTAGCAGTGTATGTGCAATGTTTTAGACTGGGCCAATGAACCATTGTATATCTTTTCAAAATGTTGTATCAAGACTGCCAAAATGTGCCTAAATAGTTTATTAATACACTTTCAAATTCATAATTGTGCACTCCCCTCAAACAATAGCATGGTATTTTTTCTCAGTAATAGCTATTGTAAATTGGACAGTGCAGTTAGTTGAACAAGAATTTAAGATTTCTGCCCATATCAGATATGTCTATGTCCTGGGATTTCTTTTTGTTGGACACCGATCCCGTAGATGTTAATTAAAGTTTAATATATCAAAGCTCTATCGCAATTCCAGATCAGTTGTTAGAATGCATTAGATTGACGGTAACAGTAGTCAGATTACGCTACAGGCTAAAAAATATATTTTTACAAATAAACACTGTCTGTTGTTGGCAAGCATATTCAGTTCATATACATATTATTAATATTTAATTCTGTGATTGAAAGTATGACCCCATCCTCAGTAGCCTATTCCAGCAGGCTATTGGGAAACACAAGCACTTCTTACCTCGAAATCGCCTCGCTATTCATGTTGAATAAATTAGTCTGTTAATTTTAACTAAGCAAGCTGCTAAATCATTCAGTTTACATCTTGCCTACATCTTGTCTAGGCTACTGTAGATTACATGACATGAGATGTAGGCCTATCAGGGGCTATAGGCAATCTGCCTTTATCTAAGAAAACCATGGCAAAGTTGAATTACTGTCATAAACCCAGATTTTAGTCTGTAGCCTATGCCTATTGAAATGACAAGTCAATCTTGCAAATGGGCCATTTATAACAGTTTGTAGTCTTAACATCTGGCACATAATAACAGCACAATTGCTAGAAAATAGCCTAACATTAGATGTTTTTATGTTAGTCCAAGTGTTTTTTGCTCAGAGATTTTGAGGTCCTCTGTCCACCTTTCATCACTCAAACTCTCCTGTCGGATTTATCTATATTTATGCACATGTGCAAAGATAATTTATTTACAATTATAAACCTGGTTAAGCCTTAAGCCCTGAAAGCTGATTGGCTGAAAGCTGTGGTATATCAGACCCTATACCACGGGTAAGACAACAAAAAAAAACGTTTTACTGTTCTAATCACGTTCGTAACCAGTTTATAATAGCAATGGTATTTGGCCAACGGCTGTACCCAGGCACTCCGTGCTTAGCCTTGGTATATTGGCCAAATACCATACCGCCATGTGCCGATCATACCTGTCAAACAAGTTAAATCGAAATCCATTGATGGATAAGGGAAATTATCTTTTCTCTTGCGACATATTTAAATGACTTTATTACATCATGTCATAGCTCGCAATAATTATTATTTTGAGGAAAAACAAACTTTGCTTCTAACCTTACAAGTTACAACTATATTCCTTCTTAATTGGCTCGATAATGTTGTGGAAAAATTGTTTATTGTATAAATATTGCAATTCCTCTCTTACTGTGAAAAGAAGTTTGGCTAGTTTTCAGGCCTTGCTGTTTTAGAGTGGTAATTGTTCTGGAAATTTTAGCAAGACCTGGCAACCCTTGTGATAATTGTTTGTGTTTCTGCTGGTCAGAGGGAGCAGGTGCTTCAGCGTTAATAGAACGGGGACAAGAGATGTGAATTGTTTTGCTCTCAAGAAAAGGGCACCATTAAAAGGAGTGATTACTGGGGTAGTGGTAAATGTGAAAGTGGACCAACTGAAGAGGAAGATTCCCGGTGTTTGTGATGCTCGTTGTTTAGTGCGACGCAGACAGGGTGGCGTGAGTGGTGAAACAGAAGAGTCATTGCCTGTTCTTTTGAGTTTTGATATTGAGTTTTTGCCCAACAGTGGTGTTAGGAGATAAGTTATCCCGTACAAGCTTTTGTGCCGAATACATTACATTTTTACAGGTGTCAAGCTTATGGGCATGTGGCAGCAGTGTGTAGGAGGGAGGTCCCTAGGTGTGAGAAGTGTGCAGAAGGTCATGAGACAAAGGAATGTGTAGCATTGGAGATAGAAGCAGTATGTGTTAATTGTAGGGGTGCCCATAGGGCTGGGGATCAGAAATGTCCGGTTGAGGTTTCCAGTGTCGAAGTAGTACAGAAGTTGTCCTCTGCTGAGGCAGTGAAGAAAGTAGAGGAAGATGGGTCAAGGTGGGAGGAGGGGTGAGATGAGTGGTGTGAGTAGTAGAGCTGTACCAGTACAGAGGGAYATGCCAACAAGTGATATATGTTTCAGTAAGATTGGATTTTTAGCGTTTATAGCAATAGTTATCAACTTTAGGGGAAATGGTAGAGGTGATGACGTTGCAGCGTGGTAGGCACAGCTTGTCTCATTAATGAATCACACAAATTGAGGATTAGCTGATAACTACGAAACAAACATTCTGGATAATATAGAGAATCTGGAACTATTTATTGATCAGCATTTTGATATGCTCGAAAAAGAAACGGATACATCGAAGCAAACATGAGAAGACCTTTCGAGTTCTGCAAGCGAAACAGGAGGAAAGCCGCCGTCTAAAATTACAAACAACATTGGAGGGGACGTTTTTATAACTGTGTCTCCAGAAGATAGAGCATTGCTTACAAGCATGAGCGAGCAGTTCAAAAAACTAGATCTATTGCCTGGGAAACTGGGGGAGGTTGAGGCCTTAAAAACAGGAATGGATTACAGTAATAAAATGATGGAAGAAATACGAGAGTAAAATAAGATATCGAAAATTACCGTGGACTCCCTAAAAGACACTACAGAAAGGCTCCGGTATGATAATAAAACAATGATAGCCGAATAACTTGATCTAAATGCAGAAGTATGAGAATTAATATTGTTATAATGGGAATAAAGGAGGATGAAAACGAAAACTACCAGTCAATGGAGGAAATAGTCAAGGTGTTCATGAAACGCAATCTCAAGATGACGGACGAACGGGTGGAAACAATTGATTTTCAACGAGCTCATCGTTTTGGTGGCACAGTAGATGGAAGGCCCCGTCCGATCGTAGCTATGCTAACCCACTACAAAATGAAAATTGCATTTTTACAACAGGGTAGGGAATTGAAGAACACCCCATTCTCTATTAACTTCTTATGGCTGGGGGCAGTATTGAGTAGCTTGGATGAATAAGGTGCCCAGAGTAAACTGCCTGCTACTCAGGCCCAGAAGCTAAGATATGCATATATATTTGGATAGAAAACACTCTGAAGTTTCTAAAACTGTTTGAATGATGTCTGTGAGTATAACAGAACTCATATGGCAGGCAAAAACCTGAGAAAAAATCCAACCAGGAAGTGGGAAATCTGAGGTTTGCCTATCCAATATACACTGTCTATGGGGTCATATTCCACTTCCTAATGCTTCCACTAGATGTCAACAGTCTTTAGAACCTTGTTTCAGGCTTCTACTGTGAAGGATGAGGGAATGAGAGCTGTTTCAACCAGGTGTCTGGCAGAGTGCCATGAGCTCACTCAGGCGCGCCCCCGTGAGAGGTAGCTGCGTTCCTTTTCGTTTCTAAAGACAAAGGAAATCTCCGGTTGGAAAATTATTGAAGATTTATGTTAAAAACATCCTAAAGATTGATTCTATACATCGTTTGACATGTTTCTACGAACTGTAATGGAATTATTTGACTTTTCGTCTGGCCTGCGCGTCATGAATTTGGATTTTTGAACTAAATGAGCGAACAAAAAGGAGGTATTTGGACATAAATTATGGACTTTATGGAACAAAACAAACATTTATTGTGGAACTGGGATTCCTGGGAGTGCATTCTGATGAAGATCATCAAAGGTAAGTGAATATTTATAACGCTATTTCTGACTTCTGTTGACTCCACAACATGGCGGGAACCTGTATGGCTTTTTTGTGTGTCTGAGCACCGTACTCAGATTATTGCATGTTGTGCTTTTTCCGTAAAGTTTTTTTAAAATCTGACACAGCGGTTGCATTAAGGAGAGGTTTATCTAAAGTTCCATGTATAACACTTGTATCTTCTATCAATGTTTATTATGAGTATTTCTGTAAATTGATGATGTTGATGTTGATGATGTTGATGTTTTCGAGGCACAACATTACTGACCATAAAGCGCCAATGTAAACGAAGATTTTTGGATTTACGGAAAAAGCAAACCATGTAATAATCTGAGTACGGCGCTCAGACAAAAACAAGCAATGCAGATACCCGCCATATTGTGGAGTCAACAGAAGTCAGAAATAGCGTTATAAATATTAACTTACCTTTGATGATCTTCATCAGAATGCACTCCCAGGAATCCCAGTTCCACAATAAATGTTTGATTTGTTCCCTAAAGTCCATCATTTATGTCCAAATACCTCCTTTTGTTAGCGCGTTCAGTTCACAATCCAAACTCACGAGGCGCGGGCAAGTCCAGGCGAAAGTTCAGACGAAAAGTTCAAAAAGTTATATTACAGTTCGTAGAAACATGTCAAACGATGTATAGAATCAATCTTTAGGATGTTTTTAACATAAATCTGCAATATTGTTCCAACCGGAGAATTCCTTTGTCTTTAGAATTGCAATGGAACGCAGGTCGCTCTCACGTGAGCGCGCATGATCAGCTCATGCACCTCTGGCAGACCCCTGACTCAATCAGCTCTCCTTTCCCCCTCCTTCACAGTAGAAGCATCAAACAAGGTTCTAAAGACGGTTGACATCTAGTGGAAGCCTTAGGAAGTGCAATATGACCCATAGACACTGTATATTCGATAGGCAATGAGTTGAAAAACTACAAACCTCAGATTTCMCACTTCCTGGTTGGATTTTTCTCAGGTTTTCGCCTGCCATATGAGTTCTGTTATACTCACAGACATCATTCAAACAGTTTTAGAAACTTCTGAGTGTTTTCTATCCAATATTACTATTAATATGCATATATTAGCTTAGCACTTTCATGTTCGGATGAAAAGCGTGCCCAGAGTAAACTTCCTGCTACTCTGGCCCAGTAGCAGGAAGTTTACTCTGGGCACGCTTTTCATCCGAACGTGAAAATGCTGCCCCCTATCCCAAACAGGTTTTAAATACCTCAATGGATTGTAAAGGAAATCATTTTACAAGCTATCACCCTCAAGCACTTAAGGAGATTACAAAGATCATGGATACATTAGAACTAGTGGATATATGGAGGTTGAAAAACCCTGACCTAGTGAGATATACATGGAGGAGGCTATATGACCCCATAGACGTCTTGATTACTTCCTAGTCTAGTTCTTGCAAAAACACGATTAATAGGAGACCGAATGCGATTCAGACCACCATCTAATTGGCTTCCATATAACTCTTATAGAATTTCCACGTGGACGGGGATATTGGAAAATGAATCAAAGTCTATTGGATGACAATTTGTGCTCAACTAAGACAAAATAATTAATAATTTACTTTTTGTTGTACAACATAGGTACAGTAGATCCCCTTACTGTATGGGACACTTTCAAATGCACTTTTAGAGGCCATTCAATACAATACTCATCATTAAAACAAAAGCAGTTTAGGTCAAAAGAGATTAGACTATTATAGGAAATAGCGGAAGTAACAGCGCAGGTAGATGGTAATGGAAACTGTACTATAGAGGCACAAAATAGGTTAGAGGAAAAATAAAAGAAATGGAGGTGCTTATTCAAGAACGATCAAGTGTAATGTATTACAAAAAAAGCGAATTGGATGGAAAATGGGGAAAATGCACAAAATTCTTCAACACAGAAATTCTACCAAAAATAATTTATAGAAACTCGTTACAAATGATGGAGTTATCCATGATTCACCAAATTATATTTTGAAAGAGGAAGCAAAAATATTTTAAGCATATGTTTTCTTTTCAGTCTCCTCCATTTCCACTGAATGATGTTAACTGTAAGGATTTCTTTCCTAATAATAACAATAATAATAATAATGTAAAATTAACAAATTTACAGAAATACCAGTGTGAAGGCCCATTTACAGAAGAGGAACTTTTTGAGGCAATAAAATCTTTTCAGTCTGGAAAAACACCAGGGCTTGACGTATACYAGTAGAGGTATATCAGACCGTTTTTTGATGTACTCAAAGATCCATTATTAGCATGTTTTAATTACTCTTATACAAATGGTAGACTTTCAGGTACTCAACAAGATGTGATGCAAGAATCCTGGAAAAATGCATAGCATATAGAATAAAAAAGGTTATACCAGATATTGTTCACCCTGATCAGACAGTTTTTTTTTTTTACATATATGACAATTACTTGAAACAATTTAACATTATGAAACATTGAAGATACCAGGTCTGGTCTTCATAGCAGATTTTGAAAAGGCATTTGATATAGTACGATTAGAGTTTATATATAAATGCCTGGAATATTTTAATTTGGTGAATCTCTAATACAATAGGTTAAAGTTATGTACAGCAACCCTAGAGGTAAAATGGTAAACAATGGTTACTTCTCAGAAAGTATTGAGCTTTTAAGAGGAGTAAAACAAGGCTGTCCGTTGTCTCTATATCTATTTATTATGGCCATTGAAATGCTAGCTATTAAAATTAGATCCAACAAGAACATCAAGGGGYKAGAAATCCAGGGAATAAAAACAAAAGTGTCAATGTATGCTGATGACTCTAGTTTCTTCTTAAGTCTGCAATCTGGATCCCTGCACAGTCTCATTGAAGATCTTGATCACTTTTCTAGCCTCTCTGGATTAAAGCCTAATTATGACAAGTGTACCATATTACGTATTGGATCATTAAAAAATATATTGTTTACACTACCTTGTAGTTTACCAATAAAATGTGTGGATGGTGAAGTAGACATACTTGGTATTCACATCTCAAAAAATATAAATTAACTTACCACAATTAATTTCAATAGAAAGTTAGCAAAAATAGATATGATTTTGGAGAGGTTACCATGGAGAGGTAAATACTTGTCTATTTATGGAAAAATGGATGAAAAATGTATGGAAAAATGACATTGATTAACTCTTTGGTCCTATCACAGTKTACTTACTTACTAATGGCATTGCCTACTCCAGATGATTCGTTTTTAAAATCATATGAGCAAAAAATATTTCATTTTATTTGGAACGCTAAACCAGGCAMAATTAAACGTGCCTATTTATATAATGAATATACGTTTGGGGGGCTAAAATGATTCAATATTAAAGCTTTAAACCTTTCACTAAAAGCTTCACTCATGCATAAATTATTTAAACCGCAAATGGTTCTCCAGTAGATTATTAAGAAAAGCTCATCCTTTGTTAAAAAATAGCTTTTTCGCCTTCATATAGATAACAACTTCTCATTTCCGACTAATTGAAAATTAAATTTTGTTTAAAGTATCGCCCTTTCTTAAACAAGCCATACAAAGCTGCTTACAATTTCAGTTTTATCCTCCAGAAAAGTTAGAACAAATATTACAACAAATGTTATGGTTAAACTCAAATATATYGATTCATTAAAAAAACTTTCTTTATTGGAAAAAAAATCAAACATTTTATCATAATGATATTATGATTAAAAAAACATTCTTTATGGAAAAAAAATTCTAACATTTTATCATATTTATTAATGATATTATGAATAGAAATGGAGGAGGAGTTATGTCACATATGCAGTTATCGAAAATAATGGGAATATCTGCTCAATCCAAATGTAAAACCAAGTGATTGCAGCAYTATCACAAAAATGGAGGAGGCAAGTGGAAAATGGAGAAGGTAGGGAACTTGTTTGCCTGCCATATATTAAAGATACAAATTGACTGAAAGGAACTGGAATAAATAGAAAAATATACCAGTTTCATCTGAGGACAAAAATGTTGACAGCTGCGCCATACAGGTTGCAAAGTAAATGGGAGGAGATTTTCGATGTACCAATTCCATGGCACATGGCTCAATAATTAGTTTATTGAGTTTTTCAATTTAAATTATTATATAAAATTCTTTCCACCAACAGAATGCTGTATATATGGGGCATACAACAATCTCAAGTTTGTAGATTTTGTTTGCGAAGAGACAGAATCAATAGATCACTTATTCTGGTATTGCCCGTATGTGGCTTGTTTCTGGTCGCAGGTTAAGGAATGGTTAAAAAATCACAACATGCACAAAAATATTACCTTACAAATAGCAGTGTTGGGCGATCTGGAAAGCCATAGCCAGTCAATAAATAATATAATAATACTTGTAGGAAAGGTTTTCCTCTTTAGCTCACAATCTGTGGATACTATACGATTAGAAAGATTCCAACATTTTGTAAAACATCACAGCACATTTGAAAAATATATGGCATATGGAAACCAAACAAGGGCGGTCTATGGTGATAGGTGGGATGGGCTGAGAGTGGCTGAGGGTTGGGATTAAAGAGTTTGTTTGGTAATGTATTGTTGTTATATATAAAAGTTCCATGTATGTAAAATGTAGATGTTAAATGTGTATGTAAAATGTATAGGTAAAATGTATGTACACTGCTCAAAAAAATAAAGGGAACACTTAAACAACACAATGTAACTCCAAGTCAATCACACTTCTGTGAAATCAAACTGTCCACTTAGGAAGCAACACTGATTGACAATAAATTTCACATGCTGTTGTGCAAATGGAATAGACAAAAGGTGGAAATTATAGGCATTAGCAAGACACCCCAAAAAAGGAGTGATTCTGCAGTGGTGACCACAGACCACTTCTCAGTTCCTATGCTTCCTGGCTGATGTTTTGGTCACTTTTGAATGCTGGGGTGCTCTCACTCTAGTGGTAGCAATGAGACGGAGTCTACAACCCACACAAGTGGCTCAGGTAGTGCAGTCATCCAGGATGCCACATCAATGCGAGCTGTGGCAAAAAGGTTTGCTGTGTCTGTCAGCGTAGTGTCCAGAGCATGGAGCGCTAACAGGAGACAGGCCAGTACATCAGGAGACGTGGAGGAGGCCGTAGGAGGGCAACAACCCAGCAGCAGGAGACCGCTACCTCCGCCTTTTGTGCAAGGAGGTGCACTGCCAGAGCCCTGCAAAATGACCTCCAGCAGGCCACAAATGTGCATGTGTCAGCATATGGTCTCACAAGGGGTCTGAGGATCTCATCTCGGTACTAATGGCAGTCAGGCTACCTCTGGCAGCACATGGAGGCTGGCGTGCCCCACAAAGAAATGCCACCCCACACCATGACTGACCATCGCCAAACGGTCATGCTGGAGGATGTTGCAGGCAGCAGAACGTCTCCACGGCGTCTCCAGACTCTGTCACGTCTGTCACATGTGCTCATGTGCTCAGTGTGAACCTGCTTTCATCTGTGAAGAGCACAGGGCGCCAGTGGCGAATTTGCCAATCTTGGTGTTCTCTGGCAAATGCCAAATGTCCTGCACGGTGTTGGGCCTGTAAAGCACAACCCCCACCTGTGGACGTCGGGCCCTCATACCACCCTCATGGAGTCTGTTTCTGACCGTTTGAGCAGACACATGCACATTTTGGCCTGCTGGAGGTCATTTTGCAGGGCTCTGGCAGTGCTCCTCCTGCTCCTCTTGCACAAAGGCGGAAGGTAGCGGTCCTGCTGCTGGGTGTTGCCGCCTCTACGGCCTCCTCCACGTCTCCTGATGTACTGGCCTGTCCCCTGGTAGCGCCTCCATGCTCTGGACACTACGCTGACAGACACAGCAAACCTTCTTGCCACAGCTCGCATTGATGTGCCATCCTGGATGAGCTGCACTACCTGAGCCACTTGTGTGGGTTGTAGACTCCGTCTCGTGCTACCACTAGAGTGAGAGCACCGCCAGCATTCAAAAGTGACCAAAACATCAGCCAGGAAGCATAGGAACTGAGAAGTGGTCTGTGGTCACCACCTGCAGAATCACTCTTTATTGGGGGTGTCTGGCTAATTGCCTATAATTTCCACCTTTTGTCTATTCCATTTGCACAACAGCATGTGAAATTTATTGTCAATCAGTGTTGCTTCCTAAGTGGACAGTTTGATTTCACAGAAGTGTGATTGACTTGGAGTTACATTGTGTTGTTTAAGTGTTCCCTTTATTTTTTTGAGCAGTGTATATGTAGAAAAAAAGCTGTAAAAAATAAATAAATAAGATATTTGTCCTACGAAGAGGGGGGTGGTGGAGGGGTTAAATAAAAAAATAAAAACGTAAGTCGCAGAAAATTGAGGTTGTGGTGGCAGCTGCAGAAAAGTATTTGGGTGTATACGACTTGAAGTCAGAAGAGTTACAGGATATGTTGAGTGGTGGTGTCCCGTCTTTTCAGGTTGTTGGCCTGTGGTAGGAAATATATATATTTAAATAGCGGAGTTAGGGTGGTGGGTTCTAATGAGTGTAGGGTTAGATGGTAGGGTTCTGTAGATTTATTTCCTTTATTTTTTAGCAAAGTATAAGGGAGTTATACTCCAGTCCAATAGGTGGCGGTAATGCAACATTTATTGGATGCCAACCGTGGTTAAACATCATCGAAGAAGAACACCTACTCTGTGAAGTGCGCGTGTGCATTATATCGATTAGCCCTAAACAACGCTTTTTTTGTACTTTGGCAATGGGTAAAGTCTACAAAATGCAGTCCACTGGGCTTCCTCTCATCACTACATTTGGTCGTGAGTGGAAACGCCAACCGGATGCTTCACGTTTATACATCCGGTCAAATGTCTGGCTCATTGTTCTGTCTGTGAAAGAACTGTAAACGCTAAGGCTACCGTGTCTGACTTGGACGCTGTATTATGGAAGATGAAGAGGTTTGCGAAAGTTGGGAGGAAGCTGCAGACAGCGGGGTGAGGAAGAAAATCGATACAAGTTTTTTAATATATATTTTTTTAAGCCATGAACTGTGTGTGGTTGGCCTGTCGAACGTTCAATGCCTTATGAGGAAACTGAAGTGAGCAGCCTGTCGCCATGGCTGAGCCAGGCTCCACTAACGGTAGCTACAGGCCCAAATTTAGCCGGGGTGTTGTGTTGGAAAGGCCTGGCCGGGAGAACATAACGTTAGCTATATCATATGGTTTATTTTTGTAGTCGATGAGTGGAGAAAGTGAGTCCACAACCATCTGTTGAAGTTAGATAGCGGCAAGTTAATATTAGGAAGTTGGCTAACGTTAACTAATTGGCTAGCCAGGTTGTGGAAAGTGTCGCTTGTACTATCATGGTACGTACCCTGGCAGTTGGTTATCGGCTAGCAGCTACAGTAGTAAACTGTATTCTCTAAGGTTAAAATCCGCTAATTTGCTTAGCCAAAGTAAATTTTGCGACTATTTTAAAATTTCAACACAAATATTTGAGTACTGGAATTCAACGGAACTAGTTAGCATGCCGAGTCAAATCATGGCACGTCAAGTCTCCTGTCACCTACCCATTCACCCACAGCTCATCACAAAAATGTAACGTTGTCTGAGTCTCTTACTCTATTCTTTCACTGAATAATTGAATGAAGACTTCAAATGTATTTCTGTTTATTTGCCTGTTTCTCAGGAAATTGAGAGAAGACTTGAGGCAAAGTTGAAGATAAGCCAGAAAGCAAAGTGAGTGAAATAAAATCCTACTGAAAACATCCATAATAACGTTATGGCTATACAACACAACTTGTTTTGATTTGTTGATTAATACAAACTCTGCCCCTTCCCTCAGGAAAGCAAGCATCAGCTCAGGTAGCTCCCCTATACGAACTGCCATGGTTATCCAGGATGAATCTCTACCTGCAGCCCCCCCACCTCAAATCCGAATTCTGAAGCGCCCCTCRAGTAATGGTTCCTTGGGGTCCTCTGGTTCATCCAACCGCCCCACCCAGCAGCCGAAGTCACTGGCCCAGCGGGAGGCAGAGTATGCCGAGGCCCGCAGGAGGATTCTGGGTAGTGCTAGCTCTGAAGAAACGCCTCAGGACAAACCCAGGCCAGAAAGGTGAGACACCTACACTCAATGGTATGGGTTATGTAAACATATTACCTAGCTGTTTCTCAATCACTTATAGTATATTTCATTGTCTCTCCCCATTAGACCAGTGCGAGTGAGTGCCCAACCACCACAGCCAGAACTGGTTAGTCTGAACAATCACGTGATCCGCCAACCCACAGGCCCAGACGGTACCTCAGGCTTCCGTCGCTACAGATAGAGGGGGATCCGTCGTCTCTTCTTGTGGGCATGGTGTGCAGAGGATAAAGGGGAGGTAGCATGGTGCGTGAAGCGCAGTGGTGGGATGAAATGTAAAAGTTGTGGTGTTGATAGATGGTCAACAGAGACAAATTATTGGCTCACAGAATGAGTTGAAGTATCCCTACCACCCCTTTCTGCTGACTGTTGGCACGCTCTTTGCCTTTTGCCCTCTGCCGTGTTTCTAGCCTGCGCGGAGGGTTGCAGGGAGATTGCTGAGGGTTGGGTCAGATCCCCTGTCTGCCCCACACTATGACCAGGGCATTGCCTCAGGATACACTGTGATATCTCCCATGATGCACCCTGAGCTTCCCCATGCTCCTCTCCAGTGTCCCTCTTCTGCTGAGGACCAGGGTCTTCCAGGGTCCGCGGCATGCCCGCCTTGCCCTCCAGGTGAATGACAGACTGAGTCTGTGGGACTTCAAGGTGGCCAGGGGGAAGTTGGGAATGAACCTATCGACAGACATGAGTGGAGGAGGGCCATGGATAGAGCAGGGGAGTGACAAGGTGCCACTACGACGTGTTGGCATATTCAAGCAATAATTCTGAAATCAATATGAAATCCCGGCTTATCTAGCTAAACTGCCTATCTGCCTGGGCAGTATATGTTAATATTTGTCTTATGTTTTTAATTCAATTTTTAACAACTTTCCTGGTTTGTTTTATTTTCCTGTTTTTAAAAACTGGGCAGGAACTGAAGGGTGCATTTGGAATTATTAGGTTAATGTCTTTCTTGCATCTAGATGCTTTTGTTTATTAATCTGTTTTCAAAGTGGCAATGATATACAGTAGAAGAAAAACAAATTATATAATATACAATTTAGTGAAGCTGAATGTTTTTATAGGATCTTATACACATGGTCATTGAACGTAGTAGCCATTATTAAAATATACTGTAAGTATATATGTTGAGATTAGGATAAAATACTGTATTTTATAGACAGCCAAAAAGTCATCCTGAAAAATATCCAAACTGCGTGGCCTTGTTGCTTCTTGGGCAGAGAGACAAGCAAGAAAAAGGGGCCACAGATTACAAGGAGCATAAGTAGGCCAAAGCTTATTTTTTTAAATTCAGAGTTTGAATAGGAAGCCATTGGCTGGAGGAGTGTTTTAAGCAGCATCTCTATTCTGCCCCGTCTTTCTTTTTGTCCCTCCAGGGTTGCCTTACTTGGAGAGAGGATGGTAAAGACAAGTTGGAATAAAGACTACAATAGAGTGCGAGAGAGATTGATAAGGATGTTCCAATTTACTTGGTTAGAAGGCAATGTTATTAAGTAGAGTGCCAAAGTTGAACAGAAAACCAATTTTCCCCAGCGGAGGTGGGACATGTCATAACTTTCAATCTGTCTAGTTTTGTTAATGAAATGACAAACTACATCTTGGGTGTTTTTAAACCATACTAAATGTGTAAACTCAAAATGCCTTAAATTATTTGGTTTCATATTGGACCCCACAGTTACCAAGGCACCTCAGGTTAATGCTTTTGGATGCTGTGATTTGTTTAATTTTATGTCCTCCCTTTGCCTCTCATGTCTGTCATTTGGCCAGCCTAAGAATCCCAGGAAGGTGTTTTTTTGGCCCCTCTCTCAGAGAGGTTTTAATGCTGGACAAGCTAAATCGTGGTTCTGCTAAACTGTAATCCCAGAGATGGTGACTGACTGGACTTGTTGTATAGCCTACTTTGTAAAGAAAGTCACATACGGTAACCTCTTTTGGATATGATTTGGTTTTCATTTGGAGTATACCTAAAGTATGTTACATCTGGGCCACTTGAMAAGTAATTTTAATCTTCTCCTTTATTAGGATTATTGATCACAGCTGGCTAGACAGTTGAAAGCAATATGGTGGAGAAACGCAGGTGTATTGTATAACCCCCTGAGTGCGGTTTCCACACCTGCCAGATCAGAGATAAGCCTGGAAAAGGGAGGAGACTAGCCATGGAGGATTCTGATCCTCCTGATCAGTGTTGGGTTTAATTCAGAAAGTGAATTAATGTAATTATTTAAGTCCATATGAATAGTAAACTGATTTGACCTCACCCCTGCATTTGAGCCTGCGCAGCTCCAGTAACCATCGGTTATGGGTGACAATGAAGAGATAAGGATCTTCTGTCATGTGGAAACATGAAAACGACAAACAAATCAGCCTGTAACGATTTTATTTTTTTATGCCCTTTAATAAACTTATTGACAAGYGAAACATAAAATTGCAAATATGTTTGGTGTACAGCATTTTATTTATCTAATTTGTAAAATGGGATATGTTCATGGACTTAGTCATATTAGTAGTTTTACAGATGACATGTATAGCTGAAAATGTAACCCTAAACGGCCCATAACTCAATGTCTACAGGAAGCATTTCAAATACATTTATTACAGAATTCTTTAAACAATCATATGTGAATGACATTCTGCACAACTGACAAATGTTATTGCATTTCAGAAATGCTTAATGTGACCATGGTTGTCAATGTTAAGTGCCCAATGAGCTGTGCTTTTGAAGTTCTATTCAGGTACAAAACAATTGTTTACTGTCAGTTAGGCTAATGCTTGAAATTATTCAAATTTAAACCTTGGCAGTAACAACTCCATGTACGATTAAATGTTCCCTAATTTTATTGCGCTGTTTTAGCTTTCAAATTAGTTTGGTGCCAGAAATCTGATATTGTTTTCCTTCATGTTGTGGAGGTATTGCATAGAGATCTTTCCGGTGAGAAAATCGCCTTTAATGCAGTAAGCACCATTGACATGTGTCTTGTGTTATTACAAACCTGAGCATGATCTATAAATGTGTCTGTCATCCTAATGTATGTCTCCTTGGATATGTCATAATTTACAGTAACTGTCCTGTTTTGTCTAGCCTAACGTCCTGGATATGTTGCTTCTGTGTTCTATTTTGTTTGAATAAACTGCAGTAATTAGAGAACTTATTCTGAAAACCTTTAGCCCCTTTAAGACACAAGGATGTAAAATAAACATTTGAGATGTAACAGTTAAACTCATATCCACTTCTGTGCCATGCTCAGAAAGGCTATTATGAAACATAAGTGTTTTACTATGGAAAGGTCCTCCTAAAAGTGATTAAGATTTTGTCTCWAGCAGCACTGTCATGTTTCTCCCTTTGCGTTCATCCTCTTATGCTCAGTTAACCCTTTACATTTGCGCAAATTGGCCTATATGGATAGGGCTAAATAGTCATGTTTCTTACAGAATAAACATGAGCATATGGATAAAGATGGTAGCAATTAAAAGGGAACAGTTTGGAGATTATGGGAAAATAATTAGACTAAAGTTGAGGACTGAATCCAAGCATTACACTTGATTTTATGTGAATTTTACATTTACTGTATTTTTCACTGCATTTGTTGATAACGAAATCTGAAAATACTCTGGATACATTCAGTAACACAAGAATGGCAATTTGGGGTAGGTGCAACATATGATCAAAACAATTAGAGTTTGAGTGAAAGGTCTAAATGGTGTCTCCAGGTGACACACCTTTCCAAACTYGGCTCCATCATTCTTTGATTGATGGCTCATTCATCACAAAACCCACTGATATTGCCAACTATTATTATTTTTTGATTGGCAAGATTAGCAAATTTAAGCATGACATGCCAGMAACAAACACTGACAGTACACATCCAAGTATATCTGATCAAATTATGAAAGACAAGCATTTTGAATTCCTTAGACATTTTTTTCACCTCTTCCACATTCTATCAACAATGACAAGCCACCGGAGTCTGACATCTTAGATGGAAAATTACTGGATGACATTGCCACTATTTGGCATATCTTCAATTTAAGCCTACTAGAAAGTGTGTACCTTCAGGCCTGGAGGGAAGCAAAAGTCATTCCGTTACCTTAGAATAGTAAAGCCTCATTTACTCTTTTTGGTGTTTGACCAGATACAATGCTATTTTACAATAAACAAATTGACAACAGACTTTCAGCACGCTTATAGGGAAGGAAATTCAACAAGCACAGCACTTACACAAATTAATGTTTGGCTGAAAGAAATTGATAAGATTGTGGGGGCTGCTTTTAATATCATCGATCATAGTCTATTGCTGTTAAAACTATGTTATGGCTTTACACCCCCTGCTATATTGGGGCGACAGGTAGCCTAGTGGTTGGAGTGTTGGGCCAGTAACCGAAAGGTTGCTAGATCGAATCCCCGAGCTGACAAGGTAAAAATCTGTCGTTCTGCCCCTGAACAAGACAGAACTGTTCCTAGGCTGTCATTGTAAATAAGATTTTGTTCTTAACTGACTTGCCTAGTTAAATAAAACATATTGTAGATAGAGTTACCTGTCTAACAGATCACAGTTCTTTAATGGAAGCCTCTCCAACATAATCCAGGTAGAATCAGGAACTCCCCAGGGCAGCTGTGTAGGCCACTTACTTTTTTCCATACTTACTAATGACATGCCACTGGCTTTGAGTAAGGCCAGTGTGTCTATGTATGCGGATGACTCAACACTATATACGTCAGCTACTACAGCGACTGAAATGACTGCAACACTTAACAAAGAGCTGCAGTTCATTTCAGAATGGGTGGCAAGGAATAAGTTAGTCCTAAATATTTCAAAAACTAAAATCATTATATTTGGGACAAATCATTCACTATATATTGTAATGAATAATGTAGAAATTGAGCAAGGTCAAATCAAATCAAAGTTTATTTGTCACGTATGCCGAATACAACAGGTGTAGACCTTACAGTGAAATGCTTACTTACAGGCTCTAACCAACAGTGTGAAAAAAAGGAATGTGTGTGTGTGTGTGTGTGTGTAAGTAAAGAAATAAAACAACAGTAAAAATACATTTGAAAATAAGAGTAGCAAGGCTATATACAGACACCGGTTAGTCAGGCTTATTGAGGTAGTATGTACATGTAGGTATAGTTAAAGTGACTATGCATATATGATGAACAGAGAGTAGCAGTAGCGTAAAAAGAGGGGTTGGCGGGTGGTGGGACACAATGCAGATAGTCCGGTTAGCCAATGTGCGGGAGCACTGGTTGGTCAGGCCAATTGAGGTAGTATGTACATGAACGTATAGTTAAAGTGACTATGCATATAAGATAAACAGAGAGTAGCAGCAGCGTTAGAGGGGTTGGGGGGGGGGCACACAATGCAAATAGTCCGGGTAACCATTTGGTTACCTGTTCAGGAGCCTTATGGTTTTGGGGGTAAAAACTGTTGAGAAGCCTTTTTGTCCTAGACTTGGAACTCCGGTACCGCTTGCCATGCGGTAGTAGAGAGAACAGTCTATGACTGGGGTGGCTGGGGTCTTTGACAATTTTTAGGGCCTTCCTCTGGCACCGCCTGGTGTAGAGGTGGATGGCAGGCAGCTTTGCCCCAGTGATGTGCTGGGTCGTACGCACTACCCTCTGAAGTGCCTTGTGGTCGGAGACCGAGCAATTGCCGTACCAGGTAGTGATGCAACCGGTCAGGATGCTCTCGATGTTGCAGCTGTAGAACCTTTTGAGGATCTCAGGACCCATGCCAAATCTTTTTAGAWTCCTGAGGGGGAGTAGGCTTTGTCGTGTCCTCTTCACAACTGTCTTGGTGTGTTTGGACCATTCTAGTTTGTTGTCGATGTGGACACCAAGGAACTTGAAGCTCTCAACCTGCTCCACTACAGCCCCGTCGATGAGAATGGGGGCGTGCTTGGTGCTCCTTTTCCTGTAGTCCACAATCATCTCCTTAGTCTTGGTTACGTTGAGGGATAGGTTGTTATTCTGGCACCACCCGGCCAGGTCTCTGACCTCCTCCCTATAGGCTGTCTCGTCGTTGTCAGTGATCAGGCCTACCACTGTTGTGTCGTCTGCAAACTTAATGGTGTTGGAGTCGTGCCTGGCCGTGCAGTCGTGGGTGAACAGGGAGTACAGGAGGGGACTGAGCACGCACCCCTGGGGAGCTCCAGTGTTGAGGATCAGTGTGGCGGATGTGTTGTTACCTACCCTCACCACCTGGGGCCGGCCCGTCCCGTCAGGAAGTCCAGGATCCAGTTGTAGAGGGAGGTGTTTAGTCCCAGGTTCCTTAGCTTAGTGCTGAGCTTAGAGGATACTATGGTGTTGAACGCTGAGCTGTAGTCAATGAATAGCATTCTCACATAGGTGTTCCTTTTGTCCAGGTGGGAAAGGGCAGTGTGGAGTGCAATAGAGATTGCATCATCTGTGGATCTGTTTGGGCGGTATGCAAATTGGAGTGGGTCTAGGGTTTCTGGGATAATGGTGTTTATGTGAGCCATTACCAGCCTTTCAAAGCACTTCATGGCTACAGACGTGTGCTACGAGTCTGTAGTCATTTAGGCAGGTTGCCTTTGTGTTCTTGGGCACAGGGACTATTGTGGTCTGCTTGAAAGATGTTGGTATTACAGACTCAATCAGGGACATGTTGAAAATGTCAGTGAAGACACCTGCTAGTTGGTCAGCACATGCCCGGGGCACACGTACTGGTAGTCCGTCTGGTCCCGCAGCCTTGTTTATGTTGACCTGTTTAAAGGTCTTACTCACGTCGGCTACGGAGAGCGTGATCACATAGTCGTCCGGAACAGCTGATGCTCTCATGCATGCCTCAGTGTTGCTTGCCTCGAAGCGAGCATAGAAGTGATTTAGCTCGTCTGGTAGGCTTGTGTCACTGGGCAGCTCGCGGCTGTGCTTCCCTTTGTAGTCTGTAATAGTTTGCAAGCCCTGCCACATCCGACGAGCGTCAGAGCCGGTGTAGTATGATTCAATCTTAGCCCTGTATTGACGCTTTGCCTGTTTGATGGTTCGTCGCAGGGCATAGCGGGATTTCTTGTAAGCTTCCGGGTTAGAGTCCCGCACCTTGAAAGCGGCAGCTCTACCCTTTAGCTCAGTGTGAATGTTGCCTGTAATCCATGGCTTCTGGTTGGGGTATGTACGTACAGTCACTGTGGGGCGACGTCCTCAATGCGCTTATTGATAAAGCCAGTGACTGATGTGGTATATTCCTCAATGTCATCGGAAGAATCCCGGAACATGTTCCAGTCTGTGATAGCAAAACAGTCCTGTAGTTTAGCATCTGCTTCATCTGACCACTTTTTTATAGACCGAGTCACTGGTGCTTCCTGCTTTAATTTTAGCTTGTAAGCAGGAATCAGGAGGAGAGAGTTGTGGTTGGATTTACGTATGTTGAGGTGGCTAAACTGCTTGGAGTAACCCTGGATTGTAAACGGTCATGGTGAAAACATATTGATATAACAGTAGCTAAGATGGAGAGAAGTCTGTCCATAATAAAGCGCTGCTATGCCTTCTTAACACTATCAACAAGGCAGGTTCTACAGGCCCTAGTTTTGTCGCACCTAGACTACTGTTCAGTCGTGTGGTCAGGTGCCACAATGGGCAGCATGGCTGGCCCTTGGATGTACACAGAGTGCTAACAATAATATGCATGTCAATCTCTCCTGGCTCAAAGTGTAGGAGAGATCGACTTCATCACTACTTGTATTTGTGAGAGGTATTGACATGTTGAATGCACCGAGCTGTGTGTCTAAACTACTGGCACACAGCTCGGACACCCATGCATACCCCACAAGACATGCCACCAGAGGTTTTTGTTATTCCCCAAGTCCAGAACAGACTATGAAAGGCGCACAGTMCTACATAGAGCCATGACTACATGGAACTCTATTCCACATCAAGTAACCCATGCAAGCAGTAAAATTTGATTTAAAAAACAGATACAAATACACCTTATGGAACAGCAGGGACTGTGAAGCAACACAWACACAAACATATGAGACACATGCATACACACACACAATAACACGCACTATACATACACGTACACATGGATTTTGTGTTGTAGATATGTGGTATAAGAGTAGGGGCCTGAGGGCACACACTTCATGTGTTGTGAATGTATTGTAATGTTGAAGTTTTTTAATAAATGCCTTCATTTTGCTGGACCCCAGGAAGAGTAACTGCTGCCTTGGCAGGAACTAATTGGGATCCATAATAAATACAAATGCAAAGTGTGCAGTTTGTGATTTAGCAACAGACTATGTCATTTCAATGCACTTCTATGAGAAAGAAGTGTTCAACTATAAGGTGTTATTTTGAGCTTTCCTAGCTGTGTTGTTGACGAACTAGAGCAAAGCAGACTAGTAGTTGTTTTGTTTGGAACACAGCCCTGCATCCCCGCCATCACACACATACTGTTGTTTGCGCATTCCAAAAACAGTCCATTATAAATCTCAATCTGGTTAGGTGGGCATTATTTGAAAGGGTGTTCTATTGCCGACATGGCCAGCTAAGTTACAAAATACAATCTTACAGTGTTAGRCGTTCACAAGGCAATTCAGAGAAGCAGATCATAATTTTGGTGGGCATAGAATAGTCACACGTGCATTCAGATGTGTTCCCCACAAATGTTTTATTTAACCTTTATTTAACTAGGCAAGTCAGTTAAGAACAAATTCTTATTTACAATGACGGCCTACCCCAGCCAAACCCGGACGATGCTGGGCCAATTGTGCAACGCAATATGGGACTCCCAATCACGGCCGGGTTGTGATACAGCCTTGTAACTGTACATCAAGCATAGTTATCAAAAACGTTTGCCCTAAGTTTCATGAGTTTTATGATATGGAAAAGTGAAGTGCACATTTGGACGTGTGTTTGGCTTGCTTATATGACATCAAAGCGGTATTTATCATCCTCAACGTCTCATCTTTCAAAACACATCGAGTCCTCTTTATTTACAGCATTTCCCTCACTCAGACAATAAAGCATTTGCAAAAGTTACCCAATTCGCAGGAGTGATGGGAGCAACTTTCTGTCCAGCATTGTGCTCAAGTTCAGAACCACTGTCAGTACTCTGGGTACATCGAATTCAATACAAAACCTAGGARGCTTGTGGTTTTCAACCGCTTCCATTGACTTACACAGTAATTATGACAACTTCCGGAGGACGTCCTCCATCCTATCAGAGCTCTTGCAGCATGTTGACATGCTGACAGAGAATGAATCTAGTACTTTAAGCATTAACTACAGCTAGCTAGCACTGCAGTGCATAAAATGTGGTGAGTAGTTACTATACTAGAACAGTTTTGAACAAATTAATTTCTTTAAAAATTAAGGGGAAGCAAGCGGGAGAGAGCGTGCTATAATTTGTATTTTTTTTCACTTAGCTAGTGAATGCAGCTAGTTTAGCCTATTCAAACACCTGGCTTTAACAGAAGGGTGCAATGTTTGCTAGCTGGCTATAGCTATCCAACACTGAAACTCTTCCAAGTCAAGGTAAGTTTTTGGTTTTATTAATTTATTGCCACCGGGGCCAGCCGGTGTAACTGCTAAACTGCTTGCTGACTGTACACGGTGCATGATTGTAGCGGGTTTACTAACACGTTGGTTTTAGTAGCTATGTTGTCTATGACATTAGCTAATATGGTGACAACGATGTAGGCTGTGTGTAGCGGTTTGGATTTTTTTTCTTCCTGGTTACAGACAGCTGATGTGTTGTGCACTGAAGTCCACAAGTGAAGGGAAAAGGTGAGAGGAGAAGAGCGCATAGATGCGAAAAGGAATTATACAACGATCAAAAGGATCATGCTGTTTGTATGTGGCTGCTATGAAAGTGAACTGTGCTTGTGTGTATTTGTATTTATTAGGGATCCCCATTAGCTGTTGCCAAGGCAGCAGCTACTCTTCCTGGGGTCCCAACACATTAAGGCACTTACATTACATATAAAACAAAAGGTGTGATCAGGGGTGTATTCATTCCGCCGATTCTGTTAAAAAACATTTCTTAAACGGAACGAAATGGGGATAAACATACCTGAATTTGTCCAATAGAAACTCTCATTTGCAACTGTTGGACTAATGATTACATCCTAGATCAGCTAGATGCAGGCAAGTGTGCACAAGGCAGTATTGAATGTGTCAATGTCTGTCACCTTGATTACTCAAATTTCTCTTGACCTGTGCATCTTGTCGTGGCTGAATCAGATTTACTAGGTAACATAGATAGATAAGATGTTATTTTCATCATATGCTTGTGAGATACTTGTCATTAGAATGGTGCCCTTTGGACTATAGGGTTGGCAGTGCATTTTCCCCTTCTGAGCTAGGGCTGAGTCAATTGGGGCCCAGAGAGGGGAGAGGTCAGGCTTGTCTTCATATGTCAATGTATCTGTTAAACCATGTGGTGCTATGTAGAATATCAGAAGGGGAGGAGGACAGAATGGAACATTGTTTTCTTATGGGAATCTGTATGTAACTATTCCTAAACCATGTGAAGGGATGGCGTTATTAATGGGGAACCAGTTAGTTATCTCATACAATGTCTGTACGCCAGTCACTCCCTACTTTTCTCATGGGGGGAAGGAGTAAGGCAGTGTTTGGAACCATTGTATGTCCCCTCTGAGGTTGCCCTTATCTTGACCTAGTATTTGACCTAAGAGGTTCACAAATTTCCATGACCAATAATTGGTGGCATCTCTATATAAAAATAAAAAATGTGGTATTGACACTAACCAATGAGTGTCAAATAATACAAAGCTTATTTAAAAAGTTTAAAAAAATAATACATAACAAGTGCATTATTTGTGTGTCTGAAAGTCCAGGAGTTAAATACTCTCTAACACACACACACACCTGAACATAACCCTGAACAAGTTGTTTGTAAACTTTTTTTCCCTCCACATTTCTGACTGTCCATGAGTTAATCTCTCTCTCTTTCTTCTCTCTGGTTTGTTCTCCTCTTCTCACCATCTCCACGTACTGTTTTACGTGCGGGCCAGAGCAGTGGTCCGACACATTTCCATTTTCTATCCATCGGTACATGCAGAAGTACATGCTAGTGCTACAATCTGTGGCACTTACAAAGTCTTCGTTATGTGCAGGGCAATTGTGAAAAAGCCAGTAAAGACTTGTGCTCTATATCCCAGTCAGCGGCTTTGCATCCATTCCGGAATGCTTAATGCAGGATGTGCAATCCACAGGACTTAATGTTGATCAGCGATTTGTTGACATCTCAACATATACTTCTGGAGTATGTTGAACACAGTGGCGGTCTGTGCCATTTTAAATTGAGGGAGGACGATTATTTGTTTTAATGAGCATGGCCTTATTTCTATTAAAGCATATTGGATTACTCTCATTCATATTCCATTCACTCAGCTCAATGTAACATCGAATTTTCCCTATACCCATCATGAGGTTGCTACAACCTAGCCAATGAATGAAAGTTTACAAGGTAGGTTGATGTGGTAATTTCCTGTATTACTCAATGAAGAGAGATAGCCAACCACACACACAAGTCAGAGTTATATTATAAAATCCATCTTTAATATATATATATATATATATATAAGCTTCACCAAAGCCCTTTTTTGACTCTCAGATCAATTCAGTGTCTATAAATGAATTCTCTGAGAGCCTAAATTGCAACGCATTGGCTGTACAGTAACATGCTATACAGGACGTCAGAGCTCAAGTGTGGTTCATACACATTCTGACAGATGACATTTTAGGGATTTTCCATGACTTTTAACCAAAACTTATTTTTCTCTGTTGTATCCGTTAAGGTATTGCTATACAAAATGTATTCATCAATGTTTATTATTTTAAACCAAACTATATTGTCTGTGTCATTTATAAAAGTCATGGAAAATCCCTAAAATGTCATCTGTCAGAATGTGTATGAACCACACTTGAGCTCTGACGTCCTGTATAGCATGTTACTGTACAGCCAATGCGTTGCAATTTAGGCACTTATCAGTGTCCCAATCTGTCATTTTTAACCCACATACCGGTACGCTATGGCCTCGATTCAATTAGATCGAGGCTTCCAGGCGGTGACCTGCGTTTTGGCGGTGTTGGGAGGTGTAACTGCAATGAGCTGACAAATCGCTGAGCGGCTACTGTTGTGTGTCACCAACATCTCCCTTCCTTATTATCAACAACACGTTAGAAGTTGAAAAACGGCAATAAAGTGTAGGCTCTATTGATGTTAGAAATAACGACAGGCATGTTTTCATGTTCATTTGGGATTAGGGGATTTATAGTCTATCAGTCTAATTGAAGTGTAGACAATAGAACATCACACATTCAAGTGTTTAAATTTGTAACGTGGCTGTATGGGAATTGTCGGATATAAAGTAGGGTGTGGTTTCGTTGCATCCAATGGCAGTGTCTGCAAAAAGGCAACACAAGCAGCGCTTGTGGATTTCACAGCTCTTAATGCAGTTCCAACTCGACACCGCCAAAACAACTGCTATGCGGATGTCGGCAAATGTCATTCTTACAAGTGAAGCGTTTACTACAAAAAAAGTCAACAATGTGGTTGTTCTCCTCTGTGACTTCGCTGGTGCCGTTTTAGATGACTTGCTGTTCTGAAGCATTTCACACACATAGGGCACTTATATGGTCTCTCCCCTGTATGAATCCTCAAATGTGCTGCTTGGGATCCACTGTGAGTGAAGCATTTACCACATTCTTTGCACTGATACGGTTTCTCTCCAGTGTGCGTCCTCATATGTATGGTCAGGATTTTCTTTTGACTGAAGCATTTGCCACATTCTTTGCATTGATATGGTTTCTCCCCTGAGTGAGTCAGCCTGTGACTGGTAAGGGTTCTCTTCTCTCTGAAACTCTTGCCACATACATTGCAACAATATGGTTTCTCCCCAGTGTGAATTCTCTGATGAGTTTTTAAAATGCTAATTTTCAGAAAGCATTTCCTGCAGACAGGACACCTGTGTGGTCTCTCCCCTGAGTGAGCCGCCCTCAATGGAACTTTCAGTTCACTGGCTTCCCTGGTCTTAATAGAGCTTTGTACTTTCTTTGTCCATGTTGTCTTTGATTTGAGTGGCTGTAACCCTGACATTAGCCCTATACTTTCACTGTTCCCAATATGAGCTGCAGAACAGTCAGAATTTACTGGAGAAAAGGGATTTAATTCATTGTTTGGTTCATATACCCCATAGCCCTCCCCATCAAGTTCTGTTTTGATATCTTCAGTTGTTTTGGTGGGAAGAGAGTCCCCCTCTCTGTTCTCCATAGTCTGGGTTTGGGGAAGATATACGGGCTGAGGAGGGTCCTGATCATAGTCACTTTTCACACAGGGAAGAGAGAATATGAACTCTTTGATATCAGACTCCAGCCCCTGAAGCTGCTCTTCCTCYTGACTGGTCCCAAACTCCTCCTGTTCCTCTTTAATCGGAGTGGGCTCTGCGTCCTCCTGGACCAGACTGGGGCTCCACTCCTGCTCACAGTGCTGCTGCTCAGTGGGAACCTCCTCTTCAGGGACAGGGAGAATGAGCTGCTGGGTGTCTGAGATGATTGGATAACTAATTAGTCATCAATAGAGAGCAATAGTAATGGCATCTTTTTCAAGGCACTAACTCCGCCATGGTTCGTTGGATAAAACCTATGGGGAAATGAATGGAGTTTTTGTAGGGGCTTTGGGTAAATGCAGAAAATATGGTCAGAGGTCAACACAGGCTTAGGAGATCTTATGTTTAGTTCTATGAGATAATCTTCATCAGCTAACGTCACTTTTTGTGAATTTTGAAGCATTTATGTAATAAAACCCCCCAAAGAGTTCATAATTCATAAAGGTCATGTTAACTGACTGATATTATCTCAAATAACAAAACATAAGATCTCCTAAGCCTGTGTTAAGTTAACCTCTGACCCTATTTTCAGCGTTTATCCCAAAAGCCTATTATTTCCCCGTAGGAATGGCTCAACGAACGGGACCGGTTTTTAGGACTACAAGCTGGTGAACGCTGTAGTTCTATGTGCCAAGTTCAAATTAACATTAATTTAGAAAAATATCTACTAATCGGTTGATTGCCAGGCCTGGCTGGTTCAATCACATTAATTGATCTAGCGGCGGTCATTACTACCAGAGCCATCTATTAATTACATATGGGTCTGCTCACCTGGTCTCTGTATGTCAGGTTTGCAAACCAAATCCAGTAGCCTACGTAGACGTTCGATCTCCTCATTTGAACGGGAGATTTCTTCCTGGTACTCTCCTATGGTATTTTCCACGGCCCCAAATATCTCAACAGCCACCGCTGTTAACCGCTCGTTTAGATAAACCTGCAACAGCCGCATTTTAGACATTTTGAGGGAATGTGACGAACAGAATAAGTTAACACGTTTATGCTATGTGCTGCTAACGCGGTGTCTATGGTACCTAGCAAGCGACCATCCTTTCGAGACCGCAAAAGATAGGCTATTTTCCCCTTTTGTGTCAACAACGCGAACGTTTCCTCTTTACGTATCGGTAAACGAGGGAGATGTCGCCGCCTGCTGTACTGGAGATGTAGCGCATTTGAATTGAACGATCTCCACCTGGCACCAACATGTGAGTCCCAAAAAATATGCAAACAAATTACACCAAAAGTTTTGCTGTAATGGGAAATATCCTACATCTCAATATAATGTGTCTAAAGGTAAAGTTTGAGAAACTCAATTATAATACATAAAGGTTGAGAAATGACATTTTTTTAAATATCATTTGAGCCCTGTCCTATCTAATAAAAGATGTATTCACATTCACAAGTAGCATAACAATAGAAATCTATTATTTCTATGAGCATAACTCCAGGACTCTATAAAATGGTTTAGGCACTCAAACTAGGCTGTAGATATACCATACACGCTCCGAACAATATCTACCCAGTGGTCACAGCTTGGGGAAGCATTTTGAAGACAATTTTGAGTTGTGAATGCAATGATATTGTTTGGAAAATGTATAATAAAAAATAACAGGTTGTAGATTAACCATACCGCTCTCACAGATTTTAAAAACCCTTTCCTACAGTCAAATGACCAAATCAACCTCTAGTGGCCTCATTGGTGGAATGTTATTCATATTTTTATAATTTAATAATTAATAGACATTATTTTTTTTAAACAGCTGAAAATCCGGTGTTTCTATGCCAAACGGTTTTGTTATATTTCAGGCTTCTGTGATGTACACTACCATTCAAAAGTTTGGGGTCACTTACAAATGTCCTTGTTTTCCATGAAAACATACATGAAATGAGTTGCAAAATGAATAGGAAATATAGTCAAGACGTTGACAAGGTTATAAATAATGATTTTTAATTGAAATACTAATTGTGTCCTTCAAACTTTGCTTTTGTCAAAGAATCCTCCATTTGCAGCAATTACAGCCTTGCAGACCTTTGGCATTCTAGTTGTCAATTTGTTGAGGTGATCTGAAGAGATTTCACCCCATGCTTCCTGAAGCACCTCCCACAAGTTGGATTGGCTTGATGGGCACTTCTTACGTACCATACGGTCAAGCTGCTCCCACAACAGCTCAATAAGGTTGAGATCCGGTGACTGTGCTGGCTACTCCATTTTAGACAGAATACTAGCTGACTGCTTCTTCCCTAAATAGTTCTTGCATAGTTTGGAGCTGTACTTTGGGTCATTGTCCTGTTGTAGGAGGAAATTGGCTCCAATTAAGCTCCATCCACAGGGTATGGCATGGCGTTGCAAAATGGAATGATAGCCTTCCTTCTTCAAGATCCCTTTTACCCTGTACAAATCTACCACTTTACCACCACCAAAGCACCCCCAGACCATCACATTGCCTCCACCATGTTTGACAGATGGCGTCAAGCACTCTTCCAGMATCTTTTCATTTTTTTCTGCGTCTCACGAATGTTCTTCTTTGTGATCTGAACACCTCAAACTTAGATTCGTCTGTCCATAACACTTTTTTCCAATCTTCCTCTGTCCAGTGTCTGTGTTCTTTTGCCCATCTTAATGTTTTCTTTTTATTGGCCAGTCTGAGATATGGCTTTTTCTTTGCAACTCTGCCTAGAAGGCCAGCATCACCTCTTCACTGTTGACGTTGAGACTGGTGTTTTGCGGGTATAATTTAATGAAGCGGCCAGTTGAGGACTTGTGAAGTGTCTGTTTCTCAAACTAGACACTCTAATGTACTTGTCCTCTTGTTCAGTTGTGCACCAGGGCCTCCCACTCTTTATATTCTGGTTAGAGCCAGTTTGCGCTGAGTAGTACACAGCGTTGTACGAGAACTTCAGTTTCTTGGCAATTTCTCGCATGGAATAGCCTTAATTTCTCAGAACAAGAATAGACTGACGAGTTTCAGAAGAAAGTTCTTTGTTTCTGGCCATTTTGAGCCTGTAATCGAACCCACAAATGCTGATGCTCCAGATACTCAACTAGTCCAAAGGCCAGTTTTATAGCTTCTTTAAATCAGAACAACAGTTTTCAGCTGTGTTAACATAATTGCAAAAGGGTTTTCTAATGATCAATTAGCCTTTTAAAATTATAAACTTGGATTAGCTAACACAATGTGCCATTGGAACACAGGAGTGATGGTTGCTGATAATGGTCCTCTGTAATCCTATGTAGATATTCCATAAAAAAATCTGAAGTTTCCAGCCACAATAGTCGTTTACAACATTAACAATGTCTGCACTGTATTTCTGATAAATTTTATGTTATTTTAATGGACCAAAAAATGTGCTTTTCTTTCAAAAACAAGGACATTCCTAAGTGACCCCAAACTTTTGAACAGAAGTGTAGATACATCTGTCTATTTGACAATTTAAAACACAATACAACCACACATGGATAATGCATTCAGTCATCGAGGATGACACAAAAATCAATGTGATGATGTTGAATCAAGTGAACAACTAATGGGATATGCAAAGTCATCGATATTAGGGAATTTAGTATTTTTTCCCCCCAACTTTTTACCTAAATCCAATGACAGTGAGACATTTTTTGTTGTTGATTCCACATTGAATTCACATTAGTTGATAACCAGATGTAAATCAAAACTAGATATTGAACTGATATTTGTGGTGGGAATTCAGAGTCTTTTTGATGAGCCGGCTCATTTGGCTCCCAAACAGCTCTTTGTTCAAAATGCTTTMAAAAAATCGACCTTGACCCATGAAAAAATAGCACATGCCCAATGTAAACCCCAAAAGGTAGGCTACCATTATGTCGATCGTGAAATTTTTCAGGACAAATTATTAGATAGCCTGCAAAAAAAATCAGCGTGGACCAGATTGACGTGCTCTCCCCACTATGTATTGTTTCTGCAGTGAGGATTCAACTTCTTTGATACTTATTTTGTAACTTATCTGCAGAAAAATGCTGTTTTGAGCTCAAAAAGCAGTAGTAGCAGAATGCAAATCAGGGAGCCAAATAAACGACTCGTTCACCAATGCGATTCGGTTCCCGACGTTCATCAAAAAAATCAGTTCAAAAATAGCCGTTCGTTCGTAAACGACCCATCACTAGTGGGGTGTGATGAAATTTTACTTAAAAAGAACAACAAGTCATGCAATCTGATGTAAAAGTCCTCAATGGATGTTAATGTGATTTATATCCGTTTGTCCAGTTTCTCTCCATTCTACCAGGTAGCCTGGTATGGCAGCCTTGTGCAACCCACAGAGTTCAATGGGAGCTCATTGTGGCAGTGGCTTTGATGCTGACATTATGGAGGACCTTCCTGGCAGTAAACCTTTTATATTATTACCATGTTATTAGTTTCCACACCCTTGCTTCAACCTCTTCATGTTCTTTTGAATTGAGGAAAAGGGACATTTTTGCATTTTGATTCATCTTCTAATTATACACTGCTCAAAAAAATAAAGGGAACACTTAAACAACACAATGTAACTCCGTCTCTCACAGTTGAAGTGTACCTATGATAAGAAATTACAGACCTCTACATGCTTTGTAAGTAGGAAAACCTGCAAAATCGGCAGTGTATCCAATACTTGTTCTCCCCACTGTAGTTACCTTCTCATTTTGTTCAGAACTATACACGGTACATTTCAATGACTTTCTTCTAGCTGTACTAAAAGCAGCACATCTTTTGTTTCAACAAGGCTCCTTGTTCAAATGTGTCACCTCGCCAGCTCTAGTCTGTCATTACCTCTTATGTCTGTGTAGTGGGTTTGACACCACTGCATGGTGTTCTTTCTCATTAACCTGACATAGCCCCAGTCCATGTAATGCCATGCTATGTTGTTGTGAGCATCTTAGAGTGGATTGGTATACCATGCTTCTTGTGAATACATCTTTTCATTTTTACTTAGTGTAAATCATTATATTTAAATTGTAACATTTGTTATAGAAGGCTATTTTATAGATCAGTTAGTACAGGACTCAAATTAGCTCAAAGAAATTGAGTAGTTTCTCAATCTTTATTTTTTACTAGACATAATACAGTATACAGAGTGGTACTACAAAGCAGGATGAGTTAGCCAGCTAACTTTGATAAACAATCAGAAATAACTATTGGTTTTCTGGTTCATTTATAAACCTAAACTTAGATATGCCAATTTTGGTTGTTGACCACGCCCATTTCAGAATATGATCTGATCACTGATCTTGCTTTGCAGTATACCCCTCTGGTAGAGATGTAGAATATTTCACATTAGCCTACTACTACTACTTAACTTTCGCTGTGTTTGATTGTGATATTTTTTGGGGACCATAAAGAATGATAGAGACCTCTAGTGTCCAAAAGGCTGTGTTAGCGTAGGCAGTGCCATTGAGGGCTTCCGCCATTTTAAAGTAGTCAACTGGGTGGGACTTCCAACTTCATTGGCTGATCCTTCCTCGTAACCCTGTTGGAGTCATGTCTAACTGAGTCATCAGGAGGGATCAGCCAATCGCGAAGAAGATAATGTACCACTGACACAGACACAAAGATGAATCCTCTATCTCTATGTTTGGGACCCTTGGCGACAGGTGACTGTTTTGTTCAGATGCGCTACAACTCCAGTACAGCAGGCGGCGATATGACAATTCTACCTCGTGCAGGTACGAATTCAAAGACTAGGAAGAGTTCGCATTGTTTACCTCGGAAGCGGATGCTTGCTGGCCACCATCAGAGACACAATGTTAGCAGCAAAACAATAAACACATGCACTTTCCTTTCCCTCAAAATGTCGAAAATTAAGCTGTTGCAGGTTTTTCTAAATTAGTGATTAACTGCTACATAAAAAAGCTTAATCTATAGAGCTCGCCAGCTTGAACTTCCTAAAACCAGGGAAATGTTTTACCTCTGGTTCGTTCAGCCAATTATATGGGGGAAATGAATGGAGAAAGAATAGGGTTTTGGGATAAACGCAGAAAGTTAACAGAGGCTTAAGATATATTGTACGATTTGTTATATGAAATATCAGTCAGTTAACATGACCTTTATGAATTATGAAGCCTTAATGTGCTTTTTTAAAATGACATACATGCTTCAAAATTAGCTGATGAAGATGATCTCATAGCCTCAAACATATAGCCTTTGATCTCCTAAGCCTGTTTACCACATACCTTATTTTCGGCGTTTATCCAAATCCCTACAAAAACTCCATACATTTTCCCAAAAGCTGTGTCCAAATAGCTGTGTCCAGATACCAACAATGACAAGAAACTGCTATGTGGGGAATTGTAAGTGACCCGGCTCAGCTAGTTTTTTTTCTTGTTCTTGATACCATGCCTTGTTTTGATTGATTTCAGGTCAATGCTAAAATTCGCTAGCTAGCTAACCAACATCTGTGATGATGCATTTGAGAGACAAGTGCTCATTGTGCAAATGTATTTGTTATAAATAAACATTGAAGACTAAATATAGTTTACATGTTGTCAACAATCTAATCCAACCCCCGCTGTTTTGCCCTATAGTTGCGCACGTGTCGGTTTTGTTGCTAAACAACCAACCTGTCTATACCGTACTGTCTTTGGGTTTGCAACGGGAGTATCTATCTCTGGCTGCATCACTGAAAATGTGATGCATCCGGTAGTTGGCAACTCCGTGCTGTTGCTCACAAGCGTATATGCCCTGGTTAGAATGTTCCCGCCTCTTCTCGACAATCTTGTCTTCCGGTTTTGCGGACATTTTATTATCTTTGTTTAGAGCGGTCGATTCAGTCCAGTATCTTGTCAGTGTGTGTGTTATGTGTGTATACAGATAATCTTCGATCCTTCCTGATCGTGGTACGTAACAAAATTGTGCACAATAGCTTCTCGGTGTTTCTTTAATTCGCCTAGTGTCGGCATACATTTTCATAACTACTAAGCGATTGTTGGATAACTTTTGCAGCTGTTGTTTTTACTCTACACCAACATCAATTTTTACAGGTAGTTTAGTAGATACAGTAATGTTATGAATTTCTGTAGTGCTAACCTGACAGGATTGCTATGATGGCAACTGCATCTTCCAGGCTTCGCGGTTGTTGCAGTGTAGCGAAATGCTTGTGCTTCTAGTTCCGACAGTGCAGTAATATCTAACAATTCCACAACTACGTTATACACACATATCTAAAGAATATATACATGTATGGATGAGCGATGACGGWGCGGCATACATAGGCAAGATGCAATAGATGGTATAAAATACAGTTTATACATATGAGATGAGTATTGTAAGATATGTAAACATTATTACAGTGGCATTATTAAAGTGACTAGTGAACCATTTATTAAAGTGGCCAATGATTTCGAGTCTGTATGTAGGCAGCAGCCTCTCTGTGTTAGTGATGGCTGTTTAACAGTCTGATGGCCATGAGATAGAAGCTGTTTTTCAGTCTCTCGGTTCCAGCTTTGATCCACCTGTACTGACCTCGCTTTCTGGATGGTAGCGGGGTGAACAGGCAGAGGCTCGGGTTGTTGATATAGATGGGAGGGGTTGAGTGGAGCTTTAGAGTGGGACTAAAAATAACAAGATGACAAATGTGTCTATAAAAACTGTCTATAAAATGTATATAGTATTGTAATGAAACAGGCAGGGAGCAGGCCTCGAACCATCCACCTTCAAGCCAGAAGTCCAGCGGGCTATCGACTGTGCCCCATAAGCATACTYGTGCGGCAGAGACGATATCCGCGCTTATAAAACCAGGGTCGTTACAATACTTTAGTACCAAAAGTAAAAGTATAGATCATTTCAAAATCTTTATATTAGGCAAACCAGACGGCACAATTTTTATTTTTTTATTTACGGATAGCCAGGGGCACACTCCAACACGTTGTCTTGGCTGTATGCTTAGGGTCGTTGTCCTGTTGGAAGGTGAACCTTCACCCCAGTCTTAGGTCCTGAGTGCTCTGGAGTAGGTTTTCATCAAGGATCTCTCAGTACTTTGCTCTGTTCATCTTTCCCTTGATCCTGACTAGTCTTCCTGTCCCTGCCGCTGGAAAACATTCCCACAGCATGATGCTGCCACCACCATGCTTCACCGTAGGGATGGTGCCAGTTTTCCTCCAGACGTGATGTTTGGCATTCAGGCCAAAGAGTCGAATCTTGGTTTCATCATACCAGAGAATCTTTTTTTCTCATGGTCTGAGAGTCCTTTAGGTGCCTTTTGGCAAACTCCATTTTACTGAGCAGTGGCTTCCGTCTGGCCCACTCTACCATAAAGGCCTGATTGGTGGAGTGCTGCAGAGATGGTTGTCTCTCTGGAAGGTTCTCCCATCGTCACAGAGGAACTCTGTAGCTCTGTCAGGGTGACCATCGGTTGTTGGTCACCTCCCTGACCAAAGCCCTTCTCCCCTGATTGCTCAGTTTGGCCGGTCAGCCAGCTCTAGGAAGAGTGTTGGTGGTTCCAAACTTCTTTCATTGAAGAATGATGGAGGCCACTGTGTTCTTAGGGACCTTCAATTCTGCAGATATTTTTTCGACACAATCCTGTCTCGGAGCTCTACGGACAATTCCTTCGACCTCATGGCATGTTTGTTTTTTTGTACACTAGAGGGGACTTATATGTTGGGGTCACTGGTCACGTGTAGGCATATAGGTAGCACAGGTGACCAGGAAGGGTTGGCACAGGTGAGAGGAGAGCACATGCAGTTGAAGTCAGAAGTTTACATACACCTTAGCCAAATAGATTTAAACTCAGTTTTTCACAATTCCTGACATTTAATCCTTTTAAAAATTCCCTGTTTTAGGTCAGTAAGGATCACCACTTTATTTTAAGAATGTGAAATGTCAGAATAATAATAGAGAGCATGATTTATTTCAGCTTTTATTTCTTTCATCACATTCCCAGTGGGTCAGAAGTTTACATACACTCAATTAGTATTTGGTAGCATTGCCTTTAAATTGTTTAACGTGGATCAAACGTTTCATGTAGCCTTCCACAAGTTTACCATAATAAGTTGGGTGAATTTTGGCCCATTCCTCCTGACAGAGCTGGTGTAACTGAGTCAGGTTTGTAGGCCTCCTTGCTCACACACGCTTTTTCAGTTCTGCCCACATATTTTCTATAGGATTGAGGTCAGGGCTTTGTGATGGCCACTCCAATACCTTGACTCTGTTGTCCTTRAGCCATTTTGCCACAACTTTGGAAGTATGCTTGGGGTCATTGTCCATTTGGAAGACCCATTTGCAACCAAGCTTAAATTTTTGACTGATGTCTTGAGATGTTGCTTCAATATATCCACATCATTTTCCTCCCTAACTGATGCCATCTATTTTGTAAATAGCACCAATCCCTCTTGCAGCAAAGGACCCCCACAACATGATGCTGCCACCTCCGTGCTTCACAGTTGGGATGGAGTTCTTTGGCTTGCAAGCATCCCCCTTTTTCCTCCAAACATAACGATGGTCATTATGGCCAAACAGTTCTATTTTTGTTTCATCAGACCAGAGGACATTTCTCCAAAAAGTACGATCTTAGTCCCCATGTGCAGTTGCAAACCGTAGTCAGGCTTTTTTATGGCTTCTTCCTTGCTGAGCGGCTTTTCAGGTTATGTCGATATAGGACTCGTTTTACTGTGGATATAGATACCTTTGTACCTGTTTTCTCCAGCATCTTCACAAGGTCCTTTGCTGTTGTTCTGGGATTGATTTGCACTTTTTGCACCAAAATACGTTCATCTCTAGGAGACAGAACGCGTCTCCTTCCTGAGCAGTATGACGGCTGCGTGGTCCCATGGTGTTTATACTTGCGTACTATTGTTTGTACAGATGAACAGGGTACCTTCAGGCATTTGGAAATTGCTCCCAAGGATGAACCAGAATTGTGGAGGTCTATAATTGTTGGGGGAGGTCTTGGCTGATTTCTTTAGATTTTTCGATGATGTCAAGCAAAGAGGCACTGAGTTTGAAGGTAGGCCTTGAAATACATCCACAGGTACATTTCAATTGACTCAAATGTTGTCAATTAGCCTATCAGAAGCTTCTAATGCCTTGACATAATTTTCTGGAATTTTCCAAGCTGTTTAAAGGCACAGTCAACTTAGTGTATGTAAACTTCTGACCCACTGGAATTGTGATACAGTGAAATAATCTGTCTGGAAACAATTGTTCGAACAATTACTTGTGTGTCATGCACACAGTAGATGTCCTAACCAACTTGCCAAAACTATAGTTTGTTAACAAGAAATTTGTGGAGTGGTGGAAAAACAAGTTTTAATGACCCCAACCTAAGTGTATGTAAACTTCCGACTTCAACTGTACAGTTGTTACCGTATCACACACACAGCTTATAGAATGCATCTCTTTGCACCTTTTGTATAGGAATATGTGTATTGGAGCAATTTATATTTTCTATGCTCAATAAATGGGAACTTCACCCAAAAATAATAATGTTTGGAAAGCCGATCCTTGTGGACGTGTTATGGACAGCTCTCTCCTGTGCCAGTGGCTTTTCATAGGGAATCGCCACTACAGTTACATTAAGGGCAGGTTAGAAAAGTGTGTTTAAAAGGAGATTTTGGTAATGTCCCTTATCTGCTTCTCCAAAGTCAGATTTATATGTACATTCAGTTTAACGTTGGGGCCTAAAGAATCTAATTCATATTGACTGCAAGTTACAGTAACCAACATTGGCCCAAAATCTTTCTTTGCAGCCTATTGTGTTTGTGGATTGCTTGTTTCCTTCCTTGCTTAGGCTTGCTTGTTTACAACCCAATCCAAGGGCTTTTCTAAGAGCCATTCTCTCTCTTACCTTCTTTCTCTGTTGATCTATCTCTCTCTATCTAATACTCTGTCTGTCAGTGTGTTTAGTCTGTCTGTGTCTTTAGTGTCACTGTCGGTCCGTCAGTCAGCCTGCCTGTCTGCCTCCATCTGTCTCTGCCATTCCACCTCAGTCTGTTGTCACTTGTCTGTGTGTCTGTTATTCTTCCTGTCAGTCTGCTTGTCTGTCTCTCTGTGACCAGCCTACTCATTCCAATGTAAGTGTTTATATTGTAGCCTATTGTAGATTACATTTAGCTATAGAAAATGCTTATATAATATCAAGAAAGAAGCCCCTCTCAAGTCGGCTTCAAGTGGTGTGATGTTATTGAATTATGACATTGTAACCATACTTTTGTATTCAGCACCACTTCCCAATCTGATAGCTGGTCGACTGAATGTTTACACCTGTCCTAATTTCATGGAAGTAAAATGATAGTAATCTGGTATTTTACCGTATCATAATTTCTGTTTGCTCATTTTCCCATTTCTTCCACAATTGTAATGCCAATCTTGTTTCTTGTTAATTTCAGATGCCAGGTTCAACATTCAAAAAGTGCTGTGCATGTGGTGGAGACATCAGGGTGGCACGTCGCAAATGTGACTTGTGTGGGGCAGCACAGCAACTGAAAAAACAACTGGAGTCGCAGAAAGATCACTACAATGACAACTGGGCTCGAAACACCCTTAAGGGAAACAATGTTGCCAAGGTTCTTAATACTGCCCATTTACTGGTGAGCTAGCGATAATGACATACTTACTATCATCCCTATGAATTATTCAAGTGTGTAGGCAAATGTATGTGTACTAACTAGTTGTATGACTGAATTACTGTCTTAAATCGTTTCAGATCCACAAGCTGGAAAAGCTGGGGATGGTCCCTTTGATCCTTGTGGGACGCCCTAACAATCCCTCCATTGGCTGGTCTGACGTTCTGTGTCCTCAGGGCTTCAAAGACCAACAGGCCAAAACTGTGGAAGAGATTAAATTGATATTTGACACTGCCATGAAAGGTATAACTTGGACAGATCGATATACTTTATTAGTCCACGCAGATGGAAATTTGTTTTCAGCTTTCATCCAACGCCCCCGATATACATTCACACACACAAACACACATTAGGTTGGAGAGGCTGGAGGAGAGAGCAGCCACAGTGCAGGGCCCAATAAGCAGTTTAGGTGGTTAAGTTCCTTGCTCAAGGGAACATTGTCAGTAGGTGGATCCTGAGATATTGATGCCCCCGGTAGCCTCAAAGTAAGAGAAGCGGGCCAACTACCAGAGGGTTGAGAAAGAGAAGGAGACAACCTTATCAATATTCTGAATTTGTTTGAGTTCTGTGTTAGGCATCTGTTGGTGTAGTTATGTCCAGACAGTTCAGAAGAAGTGGTAATCGGTCCTTAAATCAGAATGGCACAGTAAAGGCATAGCTATCATTTTCTTTAAGAGATTACAGGGTACCACAGGACAAGGTCTGCCTATTTTTTTAATTTTCTTGTAGGTGCATGTGTGTAGGGTATAGTTTGGGGTTTGTCTTAATTAATTGAATTCTACCTTACCTAGTGACTTAAACAGTGTAGTTGTTGTTCATTCTTTAAATAACCACATCATTGAAGGGGCGGTACCTATGGCCGGATGGGAGGAGTGTAGTGGTGTTGATGTCTGATAGGTTGGGTGTGGGAGTCTAGTGATTTCAGAGGCAGTGTTATATTTTA
Organism: Salvelinus sp. IW2-2015; assembly: GCF_002910315.2. NCBI lineage: Eukaryota > Metazoa > Chordata > Actinopteri > Salmoniformes > Salmonidae > Salvelinus > Salvelinus sp. IW2-2015. The sequence goes on along the minus strand of NC_036851.1, from coordinate 39,955,463 downwards.
AAAGTTAGTTTCAGTTTGAGACTGTCAGATCCTGATTGTGTAATATAGATGAAGAGGGGTGTAGGCAGGAGGGCTAGGGTGGCAAGGAGAAAGGCTCAGCAGCCCCGCTCATTCAGGAACCTTATCGATGCAGGCACAAAGCTGGAGAGGCCTCTCTTCGTTGACATGAGTAGAGATCGTATCATAGGCTGTTATGGTAGAATGGCATACTGGTCAGACTGGATGAGAGTGCAGAGATGATGTTCTTGCCCTTTTTTGGTTGCCCACTGTATAGCTGGGTTACCAATATTGTTCCTCTCACTGACACTATCCTGTCTAGCCTGTTGTGGTTAGTGAAGGTTAGAGAGCCCCAAAACAGGATGTTATACTGAAGGTCAGGATGGACTCTATGAAGCACCTGTGGAAGGCTTGCAGAATGGATGTGGTCAGCAGGTTGTTGTCTTTTTAAGTTGAAGTATACAAAATAATAGCATTGTACTTTTTCTTTGTTATTCCCAGCTTTACATGAAAAAATTACTCAAGAGGTGGCCCCAACCCCAGTCGAAGATTGGCCACCACCCCATTACAACCACACATGTCTCCCACCTACAACCCTCTGTAGCAGCTTAGCTAACGCTGATGTCGGGACCTTGACAAAGTTGACAGTGAGTGATGACCATGAAAACACACAAGACTGAGGGCTATAGCTATGTTCAACAAGTATATTATTCTTCTGGCTTTATTTAGCTCTATTTGTGATATTTTACCTTGCCTAGGTGGCTTGGTAGGTAATCAAACCTCAGATGACATCTGCAGTGTTGTAGATGATAACTGTCTGATTGCGTGTTTGTTAACTTGCACGAGCTGCATTTAAAGTAGGAGGATTCTGTATCCACAAACCCCTTTCTGATTTAAACCTGCGCGCAAAATGTTTTATGAGTCCATACCTTTTGCTGTGTTTGACTAGCATATATTTGGGACACACTTGGATCCAGGTGGAGATTGTTCTGTTCAGATGCGGTAGGTCTCCAGTAGAGGTTGATCGATTATGATTTTTCAATACCGATACCGATTATTGGAGGACAAAAAAAGCCGATACCGATTAATCGGACAATTTTTAAATTAAATATATATATATWTTTTTWAATATATATATGTGTGTGTATGTATATGTAATAATGACAATTACAACAATACTGAATGAACAATGAACACTTATTTTAACTTAATATAATACATAAATAAAATCTATTTTGTCTCAAATAAATAATGAAACATGCTCAATTTGGTTTAAATAATGCAAACACACAGTGTTGGAGAAGAAAGTAAAAGTGCAATATGTGCCATGTAAAAAAGCTAACATTTAAGTTCCTTGCTCAGAACATATGAAAGCTGGTGGTTCAATATTCCCAGTTAAGACGTTTTGGGTTGTAGTTATTATAGGATTTATGACGCGTCGACTATACCATTTGGATTTCATATACCTTTGACTATTGGATGTTCTAATAGGCACTWTAGTATTGCCAGCCTAATCTCAGGAGTTGATAGGCTTGAAGTCATAAACAGYGCTGTGARKCARGCATTGCKAAGAGCTGCTGGCAAACGCAGTAAMGTTTGAATGAATGCTTAYGAGCYTGCTGCTRCCTACCACCGCTCAGTCAGACTGCTCTATCAAATCATAAGACTTATTATAATATAATAAACACAGAAATACGAGCCTTTGGTCATTAATATGGTCAAATTCGGAAACTATCATTTTGAAAACAAAACGTTTATTCTTTCAGTGAAATACGGAACTGTTCTGTATTTTATCGAGCGGGTGGCAACCCTAAGTCTAAATATTGCTGTTAYATTGCACAACCTTCAATATTATGTCATTATTATGTAAAATTCTGGCAAATTAGTTCGCAACGAGCCAGGCGGCCCAAACTGTTGCATATACCTCTGCGTGCAATGAACGCAAGCGAAGTGACAGAATTTCCATAGTTAATATTGCCTGCTAACATTAATTTATTTTAACTAAATATGCATGTTTTAAAAAATATACTTCACGCAGTGCTAGCTGTGGCACTAGAGATTCTGGGTTCGAATCCAGGCTGTGTCGCAGCCGGCCGCGACCGGGATGCCCATGGGGCGGCGCACAATTGTCCCAGCGTCGTCCGGGTTAGGGAGGGTTTGGCCGGCAGGGATATCCTTGTCTCATCGCGCACTAGCGACTCCTGTGGCTGGCCGGGCGCAGTGCACGCTGACACGGTCGCCAGGTGTACGGTGTTTCGTCCGACACATTGGCACGGCTGGCTTCCAGGTTGGGTGGGCATTGTGTCAAGAAGCAGTGCGGCTTGGTTGGGTTGTGTTTCGGGGGACGCATGGCACTCGACCTTCGCCTCTCCCGAGTCCGCACGGGAGTTGCAGCGATGAGACGACTGTAACTACTACCAATTGAATACCACGAAATTAGGGCGAAAAAGGGGGTGAAAAATAAATAAAAAAATATATACTTCTGTGTATTGATTTTAAGAAAGGCATTGATGTTTATAGTAAGGTACATTCGTGCAAAACAAATGCGCTTTTGTTAAATCATTCCCCGTTTGGCGAATTAGGCTGTGATTCGATGATAAATTAACAGGCACCGCATTGATTATATGCAATGCAGGACAAGCTAGTTTACGTAGTAATATCATCAACCATGTGTAGTTAACTAGTGATTATGTGAAGATTGATTGTTTTTTATAAGATAAGTTTAATGCTAGATAGCAACTTACCTTGGCTCCTTGCTGCACTCGCGTAACAGTTGGTCAGCCTGCCACGCAGAAAATGCCGATTTACCGATTGTTATGAACTTGAAATTGTCCCTAATTAATCAGCCATGCTGATTAATAGGTCGACCTCTAGTCTATAGTACAGCAGGCGGCGATAACAATTTTACCGCTTGCAGGTATGAATTCAAAGACTAGGATACATCTTTGACTAGGAAGCGTTCGCATTGTTTACAATTAACCCATCCACTTTCCCTTTAAAATTTCTAAAATGTAGCTGTTGCAGGTTTTTCTAAACGAGAGATTACCAACAGTGGCTGCCGTGGAAAAAACGGTATCGGAGTACCAGGAAGAAATTTCCCGTTCAAAGGAGGAGATCGATCGTCTACGAAGGCTGCTGGATTTGGCTTTCAAACCCGACAAAAAGTTACATATTGCAGGTTAGTAGTGAGTAGCTATGACCCCGCTATAAAAATCTAATTGAACCACCTAGCCAGGCCACTGCCACTAAACTATCGATTCATTCAATTCTTTCTCTGTAACGTTAGAACTGTTAAGACCTTATGAAATGGGTTTCCGGTTTAATAAATAGAGAAGAAGCTCGCAGACGAGGCTCCTACGCATTAGTTAATTTAGCCAAATTTTTACTTTGCATTCCACTTTCTTATATATCAGATTTGATTGATGAGTTCGTAAGTTACCGTTTTGATTCAAGTGTCACACAATCTGAGGAGCAGAAGACCTGTAACTAACGTTTCAACCACGATGGCTAATGGGAATGGTAATGGCGCTGACTCCAGTCCAACTGTTACGGAGTCTCATGCGGTCACACTCCCCACAGAACTTCAGTACGGTTCTGGAATTGGAAATTACAGCTACCATTGCTACTCAGTTCAAAACTGCCATCAATGCTGCTCTGGCCCCCTTCTCCGCCGTCCTGGATGATGTCCGAACCGCTGCGGATGAACAAGGCTGCCGACTTGACGGCTTTGAGCATGACCTGTGTGACTACAGTGATCTCATAGTAGACCTTGAGAAAACGGTCGCCCGTCTGAGCTCCGAAAACCAAAAGCTGATTGACAAGATCAATGACCTGGAATCCCGTTCTCGATTTTGCAATCTTCGGATTATTGGTAACCAGATAAATTTGGAGGGGACTCAGTTAAGTTCATGTCAGACTTCTTCGCGGAGGTGCTGGGTCCGGCCATCATTCCATCACCCCCGAAGCTGGACAGAGCCCACCGCATTGGCCCCTCCTGTCACGTTCACTGTCTTGGGGAATCAGACGGGTAGCAGCGCTGCGTTTTAATTGGTGTGCGAGCAGATGACTTGCCCTGTCGCCATGTTCATAATAGGTACCACGTGAATGCAATAGTAACTGTTCTGCATCTGTAGTGGACAAGAGATTGAATTGAGATTGGAAGTTCAAGCGTTGCTTATATATCTCTGGAGATGGCGTCAAGGCATATAGGTGGTCTAAGTCAAGGATGGCTTTAGAGAGTTCTTCTAGTTTAGCTTTCCGAGTTCAATAAGAAATCATTTCTCCTCTAAGGCAGGCCTTAGGTGATTCCCAAAAGAGAGAGGTTGAGCTTGTCTGATTTGAAATAAGAAAATGATCAATAGAAGTTACAGTAACGTTAGAAGAAGAAGTTATTAATAACGTTACAGACGTCTGCATCAGATAGGAGAAGAGAATGGAATCTCCAACAGGGAGGAGTTCAAGTTTGTCCTGATAGAACTTTGTCGAGGGCTAAAGGTGTATGATCAGAAATTACACCGGGTAAATATTCAGAAGAGGTGACATTTGGAAGTAACTTATGATTAATAAAGAAAGTCAATATGAGAAAAAGAATGGTGTACATGTGAAAGTAAATAATACTCTCTTGCCTGGGGATTCTGAAATCACCCATTCTGAACCATAAAATCTGAGAAGGACTTTGACATAGCAGCAGGAGACATAGTTGGGTTGGAGCGGGCTAAAAACACAATTCAGATCGTCAGCAAATATCAAAAGATGGGTGTTCAGAAGAGGGATTATCCCCAGCAACCCATTGGCAAATTCAACATCATCAAAATTGGGAGCATATTGTTGGATTCAGGGTCAACTTTGAACATTGTTATAAGCATAGTATATAAAGGAGTGGAAGAGACTGGTTTATTTTCAGAGGTTAATGGTTCTCTGTAGAAATACAGATGGCTTTGGAATGTGTTGGGTGGATGGGAGGAGGTCACAGGATTGCATTAGGGGAAACGGATGGACATCTGTGGATTAGGCGAAGGAGGGGTTGAGGTCAGGTTAGATCCCCTGAAGGGAGAAATTATGGTTCATTCCCCTATTACCCTCTTCCTGTAGAACCATAAGATGTAAGGATTGGAGAGAAGGAGGAGTGCCTAAAGTGGAGTATATATACTTGTAGTGATGGAAACATGTCTTTGTCTGAATACAGCTGTGTCGACCCTTTGGGAAGAATTAAACTTGGTTAAGCTTCTCTAGTGTCCGTGATTTATTTACTCTGAAAAATTAGAACCTAACAATATACATTGACCAATACTACAGGTGTGTGCCAAATGGTGCCAGTTATGATTAAATATCTCCCATTATTGTCTGAAATAACAGTAGTAGAGAAATCTATTGTTTTACTAACCAAAATTGCAACCCCTCTGGCTTTGGAGTTCAAGTCTGAATGGAAAACCTGACCTATTCCAATATTACTATTATTAGCGTTGTTAGCCATCTAAAATATTGAAAGGAAAAAGGTGTGAAACCAGACCAAGTATTTGCAAAAATAAGAGAAAACTGATGAAAAAAAGCAAAGAAAAATAAATAAATAAAAAGGAACAGAAAAAAGGTCACTCCCCCTCCCACCCTACCCAAACCCAAAGTCTCCTTCCCCAGCGAATGGAGACAGCAGGTTGACGTTTGCGCAGCGTCGGTGCATATAAACAGAAAATCTTCCTATCCTAACGCGGAGAGGCTCCATAGCACGAGTAGTGAAATACATTTGAAAAGGCATTCACAAAACGGCAAAGTAGGTCAACAGATAACTAAACAAAGACAGAAAACCCCATAACAGTAAAACGGAACTGTCCTGACTCAGGGAGTCCTCAATAAATGCAACACGTACAATGTGTCTTAAGGATGGCCAAATAAGTGTCCTGCAGTTTGTTACCCTGTTAGAAAATAGAAAAGGGGCCGAGTGTCTGTACGAATGATCAATTGGGCGTAATAAAGTAGTGAAAAGTCCTTCAGTAAGTATATAGATTAAAAAAAGGAAAGCTCTGTAAAAGCCTGGAATTGTAGCCATGCATTACTACGCTAGCAATCTAGCCAAATAAAAAGGACCTCACGAACATGTAGCTTAAATAACCACACAAGACAATATTAGTCAATTTTATCAGAGTTCAATAGTGTTTCTGCAGAGTAGAAAAGGAATGGCAACAGGGGGGAAAAGGCCCTGCCATAAAAACTAAAACATACCTTCAACTTGGAGGGTAGGCTAGGCTATGCATGCTACCTGGCAAGAGTAGGTAATTCGAGCCAAGAAATGTCTCAGAAGTGACCGTCTAACCAGCGCTGGGCATCCTTGTGGGAGTTGAGCGGTTTTCTTGGTGACGCTYGAGCTGAGGTCAGGAAAGATGAACACCTTGTGTCCGCAGAAGTGTGGCTGTTCTCCGCCCTGCCTCTGGAGGATGCGTTCCTTGTCACAGAAGTGAAAATTAACGATAAACACTCTAGGCTTGGAGTTGTCGTCTCCGCCCGCTGGGGAGGTGTCACGCCCTGACCTTAGAGAGCCGTTTTATTTCTCTATTTGGTTAGGTCAGGGTGTGATTTGGGTGGGCATTCTATGTTTTCTATTTCTTTGTTTTTGGCCGAGTGTGGTTCCTAATCAGAGGCAGCTGTCTATCGTTGTCTCTGATTGGGAATCATACTTAGGCAGCCTTTTTCCCACCTAATGTTGTGGGTAATTATTTGTTTTCTGTGTGTGTTTGTGTGCGCCACGGTTGCGTCACGTTTGTTTCTGTTTACCTGTTCTTTTTGTGAAGGTTTCACTACGATTAAAAGAAATGTGGAATTACATGCATGCTGCGCCTTAGCTCATCTATGACAGGGAGTTTGAAGACAGTGAACGTGACAGAGTTACCCACCACAAAAGACCAAGTAGCGTGCGCCAACTTGGAGGACGTGCTGGACCGGGAGGAGAACATTTTTCAATTTGGGGACAAATTTAACTCATGGATCTCTCTTGTATACATTCCCCCAGGCCAGTGTCTGTACCAATGACACCTGTTCTTTCAGAGATGGGGTAGCTTACCACTATCACTTATAGGAAGGATTAATGCTGTAAAAATTAACAGGTTACCCAAATTCCTTAATCTATTTCAATCTATCCCATTGTTTTTACCAAAGTGTTTTTTTWAAGTCAATCAATCAGGCTGTTACCACATTTATCTGGGGAGGAAAGGTACCCAGAGTCAGTAGATCTTTACTTCAGAGATGCAAGTTTAGTGGAGGGCTGGCACTACCCAACTTTTTATACAATTACTGGGCAGGCAACTTTCTGAAATTGCCATTCTGGTTACATGCTCCAGATACCCCATGGTGCCACCTAGAGGCACATTCTTGTATTTCTTCTCTTCCTGCTTTGCTCTTCTCTCCCAACATCCCCCTCTCGCTATACTCGCAATCCTGTAGTGCTTTCCACACTTAAGATTTGGTACCAGGTTCGACAGCATTTTAAATTCTCCTCTGCATCTAATATGGGTCCTATTGCTAAGAGTCACTTATTCCCTGCTTCTCTAATAGATAATGCTTTCTCTTACTGGACAAGGAAAGGTATTAAGTCCTTCCAAGACTTATATGTAAATTGAATTTTGTCTAGTTTTCCCAACCTGGCCTCTAAATACTCTTTGCCTCCATCTCACTTTTTCCGTTACCTTCAAATTAGGCATTGTGTCTCTTCCCAATTTTCTGGCTTCCCTTCTCCACCCCCTTGCCAACCCTTGAATGGCATATTGACTCAATTACCTTGACAGAAAGCAGTAATTTCTCAGATCTATCTGTGGTTTATGTCATTGGACAAACACTCCACCAACAAAACTAAATCTGCTTGGGAACGGGAAATGGGTGTTGAATTTACACAGGGGTGGTGGGATGAGGCGATTGATAGAATACGCTCCACTACGTCTTGTGCTCGTCTTGGTCTCAGACAATTTAAGGTTTAACATAGGGTGCCTTTTTCCAAATCCAGATTGTCTGACATATATCCAAATGTAAATGATGAGTGTGATAGATGTCATGTCTCACTATGTGACCTTAGTCACATGTTCATTCAATGCTCTAAACTACAAAATGACTGGGATTCTATTTTTTATTTTATTATGAGGAGCTTTAAATTAACCTGCAGCCATGTCCCTTGATAGCTGTCTTTGATATTCCAGAAGACTTGTTCTCCTTGGACCCCAAACATGCCGATACTGTTGCTTTTACATCCTTATTAGCTTGACGTAGAATTCTTCTACAGTGGAAGTCTGCTCAGCCCCCCTCTACTTCTCAATGGCTCAACGATGTAATGTTCTTCCTAAAGCTTGAGAAAATTAAGTATTCTCTTAGGGGTTCCAATGATACATTTGTTAGAAAATGTCAACCATTTATGTCATACTTTAATGGCTTACAGAGTCTCCCCTCTGAGATGCTTTTAGGTTTCCCAGTAGACATTACATAATAGGTACAGTCATTAATATAATGCTATCCAGTCCAAGCAAATTTGTCTAAGGTTTACGGATAATTTATTTACTTATTTATTTCTGTTTTTGTTGCTCCACCTTTTGTATCATGAATCTGTATTGAGTTGTTTGTATGTGAGACATTTTTTTTTCTGTATTGTTTGTTTTTGTTATGATATCTCTGTAGAATTTTAGTTGTCTAGGACAGAACTGAGGGTGGGTTAGGTATATGGGGTGAATAAAAAAAAAAGAAGATATATCTCTATATCAAATAATAATAACTTATGAAATGTAACATTCCAATTGTAGTTTACTGTCGTTAATCTAATAGTTGGGCTCAAGGCCACATTGAACTTGAAACTACATCTAATTGATACCCTATTCTTCTCTTCAGACTCCCAGCAGCTCACTCTCCCTGTCCCTGAAGACATTCCTCCTGAGCAGCAGGACTGGAGCCCCTGTCAGGGCCAGGAGGACCCAGAGCCCACTCAGATTAAAGAGGAACAGGAGGAGTTTGGCACCAGTCAGGAGGAAGAGCAGCTTGAAGGGCTGGAGTCTGATATCAAAGAGTTCATATTCACTCTACCATGTGTAAAAAGTGAGTATGATCAGGACCCTCCTCAGCCCGTATATCTTCCCCAAACCCAGACTATGGAGAACAGAGAGATGGACTCTCTTCCCACCAAAACAACTGAACAAGACATCAAAACAGAACCTAATGGAGAGGGCTGCAGTGCATCAGAACCAACAAGTGAATCTCAACCCCTCTCTGCAATACACCCAGACTGCTTTGCAGCTCAGATTGGGAACAGTGAAAGTGACAATGGGGTGGACTGTGAAGGACTACTGTCAGAGTTACAGCCATTTAAATCAAAGAGAACATGGACAAAGAAAGGACAAAGCTCCCAGATCTCTACCCGGGTCGATAAAGCCAGTGAACTGAAAGTGCCATTGAAGGCTCACACAGGGGAGAGACAACACAGATGTCCAGTATGCAGTAAATATTTTCTGAAAACGAGCAATTTAAAAATACATCAGAGAATTCATACTGGGGAGAAATCAATTCACACTGGGGAGAATTCATTTCACACTGGGGAGAAACCATATCAGTGCAAAGATTGCGGCAAATGCTTCATCCGGGTGGGAAACCTGACTGAGCATATGAGAATTCACACAGGGCAGAAATTAGTCTGGCTGATACCAAACTCAAAGTCCTCCTGACTTCAGGGTCTATAGAGACTGTTTGATGTTGTCAGCAGGATGGGTATGGAGTTCTGTTCACATTTTGTTCACATTCTGTTCACATTTTGTGAAGAAATAGTAGTCATTTTGGGTATGTACATTTTTTTATAGTATGTGACATTTCGAAAATGTATGTTTTAAAAGGATCAGCCCCTTTTTTTCAATTTTCGCTTAAAACGACATACCGAAATCTAACTGCCTGTAGCTCAGGCCCTGAAGCAAGGATATGCATATTCTTGGTACCATTTGAAAGGAAACACTTTGAAGTTTGTGGAAATGTTAAATGAATGTAGGAGAATGTAACACATTAGATCTGGTAAACGATAATACAAAGAAAGAAAATGTGTTTTTTGTATAAAAAAATTATACCATCCTCTTTGAAATACATTATGGCCTTTGTCTTGCATTATTCCAGCCCAGGCACAATTTAGATTTTGGCCACTAGATGGCAGCCGTGTATGTGCAAGGTTTTAGACTGATCCAATAAACCAAGGCATTTCTGTTCAAAATGTTGTATCAAGACTACTACCCAAATGTGCCTAATTGGTTTATTAATACATTTTCAAGTTCATAATTGTGCACTCTTCTCAAACAATAGCATGGTATTATTTCACTGTAATAGCTACTGTAAATAGGACAGTGCAGTTAGTTGAACAAGAATATAAGCTTTCTGCCAATGTCAGATATGTCTATGTTCTTGGAAATGTTCTTGTTACTTACAACGTCATGCTAATCGCATTAGCCTACGTTAGCTCAACCGTCCCACGGGGGACCCACCGATCCTGTAGAGTTGTTAATATCTTAAAACACTAATATATCTTGATTAGATAAGTATTCAACCCCCTGAGTCAATGACATGACATGCTAGAATCACCTTTTAGAATCACCTTCTTTTTTTGAATTTGCAGACGTGTTGCTGTGCGTTTTGTTGCTGTGCGTTTTGTTGCCAACCTTACTTTGCTAGCTGACAACTTAACGTTTTTTTCTTTTTACTTTTTAATCACCGTTTATATTTGTAGTTTTTTCCATCACAACTTTTTTCCCTCATTCAACTTTTTCACTCCGGAAGCTTTATCTGGACATGGTTCGTCAGCACTTTCAACAGCCGAAGCTAAGTAGTAACATTAACATGATGTCTTTTAATTGCAGTCGCTGTACTCGATCGCCTTACGGCGAGGATAGCTGTGCTACAAGCCCAGCTTCAGACGCAATCGTTAGGCAAGGGTAATTTCAGTGTAGGAAAGGAAGAAACAGCGTCTGTGCCACCAGTAAGTACAGATAGTAACGTTAGTATAAATCCCCCCGCACAGTCCCCGCAGCCGGACAACTTTCTCATGGCTTCTGGAGGGAAATGCTGTAGGAATGCTCAACTGGTGTCGCTCATTCAGCCGACAGAAACTTTCAACCGGTTTTCCCCATTAAGTAGCGAGTCGGAGTCTGAGGCCGAGTTTTCTCTTGTCTCTACTCCTCCCGTTACGGGGTCTGAGACGCCGAAGGCTCCCACCATTAGCTCTGACAAATTGAAAACCCTGACGTCATTCGCGGAAATCCATTACCCGCCAGTATTAGACTTAAAACGAATCACCCAGCGATCATACACTGTTTACCAGGGGCAGGGCTACCGACGTTAAGGCTAATCTGAAGATGGTGCTGGCTAAAGCTAAAACTGGTGAGTGTAGAGAGTATGAGAATATTGTTATCCACGTCGGCACCAACGATGTTAGGATGAAACAGTCAGAGGTCACCAAGCGCAACATAGCTTAGCGTGTAAATCAGCTAGAAAGATGTGTCGGCATCGAGTAATTGTCCTGGCCCCCCCCAGTTAGGGGGAGTGACGAGCTCTACAGCAGAGTCTCACAACTCAATCGCTGGTTGGAACTGTTTTCTGCCCTCCCAAAAGATAGAATTTGTAGATAATTGGCCCTCTTTCTGGGACTCACCACAAACAGGACCAAGCCTGACCTGCTGAGGAGTGACGACTCCATCCTAGCTGGAGGGTGCTCTCATCTTATCTACCAACATAGACCGGGCTCTAACTCCACAATGAAATAGGGTGCAGCAGACAGCAGGCTGTTAGCCAACCTGCCAGCTTAGTGGAGTCTGCACACTAGCATAGTCAGTGTAGTCAGCTCAGCCATCCCCATTGAGACTGTGTTTCTGTGCCTCGACCTAGGTTGGGCAAAACTAAACATGGCGGTGTTCGCCTTAGCAATCTCATTAGGATAAAGACCTCCATTCCTGCCATTATTGAAAAGATCGTGATACCTCACATCTCAAAATAGGGTTACTTATTTAGATCCCTCACTTCAAAGGCAGTTATAGTCAATGAACTAATCACTGATCACAATCTTGATGTGATTGGCCTGACTGAAACATGGCTTAAGCCTGATGAATTTATGAGGCCTCACTCCTGGTACACTAGTGACCATATCCCCCGTGTATCCCGCAAAGGCGGAGGTGTTGCTAACATTTCGATAGCAAATTTCATTTACAAAAAAAAAAATGCCGTTTTCGTCTTTTGAGCTTCTAGTCATGAAATCTATGCAGCCTACTCAATCATTTTTTTATAGCTACTGTTTACAGGCCTCCCGGCCATATACAGCGTTCCTCTCTGAGTTCCCTGAATTCCTATCGGACCTTGTAGTCATAGCAGATAATATTCTAATTTTTGGTGATTTTAATATTCATATGGAAAAGTCCACAGACCCACTCCAAAAGTCTTTCGGAGCCATCATCGACTCAGTGGGTTTTGTCCAACATGTCTCTGGACCTACTCACTGACACAGTCATACTCTGGACCTATTGTGTCCCATGGAATAAATGTTTTAGATCTTAATGTTTTCCTCATAACTGGACTATCGGACCACCATTTATTACGTTTGAAATCGCAACAAATAATCTGCTCAGACTCCAACCAGGAGCATCAAAAGTCGTGCTATAAACTCTCAGACAACACAAAAATTCCTTGATGCCCTTCCAGACTCCTTCTGCCTACCAAGGACGTCAGAGGACAAAAATCAGTTAACCACCTAACTGGAACTCAATTTAACCTTGCGCAATACCCTAGATGCAGTTGCACCCTCAAAACGAAAACATTTTTCATAAGAAACTAGCTCCCTGGATAACAGAAAATACCCGAGCTCTAAGCAAGCTTCCAAAAATTGGAACGGAAATCGCCACACCAAACTGGAAGTCTTCCGACTAGCTTGGAAAGACAGTACCGTGCAGTATCGAAGAGGCTCACTGCTGCTCGATCATCCTACTTTTCAACTTAATTGAGGAAAATAAGAACAATCCAACATTTCTTTTTGATACTGTTGCAAAGCTAACTAAAAAGCAGCATTCCCAAAAGAGGATGGCTTTCACTTCAGCAGTAATAAATTCATGAACTTCTTTGAGGAAAAGATCATGATCATTAGAAAGCAAATTACGGACTCCTCTTTAAATCTGCGTATTCCTCCAGGTTAGCTGTCCTGGATCGCACAGCTCTGCCAGGGCCTGGGATCGGGAGAGACACTTAAGTGTTTTAGTACTATATCTCTTGACACAATGATGAAAATAATCATGGCCTCTAAACCTTCAAGCTGCATACTGGATCCTATTCCTACTAAACTACTGAAAGAGCTGCTTCCCGTGCTTGCCCTCCTATGTTGAACATAATAAACGGTCTCTACTCAAGGATGTGTTACCAAACTCACTAAAAGTGGCAGTATAAAGCCTCTCTTGAAAAAGCCAAACCTAAGCCGGAAAATAAAAAAACTATCGGCCTATATCGAATCTTTCCATTCCTCTCAATTTTTTTTGAAAAAGCTGTTGCGCAGCAACTCACTGCCTTCCTGAAGACAACCAATGTATACGAAATGCTTCAGTCTGGTTTTAGACCCCATCATAGCACTGAGACTCGCACTGTGAAGGTGGTAAATGACCTTTAATGGCGTCAGACCGAGGCCTCTGCATCTGTCCTCGTGCTACTAGACCTTAGTGCTGCCTTTGACACCATCGATCACCACATTCTTTTGGAGAGACTGGAAACCACAATTGGTCTACACGGACAAGTTTCGCTGGTTTAGATCTTATCTGTCTGAAAGATATCAGTTTGTCTCTCTGTGAATGGTTTGTCCTCTGACAAATCAACTGTACATTTCGGTGTTCCTCAAAGTTCCGTTTTAGGACCACTATTTGTTTCCACTATATTTTACCTCTTGGGGATGTTATTCGAAAACATAATGTTAACTTTCACTGCTATGCGGATGACACACAGCTGTACATTTCAATGAAACATGGTGAAGCCCACCAAATTGCCCTCACTAGAAGCCTGTGTTTCAGACATAAGGAAGGTGATGTTGAAAACTGCTACTTTTAAACTCGGACAAAACAGAGATGCTTGTTCTAGGTCCCAAGAAACAAAGGAAACTTCTGTTAAATCTGACAATATAATCTTGATGGTTGTAAAGTCGTCTCAAATAAAACTGTGAAGGACCTCGGCGTTACTCTTGACCCCTGATCTCTCTTTTGCACGAACATATCAAGACTGTTCAAGGACAGCTTTTTCCATCTACGCTAACATTGCAAAAAATCAGAAATTTTCTGTCCAAAATGATGCAGAAAAATAATTCAGCATTTGTTACTTTTAGGTTAGCTACTGCCATGCTCCTACTTTCCGGCTACCCGGAATAAAGCACAAAAAAACTTCAGTTAGTAGCTAAATACGGCTGCTAGAATCCTGGACTAGAGAACCAAGAAATTTGATAATATTACTCCCAGTGCTAGTTACCCTTCACTGGCTTCCCTCTGAAAGGCAAGGGCTGATTTCAAGGTTTTTACTGTTCACCTATAAAGCGTTACATGGGCTGCTCTACCCATCTTTCCGAGTTGGTCTCCGTACCATGAACTTCACGTACTCTACAGTCACAAGACGCAGGCCTCCTAATTGTCCAAAAATTTCTAAGCAAACAGCTGGAGGCAGGCTTTCTCCTATAGAGCTCAATTTTATGGAATGTCTGCCTACCCTGAGAGACGCAACTCCGTCTCAACTTTTAAGTATTTTACTGCAGAATCATCTCTTCAGTGGTCACATGATTGAGTTTAGTCTGGCCCAGGAGTGTGAGTGAACGGAAAGGCTCTGGAGCAACGAACCGGCCTTGCTGTCTCTGCCTGGGCCGGTTCCCCTCCACTGGGATTCTCTACCTCTAACCTATTACAGGGGCTGAGTCACTGGCTTACTGGTGCTCTTCATGCCGTCCCTAGGAGGGTGCGTCACTTGAGTGGGTTGATTACTGACGTGACTTCCTGTCTGGGTTGGCGCCCCCCCTTGGTTTGTGCTGTGGTGGAGATCTTTTGGGCTATACTCGCCTCTGTCTCTCGAATATGTAAGTTGGTGTGGAAGATATCCCTCTAGTGGTGCGGGCTGTGCTTTGGCAAAGTTGTAGGTTATATCCTTCCTGTTTGGCCCTCCCGGGGTATCATGGATGGGCCACCAGTGTCTCCTGACCCCTCCTGTCTCAGCCTCCCGTATTTATGCTGCAGTAGTTTGTGTCGCTGGGGCTAGGGCCAGTTGTTATACTTGAGTACTCTCTCCTTCTTATCCAGTTCCTGTGTGATATTAAGTATGCTCTCTCTAATTCTCTCCCTCTCTCTTTCTTTCTCTCTCTCGGAACCTGAGCCCTAGGACCCATACGTCAGGACTACTGGGCATGATGACTCCTTGCTGTCCCAGTCCACCTGGCCTTGCTGTTGTTCCAGTTTCAACTGTTCTGCCTGCAGTTATGGAAACCTACCCTGTCCCAGACCTGCTGTTTTTCAACCTCTTAATGATTCGCTATGAAAAGCCAACTGACATTTATCCTCTGATTATTATTTGACCATGCTTGTCATTTATGAACATTTTGAACATCTTGGCCATGTTCGCTTATAATCTCCACCCGGCACAGCCAGAAGAGGAATGGCCACCCCTCATAGCCCTGGGCCTCTCTAGGTTTCTTCCTAAGTTTTGCCTTTCTAGGAGTTTTTCTAGCCACCGTGCTTCTACACACCTGCATTGCTTGCTGTTTGCGGGTTTTTAGGCTGGGTTTCTGTACAGCACTTCGAGATATTAGCTGCATGTACGAAGGGCTATATTAAAAAAACTTGATTGATTGATGATTACAGCTAGCATCTTATGGGTAAGTCTCTAAGCGCTTTCCACACCTGGATTGTGCAACATTTGCCCATTTCTTCTTTCAAAATTCTTCAAGCTCTGTCAAATTGGTTGTATATCAATAGAAACAACTTGTTGTCTAACCTTGTGTTTTAGGTTATTGTCCTGCTGCAAATTATTAAATTGGCCACCCGAGTGGTGCAGTGGTCTAAGGCACTGCATCGCAGTGTCGCTGTGCCACTAGAGATCCTGATTCGATTCACGGCCTCGTTCGCAGCCGACCGCGCCCGGGAGACCCATGGGGCGGCGCACAATTGCCCAGCGTCGTCCGGGTTGTGTTGGAGGACGCGTGGTCCATCCTTCGCCTCTCCGAGTCTGTATGCAGCTTGCAGCGATGAGACAAGACCAACTACCATTTGGATAATACGAAATTGGGGAGAAAAAGGGTCAAAGTTTTTTTTTTTTATGTTTTAAACATATATATACACTGCTCAAAAAATAAAGGGAACACTTAACACACACACAATGTAACTCCAATCAATCACACTTTCTTGAAATCAACTTCTCCACTTAGGAAGCAACATGCATTGACAATAAATTTTCACATGCTGTTCGTGCAAATGGAATAGACAAAAGGTGGGAATTATAGGCAATTACCAGACACCCAATAAAGAGTGGTTCTCAGGCTGGTGACCAACAGACCCACTTCTCAGTTCCTATGCTTCCTGGCTGATGTTTTGGTCACTTTTGATGCTGGCGTGCTTTCACTCTCAGGTGTCAGCATGACGGATCTACAAACCCACACACAAGTGCTCTAGGTAGTGCAGCTCATCCAGGATGCACATCACATCAGAGCTGTGGCAAGAAGGTTTGCTGTGTCTGTCAGCGTAGTGTCCAGAGCATGGAGGCGCTACCAGGAGACAGGCCAGTACATCAGGAGACGTGGAGGAGGCCGTAGGAGGGCAACAACCCAACCCAGCAGCAGGACCGCTACCTCCGATGTCTTCACTATTATTCTACAATGTAGAAAATAGTAAAAAGGAAGAAAAACCCTTGAATGAGTAAGTGTTCTAAAACTTTTGACCGGTGATGAGTGGGAAATTTCTTCCTCATAGTCTGTTATTGTTTTTTCCACTGCCCCATATCTCAACAGCCGTCACTGTTCATTTCTCAGTAACAAGCACATTCAAAGACTAGTTTTTACATTTTCATTTGAGTGATTGTCGAGCAGTTCCGTTCGTATACTAGCTAACCCGCACAGATGAAATGCAAATATTTAGTTAACTGGTAATTATAGAACTCTGTTTGAAACTGGAGCTAGCTAACTCCATGTCATTGGTAACAGAGATATTTCCTTCCAGGGCAGACTGGGACAAGAATTCGGCCCTGGCATTCTATGCACACAAGCCAACATCACTGTACAAGCCGCCAACTATAAAATGTTTTATGAGATTGGAGAACACATTGGGAAGGATCTCTGACCATTTTCCATACATAATCTTTCAAAATACTTTATCCTTCATCTGCGATTATGGACTGCCCTCTTCAATTCCAACCACAGGTTTTCAATTGGGTTGAAGTCCGGAGACTGAGATGGCCGTTGCAAAATATTGATTTTGTGGTCAATTAACCACTTCTTTGTGGATTTTGAAGTGTGCTTTGGATTATTGTCTTGCTGGAAGATCCACTTGCGGGCAAATGTCAGCCTCCTGGCAGAGGCAAGCAAGTTTTTGGCTTAAATGTCCTGGTACTATGGGGCTATTTTGCTTCCAGTGGTCCTGGGGCCCTTGTTAAGGTCAAAGGCATCATGAACTTTATCGAGTACCAGGAGATTTTTGCTAAAAACCTGGGTGCCTCTGCCAGGAGGCTGACACTTCGCTGAGAGTGGCTCTTAWGTACTGTCACAGATTTACATACAGAATAATAGAAATTGCCCTGAGGCCACATTGACCGTAAGTGTTAAGTGTTAATTACTATTGCAGGGCTCCAGCCTAACAATTTCCCCTGGTTTCACTGGTGCCACTAAACATGATTTGTTCTGAACCAACATCTTATAAAGTCATTCATAGGGCTTTATTAAGAACTATAATAGTTAGACTACTGACGTATTCAAGAAATACGTCTAACACGTCCAAGCAGGAATGCATGATTCAACCTATTTTGACGTGCAACCTAATCCAGTGATTGTCATGAATTTTGTCTTGACAATTAGACTATAGTTTACTATATTGTACTGTCAAAATAGGACTCCAGAATTTCCTACAACTGCATTTCAAAATGTTATACATCAGAATGCATTTTTCTCTTGAGCACATTGGGGGAGAGGAGAGTGGCTTGCTCATCACAGTATTGGGCCCGAGAGGGCACAAGGGCAGGGCAGGCCCTTTCATTACAGTAATCATGAGAATAATACACTCACTTTTTGTTCCGGCACCTCCTGATTTACAAATTAAGCACTGTATGTAACTTTCTCTCTGCATTTTTTATTTATGTTTTTTATTTTTTATTCATAATACAAAATTATCAACAATTTACATCGCTACATCAAACATGTCTAATACAACACAGGTATAAACAGGAAAATACTAAATATATACAAAAATAAAAACGTTTTTTTTTTATATACATWAAAAAAAAGAAGACAATTCTAGTGCAATTGTGTCCACTCTGAAAACATCTTCCTGACTCATTATAATGAGATGTTATCCCTAGTTAATAAGAATAACATCTTAAATCAAATCAAATGTATTTATATAGCCCTTCTTACATCAGCTGATATCTCAAAGTGCTGTACAGAAACCCAGCCTAAAACCCCAAACAGCAAGCAATGCAGGTGTAGAAGCACGGTGGCTAGGAAAAACTCCCTAGAAAGGCCAAAACCTAGGAAGAAACCTAGAGAGGAACCAGGCTATGAGGGGTGGCCAGTCCTCTTCTGGCTGTGCCGGGTGGAGATTATAACAGAACATGGCCAAGATGTTCAAATGTTCATAAATTACCAGCATGGTCAAATAATAATAATCACAGTAGTTGCAGCAAGTCAGCACCTCAGRAGTAAATGTCAGTTGGCTTTTCATAGCCGATCATTGAGAGTATCTCTACCGCTCCTGCTGTCTCTAGAGAGTTGAAAACAGCAGGTCTGGGACAGGTAGCACGTCCGGTGAACAGGTCAGGGTTCCATAGCCGCAGGCAGAACAGTTGAAACTGGAGCAGCAGCACGGCCAGGTGGACTGGGGACAGCAAGGAGTCATCATGCCAGGTAGTCCTGAGGCATGGTCCTAGGGCTCAGGTCCTCCGAGAGAGAGAAAGAAAGAGAGAATTAGAGAGAGCATACTTAAATTCATACAGGACACTGGATAAGATAGGAGAAGTACTCCAGATATAACAAACTGACCCTAGCCCCCTGACACAAACTACTGCAGCATAAATACTGATAAATACTAACAAGATTAAATTCAATCAAAAATATTTGTAATTTCGGTATAGAATTCTGGAATTTTTGTTTGGTGTATAAAGTATTTGACAACAAGAATAAAAAAATTGACAATCCTTTCAATGGTCTTGTTATCATTGCAATAGTAACATATATCCTTCATGTCAAAAACATGGGTAGTGTTCAAAAAGGTAAATAAGTATTCTGCAAGGTTTTCCCAAAATTCTCTCACGGATTCACATTCATAGAACAAATAAATCAGATTTTCCCCTTTTTAGCTGAAAACACAGATATAAATCGATAGCCAAAAATTTGGACAACTGATTGGCTCAAACGCATTAAGGAAAGAAATTCCACAAATTAACTTTAACAAGGCACACCTGTTAATTGAAATGCATTCCAGATTACTACCTCAAACTGGTTGAGAGAATGTCAAGAGTATGCAAAGCTGTCAACAAGGCAAAGGGTGGCTACTTTGAAGAATCTAAAATCTAAAATATATTTGATTTGTTTAACACTTTTTTGGTTACTACATGATTCCATATGTGTTATTTCATAGTTTGTCTTCAATATTATTAGACAATGTAGACAAAGGGTTCACACATATATATATATATATATATATATCACATTTACATAAGTATTCAGACACTTTACTCGAGTCTTCTTGAAATGCATTCCAGATGACTACCTCATCAAACTGGTTGAGAGAATGCCAAGAGTGCACAAAGCTGTCATCAAGGCTTGTAGCGTGTTCTTGGGTATGACGCTACAAGCTTGGCACATCTATATTTGGAGAGTTTCTCCCAGTCTTCTTTGCAGATCCTCTCAAGCTCTGTCAGGTTGGATGGGGAGCGTTGCTGCACAGCCATTTTCAGGTGTTCAATAGGGTTTAAGTCCAGGCTCTGGGTGGGCCACTGAAGGACATTTAGAGACTTGTCCCAAAGCCACTCCAGTGTTGTCTTCATTGTCTTGGCTATGTGCTTAGGGTCTTGTCCTGTTGGAGGGTGAATATTCGCCCCCAGTCGGAGGTCCTAAGCGCTCTGGAGCAGGTTCTCATCAAGCATCTCTCTGTACTTTGCTCCGTTCACCTTTCCCTCGATCCTGACTAGTCTCCCAGTCCCTGCCACTGAAAAACATGCCCACAGCATGATGCTACCACCACCATGCTTCACCGTAGGGATGGTGCCAGGTTTCTTCCAGACGTGACGCTTGGCATTCAGGCCAAAGAGTTCAATCTTGGTTTCATCAAATCAAATTTGTCACATACACATGGTTAGCAGATGTTAATGCGAGTGTAGCAAATGCTTGTGCTTCTAGTTCCGACAGCGCAGTAATATCTAACAAGTAATCTAACAATTCCCCAACAACTGCCTAATACACACAAATCTAAAGTGGTGAATGAGAATATGTACATGTAAGTATATGGATGAACGAAGGCCGAGCGGCATAGGCAAGGTGCAATAGATGGTATAAAATACAGTATATACATGTGATATGAGTAATGTAGGATATGTAAACATTATTAAAGTGGCATTATTTAGGGTGCATTGTTAAAGTGACAAGTGATCCATTTATTAAAGTGGCCAGTGATTGGGTCTCAATGTAGGCAGCAGCATCTCTGAGTTAGTGATTGCTGTATAACAGTCTGATGTCCTTGAGATAGCTGTTTTTCAGTCTCTTGGTCCCAGCTTTGATGCACCTGTACTGACCTCGCCTTCTGGATGGTAGCGGTGTGAACAGGCAGTGGCTCTGGTGGTTGTTGTCCTTGATGATCTTTTTGGCCTTCCTGTGACATCAGGTGCTGTAGGTGTCAAGGAGGGGAGGTATTTTGCCCCTGGTGATGCGTTATGCAGACCGCACCACCCTCTGGAGAGCCTTGTGGTTTACCAGGCGGTGATACAGCCCGACAGGATGCTCTCAATTGTGCATCTGTAAAAGTTTGTCAGGGTTTGGTGTGACAAGCCGAATTTATTCAGCCTCCTGAGGTTGAAGAGGCGCTGTTGCGCCTTCTTCACTGTCTGTGAGAGTGAACCATTTCAGTTTGTCTGTGATGTGTACGCCGAGGAACTTGAAGCGTTCCACCTTCTCCACTGCTGACCCTTCGATGTGGATAGGGGGGTGTTCCCTCTGCTCTTTCCTGAACCCCACGATCATCTCCTTTGTTTTGTTGACATTGAGTGAGAGGTTGTTTTCCTGACATCTCTCTCCGAGTGCCCTCACCTCCTCCCTGTAGATTGTCTCGTCGTTGTTGGTAATCAAGCCCACAAACTTGATGATTGAGTTGGAGGCGTACATGGCCATGCAGTCGTGTGTGAACAGGGAGTACAGGAGGGGGCTGAGCACACAACCTTGTGGAGCCCCAGTGTTGAGGGGGCGGCCCGTCAGAAAGTCCAGGACCCAATTGCACAGGGCGGGGTTGAGACCCAGGGACTCCAGCTTGATGATGAGCTTGGAGGGTACTATGGTGTTGAATGCTGAGCTGTAGTCAATGAACAACATTCTTACATAGGTATTCCTTTTGTCCAGATGGGATAGGGCAGTGTATAGTGTGATGGCGATTGCGTCGTCTGTGGACTTGTTGGGGGGGGGGGGGTATGCAAACTGAAGTGGGTCTAGGGTGGCAGGTAAGGTGGTGATATGATCCTTGACTAGTCTCTTGGCTTCTTGGGTACAGGATCAATGAAGCATGTGGGGACAACAGACCAGGATAGGGAGCGATTGAATATGTCCGTAAACACACCAGACAGCTGGTCTGCGCATGCTTTGAGGACGCGGTTAGGGATGCTGTCTGGGCCAGAAGCCTTGCGAGGGTTAACACGTTTAAATGTTTTACTCACGTCAGCCACAGAGAAGGAGGGGGGGGGCGCAGTCCTTGTTAACGGGCCGCGACGGTGTCACTGTATTATCCTCGAATTAAACAAGTTTGGAACCACCAAGACTCTTCCTAGAGCTGGCCGCCCCTCCAAACTGAGCAATCGGGGGAGAAGGACTTTAGTCAGGGTGGTGACCAAGAACCCGATGGTCACTCAGGAGGCTGAAGAAATTTGGCTTGGCACCTTAAACCCTCACCAACTTTTACATATGCACAATTGAGAGCATCCTGTCAGGCTGTATCACTTCCTGGTACGGCAACTGCACCACCCGCTTCCGCAATTGGGACAAACTACCGGGGGAAAACTACCTGCCCTCAAGGACACCCACAGCCCCTGATTTCACAGCAAGGTCAAAAAGATCATTAAGGACAGCAACCATCTGAGCCACTGCCCGCTATCATCCAGAAGGCGAGGTCAGTACAGGTGCATCAAAGCTGGGACCGAGAGACTGAAAAACAGCTTCTATCGCAAGGCCATCAGACTGTTAAATAGCCATCACTAGCACCTTAGAGGCTGCTGCCCTATATACAAAGACTTTAAATCACTGGCCACTTTAAACATGGAAGACTAGTCACTTTAATAATGTTTACCTATTTTGCATTACTCATCTCATACGTATATACTGTATTCTATTCTATTGTATTTTAGTCTATGCGTCTCCGACATTTATATATTCTTAATTCCATTCCTTTACTTTAGATTTGTGTGTATTGTTGTGAAATTGTTAGATATTACTGCACTGTTTGACTTTAGAAACACAAGCATTTCGCTACACCCGCAATAACATCTGCATGTGACCAATATTWWAAAAAAWATATTTTGAGATAATGGACTCATTTGATTTGAGCCATCTATTTCAGAACTTATTCATCATGATCTCTAGTCTTACATTGAGCTATTATATTCCTGAACTCTACTGATTCTGGTCTTCCATATGGATGCTGGCTTTATCCAGAAACAACCCCAACATCCTCAAGATTTAGTGAGAGGTTGTTTCTGGATGACACCCGTGTATCCCGCTGACAGGGGCGCTACTACGGGATTATCGTAAAAATGGAAAATAAATTGACGTATCTAGCGTCTGAGAATGGCCGTGTTCGACGGCATCAAAACCGTGATGTGTCATGGGTAAATCGTGATTGACTGGCTAATCTACAAATAACATTGAGTAGTTATTTATGAAGCAAGGTGATTTGTAGATTAGTCAGTCTCGTTTTTAAAGTTAAAAGGTATACAGTTTTTGGCATAATTTACTTTTCGTAGCAGGTTTTGTAGAATTAGGTTAAGATTAGGAAAAGGGTTAGCTAAAATGCACAAAAAAGTCTAATTTTGAAACCAAATTTGACAAAAGCTGTATCCCATCTAGACTTGACCCCTTTAAAAAGTCGGCTGCAATATCAGTCCACCCATTGGGCGTGTTCGAACAGATCCCTTTTGTCAAGTCGGTGACCATCGGCGGTAACGCCTTTCAAAGTGTTTTGTATTATGGGGATAAAATTTGTCCAGCTTCCGAATGCATGGACTTTAATCACATTATTTTTGTAAAGGCCATGATGTTTTGATTGCCAGTTTCTGCAGTTAGTCTTCACCAACTTCATCCTTCAGCCATCGCCTGCAATGTGGGAGGCTCTATTGTCAACCAATCATTAGGGTGTTTTTGTTTGACCCACCTGAACATGACCAAAGACATGACAAACAGGAACCAACTTTGCTGCGATTCATACAGTGGATATAAACAAATGAATGTGATATTTGAGGCTCTCTCAATGATTGTACACACACGAGTTTAGTTTGTGAGTGTGTGATATGGGGGTCAGAGACATGTTAATTTCGACATTATAAAGACACTTTTATAAACAATGGCAACACTGCCATGTTCATCTGTACCTTGCTGTTGGAAAACCACACTAGTGTCCAACTTTCGGCTGTTGCAGATGCACCTTCCCCGACTTCACTCCTCGACTTTCATCTACAGTCGTTTGCTTTTCTCTTACCCCTCAAACGAGCCCATAGTCATGGATCAGGTGAGAGAGGACGAGCCAGAGGTTTCACTCTTGCCAAAATAAGCCCATGAGTTTCTATGGGCTTATTTTGGACCTAAGCTTGTCGCCCGCCTGCCTGCCTTTGGGACAACTCCCATTGTTAGGGTGGAGACAAAAGCATCTCATTATATACAGTTCCCTGATCAGGTGCTGATAATGGCCTTGCTCGAGAGGCTCAAAACCACAATGTATTGTGGGTAAATTGTGACGGACTGATCTACAAATAATAATGAGTGTTATTTATGATTTGTAGATCAGTCAGTCAGTAGTTGTTTTGATGCGCTCGAACACGGCCATTGTAACAGTGTTTCTTCAATCCCTCTACTTACCAAAGGATTAGTGTCTTTATTTAACCTTAATTTAACTAGGCAAGTCAGCTATATGGGAGTAGCCTATTAGCATTCAGAGAGTGAAACACAAATATGTTACATATAGAGCGAGTTTCCTGTTTTCATTTCCTTCCTATTTTACCCTTATTCATAAGATTCTGCAGCATTCCAGGTAGGATTGTTATATCAATGTGGTTCCTGAGATGACTACGCATTGTGATATGAGCAGATTTGCGCCGAAAATGTGTATCTGGAACGCACCCAGAATCTACGCATTCTACGTTTCTCGACTGTTTACTAGCCATCGGACTACGATTTGGAAACATTGCCTAAAACGCCAATACGGTGGTATTTTATTCACAAAATGACAAAGTTGAACCTGCTAAATGTGTTTTTAAGTGAGAGATTAGCTGCAGCTGCTAAAGAAATATTTATAGAGGTGGAAAATATTTTAATCGAATACCAGGAAGAAATCACTCGTTCAAAGGCAGAGAATGACCGTCTTCGCGGGCTACTGGACGTCGCTTTCCAGTTTACGCCAGGTTAGGCTGCAGACCGATAGCCTAGAAATGTGACAATGTTTCATCATTATTTTATTTTAAATGTAATCGTTTAAATGTAAATGTAATTTAAATAAATGTTAACATCCCCTCCATGGTGGTACTGTATGTGCGAATGTCAGAACAGTGCACTGTTATCCACCATATCATTTTTGACTACATATCTTCCTTTTCCTCTGTTCGCTAGCACAACAGCCCATTCAGCTTATAGCCTCTGATGAGGAGGTTTCCCCTAAGCACCAGCAGCACTGTGAACAAGAGTGGAGCCCCAGTCTGGGCCAGGAGGACCCAGAGCCAACACAGTTTAAAGAGGAACAGGAGCTCAGGACCAGTCAGTTGGAAGAGCAGTTTCAAGGGCTGGAATCGGATACAGAATCCATATTCACACCTTCCTGTGTGAAAAGTGACTATAATCAGGATTCGCCTCAGCCCATAAATCTTTACCAAATTCAAACTGTGGAGGTCGGAGAGGGAAAATCTCCGTCTCTCCCCGCCAACAAAACTGAAGCAATCAAACCAGAACCCGAAGGAGAGGGCTTTGAAATATCCGAACCAAGCAATCCACAATCCTTCTATGCCATGAATCTAGACAATGCTGAAGCTCAGAGTGAAAATGGTATATATTTCAATGAGATAGACAGTGATGGACTTCCCTCTGAGTTTGAGGTACCACAGCCAAATCAACCGAGCAGTGCCAGGAGAGGGCAAAGAATATGCACAGCGAAGACTGTGAAAAAGAACCCTGATGAGAAGCCGTACCAGTGCAACGTCTGTGGGAAAAGTTTTCATCACATGTCCAAACTTAGAACACATCTAAGGGTACACACAGGAGAGAGGCCATTCAGCTGTCCAGAGTGTGGGAAATGTTTCAGCCAGTCTGGCGAAGTCAACAGACACCTTAAAACACACAATCGGCACAGGGCCTATTTATCCGGCCTATGAGGGAGATGCACCCTCTCTTGTGTCGAACTATGAATAAAAAAATAATAAAGATTGCTGTTTTTTGTTTGAAAACAAGTGTTCTTGCTATTTATTTATAGGGGTGGGAGATATTATGCCTACCATTCCACTCAGTTCAGCAGGACAGCATTTGTTTGTTTGTCCTGTGGCAGTTGAAATAGCATTATCCCAAATTGACCCCAATTGTTATAGTCTTATTTACCAATGTACACATGAAATCCATTCAGAAACATATTTGTACTGACTCACTCTTGGCACTCATTGGACCCTAAGTGTAGGCCTAATCTCTGTTCATGTTGTGGWATGAATACTGTTGCTTAAAACAGAAAATGTGACTATTGTACATAAATGTCTTTATTGCATATTTTGTGGTGTTTGAACATGTCTGTTTTCCATTGGGGTGTTTCATAGCCATTAGTATTGCTTGACTTGGACTTGCTACGTCAATCTGAAGGCCCTTCAGATCTTGGACCCTGGAGATCACAGGACAGGGCATGGTCGAAAAATTTCCTAAACATACATTGCACTGCTAGCCAACTGTATTTTAAAACATTTTTGATTTGGAATCAGAGAGATTATCACAGAGATCCTATAAAATCTGGATTCTAAAGGAATGCTAATCTTATCAAACTGTTTATCGCTCAGTCACACAGACCATGTGTTATGTTGTTCCTGCATTGGTTTACACATGGACATGAACTGTATTAATATTACTGTAGCAAATTCGGGTGGTAGCCTCGACCGGGTCTCGAACCCGATTCCAGCGACTGTCAAGCCAAYACATTAACCRTTAGGCTAAGTGGGCCAAACCTCTTGAATAGGGTTGATAGGTGTTGGGTTAAGGTCACTACACTAACCCATTCCTTCGGGAGAGCATGTTCCCACACTTCTATGTACCGAGTCCCTCACGTGGATACGCCTCTCCGATGGCCCCACAGGCTTCCATCCTACTTCTGACACCAATGTAGCAAATTTGGGGGGTATCCCCGACCAGGACTTGGTCCAGCCCGGGTCCACCGACTGTAAAGCCAACACCGTAAACGTTAAAGGGATACTTCAAGATTTTGGCAATGATGCCCTTTATCTATTTCCCCAGATGAACTCGTGGATACCATTTTTATGTCTCAGTAGCTAGGTTTCCATCCAATTTGCAACCTTGCAATATTCATGCGAATATTTAAAAATCTGCATAAAAACAATATGCATATTTTCCCACCAGAGATGTGTTTCCATCAAATTGACTTGTTGCAGATAAAAGGCTGTGCATGATGACCAAGTGCCCATAAAAAAAACTATTGCGGTTAAATAAAAAAATGCAAGTTCAAATTGCTTTCCATCGCATTTTCACTGATGGTTTTCTCACAAAAATTGTATATAGGGAGTGTGCCCACTCTGGTATTGGAACGTGCACTCTAGCCCAGAGTATTCCAAATTCAGTCTTGGCCCACCCTGGTTGCAGGTATTGGTTTTTGCCCTAGCACTAGACAGCTGATTCAAGTAACAAACTCACCATCAAGCTTCGATTATTTGAATCAGCTGTGTAGTGCTAGAGCAACAACAACAAAGTACACCAAGGTTGGGCCCCAGGACCAAGTTTGGGAAACTCTGGGTTAGAGTGCACATATAGCCTACATCCCTTATACTCAACTCTGGACATTGAAGCCAGTTCCACTGCACTTTTTCATTGTTCCCCTCTAGTCAGAGACTGATTTATACCTGTGACACCAGGTGTGTGCAATTAATTATCAGGTAGAACAGAAAACCAGCAGGCTCTGGACCTCATAGGGTAAGAGTTGAGTAACCCTGGCCTACATGATGAGATTATTATGGACAAACGAGTGAAATTATTTTTATTTGTCAAATGGTAGCAAGGCATCAATGATTATGTCATGAGAATAATCCCCACTATATTTATTGGAAATGAGCATCAAGTTTATCACCTTGCACTTTCAACACCCTGTGAAGTTCATCATAATTTATTTAATCTGTAGTTTAATAAACTGCAAGCTTTTCCAACGTAGTAGTGGGAGATGTCATCGCCTTCAATATGATGGTTACTATATAAATATTTGCACATAAGTGTTGACACAAACATTTGCCGCATAATACATATTACAGGCACAAAAAGATCGCACCTTGTCTAGAATATTTTGTTTTGTCAACATTTGGAAAGTTTACCAAACAAATGTGTTTCCATCTGGCCTGTCATGACATGTTTTATCCGACATATAATTTACTCGCATAAAAAGTTTGGATGGAAACCTGGTCTGTGTCCAGTATGAAGGAAGTTGGAGGTACTTTCACGAGCCAATGCTAACTAGCGTTAATGCCTAGCAAATACCCATAGACTTCCAGTCAAATGCTATTTAGCAACTTCCTTCAAAGTGAACGTAGAGACATACAAATAGTATCCACGAGTTCATCCGACTCTGGAGAAGTAGATAAAGGGACTCATTGCCACAATCCAGAAGTCTCTCTTTAAGCCAAGAGGTCGCTAGGTTGTGGCTACATTATAAACATTACAACACATTTTCAAATGGAACAAGAATGAGCAGATCAGGGCCCAAATGACTGCAACTGGTTCGGGTTTCAAATAAATATGCCCTTTTTCTTTAAGAACAAGTTGCTCGCTCAGTAGGTGGCGACAATACATCAATAGGTGTATTCTGCCATAAAACTTTAAAGAAGAAGAACAAGTTGCTTGTCACGTGTGCTTATGAAGTTTAGAAAGTTTGACAGCAGTTTTACAACGTCAGCTAACCTAGCTGTGTGTTTAGCTGTTTTCTGCTGTCTTTCAGTCTAATGCAATTAAGGTTCATCCCGCTACAATATTTGTACGTTTGGGAGAATATACRGTTTCTTCCGGTATAGCGAACTGCTGAAAATCGAACATGGAAGTTGTTCAGGTAAGTCGTTTGACACGAGTTTTCGTTATATTAGCAAACAGTTAACTTTAGCTAGTGAAGGGGACCAACATTCGTGACATTTTAGTGTTGGGAGCTAGCTAGCTGGATACTTCTACCAATTAAAAAATAAATGAAAAATACATCTCGCTTGACCACGGTCATGATTCAGATTTTTTTCTTCTCCAATTTAAGAAACTTCTGTCGGGGTTCAATCTTGACCTGGGACCTTTGAAAGAACCTCTGGGATTTATTCGGATTCTGGAATGGGTAAGATAACCTCTTAATCCTTTTAGAGGACTTTGCCAAAATGTATTGTGTTGCAACCCATTGCTATGTCTATTGTCTCGCAATTTTCACATACACTAAACTTGTTAGCTACGTTAATTAACTAGCTAGTTTGTAATGTTCTTGGTTAATGTTAATGTTGCGCGCTAGTTACTTGTTTTTTTGTAGTTTAATTTCGGAGTAATGTTATAACTTGGTAGCTATCTGCATCAATACACTTATGTAGTACACTAACG
This sequence comes from Salvelinus sp. IW2-2015, assembly GCF_002910315.2. Classification (NCBI taxonomy): domain Eukaryota; kingdom Metazoa; phylum Chordata; class Actinopteri; order Salmoniformes; family Salmonidae; genus Salvelinus; species Salvelinus sp. IW2-2015. Next base: position 39,926,002 of record NC_036851.1, on the reverse strand, counting down.
TTAGTTAGCTCAACCTCCAAGGCATATGGTAGCTAGATTTCCTCKGCAACACCCTTTTCAGCGATTGTCTATGTAGTTACGACTCATGGCTMCAATAATTGGATCAGTGACTAACAAATCACTCTTCAAGATGATCATACAAGTGTTTCCCCCCCCACATTTATTTAACAAGGTAGGCCAGTTTAGAACCAGTTCTCATTTACAACTGCGACCTGGCCAAGATAAAACAAAGCAGTGCGACAAAAACAACAGTTAAACATAAACAAACATTCTATAGCACAATAGAAAAATAAATGTACAGTGTGTGCAAATGTAGAAAAGTAGGGCGGTAAGGCAATGAATCAGCCATAGAAGCAAAATAATTACAATTTAGCATTAACACTGGAGTGATAGATGTGCGGATGATGTGCAAGTAGAGATACTGGGGTGCAAAAGAGCAAGAAGATAAATAACAATATGGGGATAAGGTAGTTGGGTGTGCTATTTACAGATTGGCTGTGTACAGGTACAGTGATCGGTAAGCTGCTCTGACAGCTGATGCTTAAAGGTAGAGAGGGAGATATAAGACTCCAGCTTCAGKGATTTTTGCAGTTTGTTCCAGTCATTGGCAGCAAAGAACTGGAAGGAAAGGCATCCAAAGGAGGTGTTGGCTTTGGGGGTGACCAGTGAAATATACCTGCTGGAGTGTGTGCTATGGGTGGGTGTTGCTATGGTGACCAGTGAGCTAAGGTGGGGCTTTACCTAGAAAATACTTATAGATGACCTGGAGCCAGTGGGTTTGGCGACGAATATGTAGCGAGGGCCAGCCAACGAGAGCATACAGGTCGCAGTGGTGGGTAGTATATGTGGCTTTGGTGACAAAACGGATGGCACTGTAATGGACTACATCCAATTTGCTGAGTAGTGTTGGAGGCTATTTTGTAAATTACCTCGCCGAAGTCAAGGATCGGTAGGATAGTCAGTTTTACGAGGGTATGTTTGGCAGCATGAGTGAAGGAGGCTTTGTTGCGAAATAGGAAGCTGACTCTAGATTTAATTTGACTGGAGATGCTTAATGTGAATCTGGAGGGAGAGTTTAGTCTAACCAGACACTTAAATATTTGTAGTTGTCCACATATTCTAAGTCAGAACCGTCCAGAGTAGTGATGCCAGTCCGGCGGGCAGGTGCGGGCAGCAATCGGTTGAAGAGCATGYGTTTAGTTTTACTAGCATTTAAAAGCAGTTGGAGGCCACGGAAGGAGTGTTGTATGGCATTGAAGCTCGTTTGGAGGTTTGTTAATAACTTTTTTGGGATAGGGGGCAGCATTTAAACTTTCGGATGAATAGCGTGCCCAGAGTGAACTGCCTCCTACTCTGTCCCAGATGCTAATATATGCATATTATTATTACTATTGGATAGAACACACTCTGAAGTTTCTAAAACTGTTTGAATCATGTCTGTGAGTATAACAGAACTTATTTAGCAAGCGAAACCCCGAGGACAAACCATTCAGATTTTTTTTTGAGGTCACTCTCTTTTCAATGAGATTTCATTGGGAAACCAGATTTCTAAGGGACGTGCTTGCAGTTCCTACCGCTTCCACTGGATGTCAACAGTCTTGAGAAATTGGTTGAGGTTATTCCTTTGTGTAAAAAAAGGAAGTACGGCCATCTTGAACGAGAGTCACGTTAAGTGTCATGTTAGGTAGACGCGCGTGAGCAGAAAGCTGGCTATAGTTGGTTTTAATCCTGTATTGAACACAGATCATCCCATCTTCAATTTTATCGATTATTAATGTTAAAAAATACCTGAAGGTGTATTACAAAAGTAGTTTCAATTTCTTTGGCAAAGTTTACAGGTAACCTTTGAGATATTTTGTAGTCACGTTTGAGCAATTTGGAAGCGGTGTTTTTCTGGATCAAACGCGCCAAATAAATGGACATTTTGGATATATATATCGACGGAATTAATCAAACAAAAACATTTGTGATGTTTATGGGACATATTGGAGTGCCAACAACAGAAGCTCGTCAAAGGTAGGGCATAAATTATATTTTTATTTCTGCGTTTTGTGTTGCGCCTGCAGGGTTGAAATATGCTTCTCTGTCTTTGTTTACTATTGTGCTGTCCTCAGATAATAGCATTGTTTGCTTTCGCCGAAAAGCCTATTTGATTTCTGACATGTTGGCTGGATTCACAACAAGTGTAGCTTTAATTTGGTGTGATTTCATGAAAGATTGATTTTTAGAGTAATATATTTGAATTTGGCGCTCGGCATTTTTACTGGCTTTTGGCCAAGTGGGACTTTAACGCCCCACATATCCTAGAGAAGTTAAGGACAAGTGTATCTTTAATTCTATGTAAAACATGTATCTTTCATCAAAGTTTGATGAGTATTTCTGTTATTTGATGTGGCTCTCTGCAATTTCTCCGGGTATTTTGGTTTTCGAACAAAACATACATGTATTGTGTAATATGTCCTATGAGTGTCATCTGATGAAGATCATCAAAGGTTAGTGAATCATTTTATCTCTTTCTGATTTTTGTGACTCCTTTGGCTGGAAAAATGGCTGTTTTTTTGACTTGTTGGTGATCTAACATAATCATATTTACATTTACATTACATTTAAGTCATTTAGCAGACGCTCTTATCCAGAGCGACTTACAAATTGGTGCATTCACCTTTGATGATATCCAGTGGAACAAACACTTTACAATTGCATCTAACTTCTTAAGGGGGGGGGGGTTAGATGGATTACGTTATCCTATTCTAGGTATTCCTTAAAGAGTGGGGTTTCAGGTGTCTCCGGAAGTGTGATTGACTCCGCTGACCTGGCGTCGTGAGGGAGTTTGTTCCACCATTGGGGTGCCAGAGCGCGAACAGTTTTGACTGGCTGAGCGGGAACTGTACTTCCTCAGAGGTAGGGAGGCGAGCAGGCCAGAGGTGGATGAACGCAGTGCCCTTTTTGGGTGTAGGGCCTGATCAGAGCCTGAAGGTACGGAGGTGCCGTTCCCCTCACAGCTCCGTAGGCAAGCACCATGGTCTTGTAGCGGATGCGAGCTTCAACTGGAAGCCAGTGGAGAGAGCGGGGAGCGGGGTGACGTGAGAGAACTTGGGAGGTTGAACACCAGACGGGCTGCGGCGTTCTGATGAGTTGTAGGGTTTAATGCACAGGCAGGGAGCCCAGCCAACAGCGAGTTGCAGTAATCCAGACGGGAGATGACAAGTGCCTGGATTAGGACCTGCGCCGCTTCCTGTGTGAGGCAGGGTCGTACTCTGCGAATGTTGTAGAGCAGAACCTACAGGAACGGGTCACCGCCTTGATGTTAGTTGAACGACAGGGTGTTGTCCAGGATCACGCAAGGTTCTTAGTACTCTGGGGAGAGACACAATGGAGTTGTCAACCGTGATGGCGAGATCATGGAACGGGCAGTCCTTCCCGGGAGGAAGAGCAGCTCCGTCTTGCCGAGGTTCAGCTTGAGGTGGTGATCCGTCATCCACACTGATATGTCTGCCAGACATGCAGAGATGCGATTCGCCACCTGGGTATCAAAAGGGGAAAGGAGAAGATTAATTGTTGTCGTCTGCATAGCAATGATAGGAGAGACCATGTGAGGATATGACAGAGCCCAGTGACTTGGTTATAGCGAGAATAGGAGAGCCTAGAAACGAACCGCTGGGGACACAGTGGTGAGGCACTGGGGCGGAGACAGATTCTCGCCACGCCACCTGGTCAGGTAGGACGCAATCCAAGCGTGGGCCATGCCGGAGATGCCCAACTCGGAGAGGGTGGAGAGGAGGGAAAGCATATGTTGTGCTTTCGCTGTAAAGCAATTTTGAAATCGGACACGATGGGTAGATTAACAAGATGTTTATCTTTCACTTGCTGTATTGGACTTGTTAATGTGTGAAAGTTACATATTTCTAAAAAATATTTTAGAATTTCCCGTGCTGCCTTTTCAGCGGAATGTTGTCGAGGGGTTCCGCTAGCAGAACGCATGTCCTAGACAGGTTAACACAGTGTCCAAAGAAGGTCCAGATGTATACCGAATGGTGTCGTCTGCGTAGAGGTGTATCAGAGAATCACCAGCAGCAAGAGTGACATCATTGATATATATACAGAGAAAAGAGTTGTCCCGAGAATTGAACCCTGTGGCACCCCCATAGAAACTGCCAGAAGTCCGGACAACAGGCCCTCCGATTTGACACACTGAACTCTATCAGAGAAGTAGTTGGTGAACCAGGCGTGGCAGTCATTTGAGAAACCAAGGCTATTGAGTCTGCCGATAAGAATACTGTGTTTGACAGAGTTGAAAGTCTTGGCCAGATCGATGAAGACAGTACTGTGCAGCTGTCTTTAATCGATGGCGGTTATCATTTAGGACCTTAAGCGTGGCTGAGGTGCACCCATGACCAGCTTGGAAAACAGACTGCATAGTGAAGGTATGGTGGGATTCAAAATGGTCGGTGATCTGTTTGTTCATTTGGCTTTCGAAGACTTTAGAAAGACAGGGCAGGATGGATGTAGGTCTATAACAGTTTGGGTCTAGAGTGTCTCCCCCTTTTGAAGAGGGGGATGACCGCGGCAGCTTTCCAATCTTTGGGGATCTCAGATGATGCGAGAGGTTGAACAGGCTAGTAATAGGGGTTGCAACAATTTAGGCGGATTGTCTAGCCCAGCTGATTCGTAGGGATCCAGATTTTGCAGCTCTTTCAGATGGAGAAGCAGGGGGGGGCTTGGGCAAGTTAATGCAAGGGGTGCAGAGCTGTTGGCCGGGGTAGGGGTAGCCAGGTGGAAAACATGGCCAGCCGTTGAAAAATGCTCACTGATTTTATAGGTGATGACAGTATTTCCTATCCTCAGTGGGCAGCTGGGAGGAGGTGCTCTTATACTCCATGGACTTTAGTGTCCCAAAACTTTTTGGATGTAGTGCTACAGCATGCACATTTCTGTTTTGAAAAAGCAAGCCTTTGCTTTCCTAACTGACTGTGTATATTGGTTCCTGACTTCTCTGAAAAGTTGCATATTGTGGGGGCTATTCGATGCGAATGCAGAACGCCACAGGATGATTTTGTGCTGGTCAAGGGCAGTCAAGTCTGGGGTGAGCCAATCTGTTCTTAGTTCTACATTATTATTATTTTTTKAATGGGGCATGCTTACTTAAGATGGTGAGGAAAGCACTTTTAAAGAGCAACCAGGCATCCTCTACTGACGGGATGAGGTCAATATCCTTCCAGGATACCCGGGCCAGGTCGACTAGAAAGGCCTGCTCGCTGAAGTGTTTTAGGGAGCGTTTGACAGTGATGGGGGGTGGTGGTTTGACCACGGACACATTACGGACGCAGGCAATGATGCAGTGATCACTGAGATCCTGGTTGAAGACAGCAGAGGTGTATTTAGAGGGGAAGTTGGTCAGGATGATATCTAAGAGGGTGCCCATGGTTATGGATTTAGGGTTGTACCTGGTAGGTTCCTTGATAATTTGTGAGATTGAGGGCATCTAGCTTAGATTGTAGGATGGCCGGGATGTTAAGCATATCCCAGGTTAGGTCACCTGACAGTACGAGCTCTGAAGATAAATGGTGGGCAATCAATTCACATATGGTGTCCAAGGCACAGCTGCGGGCTGAGGGGGGTGTATAACGAGGCAACGGTGAGAGACTTGTTTCTGGAAAGGTTGATTTTTATAAGTAGAAGCTCGAGTTGTTTGGTTACAGACCTGGATAGTATGACAGCCTGCAGAGTTCTATCTCTGCAGTAGATTGCAACTCCGCCCCCTTTGGCAGTTCTAACTTGTCGGAAAATGTTGTTGGGGATGGAAATTTCAGGATTGTTGGTGGCCTTCCTAAGCCAGGTTTCAGACATGGCCAGGACTTCAGGGTTGGCGGAGTGTGATAAAGCATTGAATTAAACAAACCTAGGGAGGAGGCTTCTGATGTTAACATGCATGAAACTAAGGCATTTACGGTTACAGAAGTCAACAAATGAGAGCACCTGGGGAATGGGAGTGTTGCTGCAGGGCCTGGGTTAACCTCTACGTCACCAGAGGAGGAGTAGGATAAGGGTGCTGCTAATGGCTATAAGAACTGGTCGTCTAGTGCGTTCGGGAACAGAGAGTAAAAGGAGCAGATTTCTGGGCGTGGAAGAATAGATTCAAGGCATAATGTATGGTAGGATGTAAGAACAGTGGAGATAAACCTAGGCATTGAGTGACGATGAGTGAGGTTTTGTCTCTAGATGCACCAGTTAAGCCAGGTGAGATCACCGCATGTGTTGGAGGTGGGACAAAGGGAATATCTAAGGCGTATTGGGCAGGGCTGGGTGCTCTACAGTGAAATAAGACAATCACTAACCAAAACCGCAATGGAGAAGGCATATTGACATTAGGGAGAGGCATGTGTAGCCGAGTGATCATAGTGTCCAATGAGTAGCAATAGGTGATTCAGTAGTCGCTACTACGCTAGGCGAGCTGGAGACACGGCGATTCAGACAGCTAGCTGGCCGGGGCTAGCAGATGGGCCTTCGGCGACGTCGCTATGGAAGAGCCTGTTGAAACCACCTCGGACTATTACGTCGGCAGATCAGTCGTGATGGATTGGCGGGGCTCCGTGTCGGCAGTAAAGGGTCCAGGCCAATTGGCAAAAGCGGTATTGTAGCCCAAGAATTAGCTGGTGGACCTCTTCAGCTAGCCGGGAGATGGGCCTAGCTCAAGGCTAACTGGTGCTTGCTTCGGGACAGAGACGTTAGCCAGGAGTAGCCACTCGGATTACAGCTAGCTAGCTGCGATGATCTGGTGTAAAGGTTCAAAGCTTGTGGTAGGAATCCGGAGATGTGGTTGCTTTTTCTCTATGTCCGTTATGCTCTGGGTTGAGATGATCATACAAGTATAAGTAAGGTTCTTCGGTTGTTATAGTAGTTATTATACACTACATGACCAAAAGTATATAGAGTTGGTCCCCCCCCCTTTTGATGCTATAACAGCCTTCACTCTTCTGGGAAGGCTTTCCACTAGATGTTGGAATATTGCTGCTGGGACTTGCTTAACTTCAGCCATGAGCATTAGTGAGGTTGGGCACTGATGTTGGGCGAATATGCCTGGCTCGCAGTTGGCATTCTAATTCATTCCAAAGGTGTTCGATGGGGTTAAGGGTCAGGGCTCTGTGCAGGACAGTCAGGTTCTTCCACACCTTGATTTGTGCACGGGGGCATTGTCATGCCGAAACAGGAAAGGGCCTTCCCCCAACTGTTGCCACAAAGTTGGAAGCACAGAATTGTCTAGAATGTAATTGTATGCTGTAGCGTAAACATTTCCCTTCACTGGAACTAAGGGGCCTAGCCCGAACCATGAATAACAGCCACAGACCATTATTCCTCTACCACCAAACTTTACAGGTGACTGTATGCGTTGGGCCAGGTAGCATTTTCCTGGCATCCGCCAAACYCAGATTAGTCCGTCGACCTGCCAGGGAAGCGTGATTCATCACGTATTTCCACTGCTCCAGACTCCAATGGCGGCATGCTTTGCATTGTGCATGGTGATCTTAGGTTTGTGTGCGGCTGCTCTGCTATGGAAACCATTTAATGAAGCTCCCGACAAACAGTTTTTGTGCTGACGTTGCTTCCAGGAGCAGTTTGGAACTCATAGTGAGGACTAGGGTTGCACATTTTGGGGGAATATTCAGAGGTGGAATCATTCCGTGGGAATTATTGGAAATGTATTCAAGTTTATATTTAATAATATTTGAAATGATCCAATGCAAAAAAATATATTTATCATATGGAGACACACAAACCTTTTACCTTATCATAAGTAGACATAATTGCAAATTATTAAATCTTTCCAATAGAAGTAAAAAAAATAAAAATGTAGTTATGAATTGAACCTTAATTAAATGAGTTGACTCTTCACATGGGATGATTTCACTGAACAACAAAAGGGAATATTGAATGATCCGTCACATCTCCCAAAAATGTTTTCAGCATACATCTGTAAAATGATAACCAAAGCTTTAGTTTCTAGTCTGTCTTCCTCTCAGGCTTCCAAGTCTTCTCCCTGGACCTCCTCAATGTCCACCTCTTGAACATCAGACTCTTGAGGCCTCCTCTTCACTGTCACTTTCCAACCTTGTTGAGGTGGCTTGTTGTCAGGCTCAAAAAGCCTCAAATATGCCCGGATGGCCACCAATTTTTCAACCCTTGTATTGGTCAGCCTGTTGCGTGCTTTGGTGTGTGTGTGTGTGTTCCCAAACAAGGACCAGTTGTGCTCTGATGTGGGATTTGGAGGATGATGGAGGCAACAGGGGAAAGAGCCTTAGAACCACAAATTCCCTTCCACCAGGTGGCTGATGAGATATGTTGGCACGACTGCCATATTTCATCTCCATCCCAAAGCCCTTGCTTGGAAGTGTACTTCGCCAGACTGCCAAGAACCTTGCCCTCATCCAGGCCAAGGTGGTGAGACACGGTAGTGATGACACCATAGGCCTTGTTTATCTCTGCACTAGACAGGATGCTCTTGTCAGCATACTTGGGGTTCAACATGTACGTTGCGGTGTTTTTCGGCTTCAGGCAGAAGTGTTCACGCTTTTTGATATTTTTCAGAACTGCAGTTTCCTCTGCTTGGAGCAACAGTGAAGTGGACAGGGCAGTAAGGATTTCTTATCTTACAACTGCAAGCAGTGTCTGAACAGCAGACGGGATGGCATTGTCTCAATCTGTGCAATGGCTACTGCTGTAGGTTTCAGGCTGCTTACCACTCTCTCCCAAAATACATCATCCAGGAGGATCCTCTTGATGGTGCTGTCCATATTGGCAGACTGTGAAATGGCCATTTCTTGGAGAGACTCCTTCCCCTCCCAGGAGACTGTCAAACATGATGACAACACCACCCCTACGGGTGTTGCTGGGCAGCTTCAATGTGGTGCTCTTCTCACTTTGCTTGGTGAGGTAGATTGCTGTTAACTTGTTGACCCTTCACATACCTAACCATTTCCTTGGCTCTCTTGTAGAGTGTATCCATTGTTTTCAGTGCCATGAGGTCCTTGAGGAGCAGATTCAATGCATGAGCAGCACAGCCAATGGATGTGATGTGAGGGTAGGACTCCTCTACTTTAGACCAAGCAGCCGTCATGTTCGCAGCATTCTGTCACCAGTGCAAAACACCTTCTATGGTCCAAGGTCATTGATGACTGCCTTCAACTCATCTGCAATGAAGAGACCAGTGTGTCTGTCCCTTATGTCTGTGCTCTTGTAGAAAACTGGTTGAGGGGTGGAGATGATGTTGTTAATTATTCCTTGCCCACGAACATTCGACCACCCATCAGAGATGATTGCAATACAGTCTGCTTTCTCTATGATTTGCTTGACCTTCACTTGAACTCTGAACTTTGCATCCAGCAAATGAGTAGATAAAGCATGTCTGGTTGGAGGGGTGTGTCATGACGAGGCCTTTTCTGGGTATAGATAATGGCTTCTCACTCTCTCTCCTACAGCCAGGTTCTGTTATCTCAGGTCGTAAATTCCTGGCAGATACACTCTACCCCTTTTCATGCAGTATGGCAAGAGAGCGAGTTCCACAGTAGAACAAAGGAACTCCCGCCAAATTCTACTACATTACAGAATTTGAGACTGGAATAATATCCATATTTTGGAGAATGTGTAAACGGTCGGTGGAGAAGCCAGCTTCGACCCGGTCTGTTTTGTTTCATGTTTGTGACCTCATGAAAGACAATACAGCCACATTACCCTATATCTGTTTATACAGGTGCCTCCGTTATGCGGTTTGCATCTACTTATTGTGTATGAATGAGCATTTAATGTTAGTTAAACTTTAAAGGGAATTAAAATTCTCCAAGACTTTGATCTTCAGGGAAATGGAGAGGGAAAGAGACGCTGATGAACTGACTCTCCAGCAGACGGACTGACGATTCCAACAGCGATCACGACACATGGACGTAAATATATATATATAGCAATTATTCCCGAATGAGTGAGCGTTCATGTGCAAAKGATTAGCATTTCAGTTAATATAATTATCAACTGTGTATAGTGATCCCGTTTACCTTTCCTGCTCTCTCTGTCTACACCCACTTCCCTTTGTCCAACAAGCCGTCATATCGGTTTAGCCCACTAGGGAATTTCCCCTATCCTTGTTAGTAACATATCTACTGTTTGTTTATGCATTTCTGTGATTAGTTCGTTAGTAAATAAATGATTAAGCCAATTGGTGTATGGATAATTCATAGGCAAGGCTGGGTTCGTGCAGATAACCAACAATTTACGACATTTGGAATGAGACAAACGTGAGGTAAAGAATAATTCATTAATTAGAAGACTAATTGATCAGATATTAAAATATCTGTAGAGTTATATTAGGAAAATTATAACTTTAATCAGAAGATTTTCCTTGGTGCCCCGTCTTCCTATAACTACATTTACATGATTCGTTTAATCACGTAGTAATAATTGGAGAATAGATTTGATAAAATAAGTCTTTACTTTTTAATGATGCCAAAGACACGACAGGTGTATGCTGGGCAAAGAACATTCAGAAATATCTTCCAATACACATTGCCTGTGAGCATCAGAGGTGAACCAGTTACATACACAGCTCGAGCAAGACATTCATCAGCATTTCTCTCACTACGTTCCTCCATTGAGTCAAAAAAACTTCTGATTCCAGGAGGACCATGAGCTGTTGCTATCGATAAGGTGTCTGATTCATCATTTTCACCTCAACTAGAAGTAGAGACTTTTGTCAGAGGTTGCTTGTTGTGAGCGCTGAGGGAACTTTATGCACTTGGCCAGATGATTCTGCCTCTGTTGCATTCTTCACATATGATTTGGCGCAGTATTTGCAAATGTACACAGCTTTTCCTTCTACATTAGCTGCAGTAAAATGTCTCCACATCACTGTGGCATTTTCCTGTAAAGATTAGAAAAGAATGACAAAAAAACCCAAATACAATTCCATGTACAGATAAATAGTTTAGCAGTTAGATTAAACAACTCCTTTGTAAGATAAATGAAACGTGTATGGAAACGGGTGAATTAACACCGTTGGCAGGCTCAACAAGCTAAAACTAACTAGCAGAAATTAACAAGTTAGAAATGATTTAAACACACTTTGCTGTAGGCTACTATTTACTAGTTAACAAAAGATCATGTATGTCATAAAATATTACCCCCACCATCCAGTATTGTAATCAAAACTTTGGCTCAGACAGTAGTCCTCGGCTCAGACAGTGTAGTGTGGGCTCAATAGCATCTCATTTAGTGTGCATGATCTTGAGAATCAGCTGTCTATGTGATGGACGATGCACTGTGCATGCAGAGGGTTGCAATTCCATTGACTTGGGGATAGTTCAACCAAAATATGCCACAAGACCTAGAATTGCCTTATGTGTATCCAACATAAAAGGTTCACAGTTATAAGCTAACTTTATTTTGTTGAATTTAAGAAATTCCCCAAATTCCTGGGTTTAATTACCCATGGAAATTTACTGGAAAGTTTCCGTCCCTTTGCAACCCTTGTAAGGACAGATGATTTTTACACACTTCAGCACTGTCCAGTTCTGTGAGCTTGTGTTGCCTACCATTTCGCGGCTGAGCTGTTGTTGCTCCTAGACATTTACACTTCACAATAATAGCACTTAGTTGACCAGGACAGCTCTAGCAGGGCAGAAATTTGACGAACTGACTTGTTGGAAAGGTGGCATCCTATGATGGTGCCACTTTGAAAGTCACTGTTAGGTCTTCAGTTAGGCCATTCTATTGCCAATGTTTGTCTATGGAGATTGCATGGCTGTGTCCTCGTTTTTATGTCTGCAACGGGTGTGGCAGAAATAGCCAAATCCACTAATTTGATGTGGTGTCCACTAGAGGTCGACCGATTATGATTTTTCAACGCCGATACCGATTATTGGAGGACAAAAAAAGCCGATACCGATTTAATCGGACGATTTTATAAAAATAAAAAAAAGTTTTTTATTTATATATATATATATATATATATATAATCATACACACACACATTTTTGTAATAATGACAATTGCAACAATACTGAATGAACAATGAACACTCATTTTAACTTAATATAATACATAAATACACAYACACAGCTCTGAAGTGACAATGATACTGAAGAGTCTGCTTAGGAGACAAATACTCTCAACTGTTTGAATAAAAATAGAGTTTAAGTTACCTGTGATGAATAAAAAGAAGGAGAGTGGTTTTCCTTCGTTATTTCACGTTCATGTCTTCCATAGAGAATGTCTTGATCTACTTCAAATAAGGTCCGTGTTTCGTGCAGGCTTAAACCGCCTCGACGTTTTGATACCCGTGTAAATCTCACTAGGATAAGGTAACGTTTGTCAACATATTTTCATAAATCCACTCTACAAAAAAAAGATCTTTGCTAATATTGTAAGAGTTACCTTGTCCTATGGATATCTACACAGTTATAAAATTGGCACGGTGGTGTAAGCCTACACGAAACACGAGACTTATTTTAAGTGAATCTAAAAATATCCTATGGAATAAATGAAGGAACCGCTTTTCAGATTTTGCTAGGTGTCATGGGAATTATGACTCGCACTTTGGTCATCAATTCTACCATGCCCATTATTAAAATAGGATTTCCTGCATATAGAAATGACAGTTTTTGTTTTCAAC